>NC_139156.1:64743907-65255913 GCF_964270905.1 Leucopleurus acutus
GAATCCCTCAGCTATAGAGGGGCAATGCTGATATTGGAAAGTTAATTGTTTCTTACTCTAAACCCTGTTTCTTTTTTTCCAGTTCAAAATGATGTTTCCAGTTGCCTCTGTTTTACTTTAAATGCTTAACTAGCAAAACCTAGCTCTCGGCTGCCCTTAACAGAGCTCATTCTCTTTAGTGCCGCTCTCTCAAATAACCCTGCTGTTCAAGCTGCCAGAATGCAAATGTATTTATTTCAAGATTTGGTTTACCAAACTCTCTAGTATATTTGTCGGCTTACTCTTTTTCACTAAGTTTTCCTCAGTGAAACCCCTTGTCTCATCCTTAAAGGTAGAGGGGAGCATTCTCATGTTGTCAAAAGTCACCAAGAACAATCCCGTAACCTAGAAAAATTAACAGATAGCTGAGCCAAATAGGCAACGTTTGGGAACTTCGTGCAGATTTCATCTTCTCTTTGTTCTCCTGATGCTATTTTGGGAGAAAATAAGTGGTAAAATTATAGAGCACTGCAGTAGCAGGAAAGTGATTCAATGTCCTTACTTGTTAAGTGGTTGAAAGTACCTGGAGTTTCCCCATACAGGTACTGTATAGTGCAGTTAAGTGTCATGCCACATCCATAATGCATTAGTTTACAGTAGGTTAATAGGTTCATCCGTCTGAAGTCTTGCATAATTTTGCAGTAGCATTGGACATCGCTGTCATTCAAGATGTGCAACACTGTACCAAAATTTAACCACAGATGCCATATTAAAACAGCTGCAGATTTAGATTTAGCTACAGTAGGGAGAAAATGTTGTGCTATGCAAGATGGCCAGGAGAGCAATGGAGATATGCTGTAAATGTGGAGGAGGGGAAAGAAATTGAGGTCAAGATGCCAAGAAAGACAGAAATGGAAGCGGGGGAGGATAATTCATGGTCAGTAGCAATTCGAAAGGACTCAAAATCCAGGAAAAGAGTGGAGAATACAGGGTGAGTGATGCTGCGTGAGCTGATGAAGTTTTAAAGCAGGAGGTCTAATCAGAACACTGCTTACAGATATAAATGAAGGTATAAGGAAAATAGCTATAAATGTGATAATTCATTTTTAGGACTTACCGTAGGCAGGTTATTGATTTAGGAATAAACTGCTAGAAAAACTATTGATGCTTGAAGTGATCAGTGTCTGAGAAAAGAGTTCTGGTGTAGAAGGAGTCAGAGCAAACCCAGACTATTACAGGATTTGAGACTATCCTGGACACCCATGGACTTGAAGCCAGTCTTCTGATAAAGGACCCTCATGAGAATAACTAATCCCATCTTGGGGAAAAATGTTGGAGGGGTCCGTTGGTTCAATTTTGTACAGAAAGCTAAGGTAGCAAAATCATATTTCAACAGAATTGTGGTCTTGTGAGATTCTCATTAACTCCAGGGCCATCTGCCTTTTTGCTATTCATTTGACTCATTTAGTCACAGGTGGGTAGGGAGATCTCAATAGTTTTGGTTCCCATTCAATTCTGATTTCTGCTTGGGAAGTGGAAAAGGCCAGTGACAGCTGTGGCAATGCTGGACTTCTCTTTCCTCTGTGTGAGCCAGAACGTGGCTTCCCCATGCAGTTTGCAGCGAACAGAGCACCAGACAGAAAGCATTTCCTTTGTCCAAGTGTTTGGCTCCCTAAAACCATTGTCTTCTCTGCTTTATGGGACACCTGGCTTAGGAGAATAGACAAGGAACATAGTGGCCTCTAAATCAGCAATTGACTTCATTGGTGGAGCGGAGGAAAGACTCGTTACTGACCATCAAAGGACAGTCATCGTCTTGACATTTATCCCTAACTTGTATCTGCTTCCCTGGTTCAGAAATGAAATATTGACTGATTTGATTAGTGACCAGGAGATATATTTGGTGCCTTAAAAGTTACTAGCCCTCTCTAAACTCTCTAAACTTTTCCTTCCTTTTCTTTTGAACACACAAAAATAAAAACCCGACAGTTAACCACCTGCTGTTCCATCAGTGTGTCAAGAAAGCAAAGCGAGGCAAAACCAAACCAAACCAGTTTTTTTCTTAAGTCTGAAAATCCAGGAAAAGACAGGACTGTTTCATAGGGCTTTCTCTCCACATAAGAAAATTCTCAAAAATTTGAAAAGCTTTGAAAATTCTGGAGTTCTATGATGATGATGATACGGTAGAGCTAATGTTTATTGGGCACTCAATATATGACCAGCAGTATGCACTTTACCTATAGCATCTTATTCATCCCCCACAAAAAATCTATGCCATAAGTGTTGTTTGCTCCTCATTTTACTGCTGCAGCAGCTGAGGCATAAAATAGTTAACTAACTCTTCCAGGTATCAGGGCCAGAATATGGCAGAGCCGTTACACAGACCGGCAAGTTAACATCTGAGTCTGGACTAGACTTTTTGGCTTCTGTGGTTTAGAATCTCATGTTGGAAACTCTTACATTACTTAATTATTTATTAAAATACATGAAGGGGCTTCCCTGGTGGCGTAGTTGTTAAGAATCTGCCTGCCAGTGCAGGGGACACGGGTTCGAGCCCTGGTCTGGGAAGATCCCACATGCTGTGGAGCAACTAATCCCATGCACCACAACTACTGAGCCTGTGCTGTAGAGCCTGTGAGCCACAACTACTGAGCCCACGTGCCTAGAGCCCGTGCTCCGCAGCAAGAGAAGCCACTGCAATGAGAAGCCCGCACACTGCAATGAAGAGTAGCCCCCGCTCACCGCAACTAGAGAAAGCCCGTGCACAGCAGCGAAGACCCATCGCGGACAAAAATAGAAGTAAAATAAATAAATAAATTTTAAAAAATAAATAAAATACATGAATGGGGAAAAATTCTTTAGGTGTGTTCTAATACTGTAAACAAACTAAAATCCAACAGAGTACCATTTTAATCAATAAATACATAGTTTTCTCACTTTAGAATGACCCAATTCTCAGAGTCATATTTAAGAAATAGGTATGTGAGGAGAGGCTATTTCATGAAGGGGCTTATCACTTTATCGGAAAGATTCAGTAAAGACTTCCTTCAAATGATTGGCTTTGTACACTTCACATAAATGCATTTCTTAATAATTCAGGGTATAAAATACTTTAGAACCATGTTTGTTGTTTATGCCAAGCATTGTTTTCATGCTACTTTTTATTCAATTAAATAGAAATCCTTTATGAAATAGTGTGACACGTTTAGTAAATGTCTTCATTGAAACTTTCTGAATTGCAAACATTTTATTTGCTATGTGGGGTTTCTTTCAGTCTTTCCCACCCCCCTTTTAAAATTGTGGTAGAACACTTAACATGAAATCTATCCTCTTAACAAATTTCTTTTAATACTTTCAGAGCTTTTATTTATTTATTTAAATTTTTTTTTAACTTAACAAATGTTTAAGTGCACAAAACAGTATTGTTAGCTATGAGGACAATGTGGTAGAGCACATCTCTAGAATTTATTCATCCTGTATAACTGAAACTTTATACCCATTGAACAGCAACTCTCCATTCTCTTAATTCTTCAGCATCATATTTCCAGAAATGTCATTCACAGCATGTGCATATAGACATACATTTATGTCACTCATGATGGTATACAAAAGTTTGGATTTCTATATACAGTTTTGGTTTTTCTATATTTGGGAATAAATGTTTGACTATGTGTTATTTTTCCTAAAATACGTGTTGGTTGCATATATATTAAGCAAGAATACTTAAATTTAGAAACTATTTTGTGTCATTTCCAAATTAAAATGTAAGTGATCTAGACATATACGAGGTGAGTGGGACTTATCCTAAGTTCAGTGACAGCTTGAAGCACAGGATTTATGATAGCACCTATCCATCCATCTCAGAAAGAGAATCTTGTTTTCTTTCCTCTTTGTTATGTAAAAGTATTTACTCTGCTATAAACAAAACAGTGACTCCTTATATAACAGTGGTAGATAGCTGTTTTAAGTGGTTTTTCTTAACCTCTAAAACAAACAAGACCCTGTTTATTTTTTAAAAATTTAGAACACATTTGGAAGTCCTTTAGATAGGAATGCTAATATTATTCTGACTTCTACATATGGCAACAAACAACAGGATATCATTCTTTCTGAGAGCTCTGAACCTGGGCCACTCCTATAGTTTCTAAAATTTTGTTGCTGAGCTCAGGCTCTGGGTCTTATCACAGGACCATTACATATTGCATGTATTTTAGATCTTTTAAACAAATGTTGCCATCTCAAGCCCTTCATATAGTTTCCCACTGATTTATATTAGGTCATTATTTTAGACAGTGGAACTACCAACCATTAGATAATTCTCATGGAAACATTTAGACAGAAATTATATTGACTCTCATATGAAATGCCCAATAAACTTTTTCATACCAGAAATTTCAATTTTGATGTATTTCAGTAACCAAATGATAAACTCATGTTTAGTTATTTGGAAAATAACCACTATTAGAAAAAATATATATGTATAGACATGTTTTTTACTAAGAGGCCAGTGATTCCTTATACATTTTGCCAATAAACCTTCTTCAACATGAGATTTAAAGACTTGTTTTGGATGAAATGAATGATGAGAACAAAGGCAGTCAGTCCAGAGAATAAAACTGTTCTGAGAGAAAAGTGAATGGATAAGTCTGATAGGAAACTAATGAAAAATAAGTCTAGAAAAGTAAGTTTGGTCCAGATTGAAGAGGGCTAAAAATGCAAAACTTGGGAATGTCACCATTTTTCTTTAGGAAAGTCATTGTAGATTTTTAAATAAGGGATGACATCTTTATAGCAATGTTATACAAAGAACTCTTTCACAGTTTTATAGGGCATACTGGTAATGAGGTTATTGTAGTAATCTATGGAGAAGGTGATGAGGGCGGGAGTAAAAGCGGTGATGAGAAAAATGGAAAGGGGTCCTGTGGATTCCAGAGCTTGGAGAATGTTTGACATATGCTGTCCTCTGAGATGTTCTTCTGTCCTCTCTCTGCCTTACTAATTCCTTAAGTTCAGGTCTCAACTGAAACACTTTCATTTACAAGAAAGTCTCCCTTGATCCCTTAAGTTAATGCCCCCATTCCATTTATATTCTCTCCAACACAATGTTCTTTACCTTGAAGTGTTAGAAATACTTATAATTGTTTAATTAGCTATTTGTAAATATTGTTTTAAGATCTTCTCTATGAGGCTTTAATTCTTACAAGGGCAGATGTCATGTTTGTTTCATTCACTACAATACTGCTAGTACCTAACAGATAAGTACTCAACATACTTCTGTGGACTAACTGGCTTTACTGACTTGTTCAATACACAGGGAAATGAAAGGCGGTGAGTGGGTAGGAAATAGTCAAGTATAACTCATGTTTTGAAACTCAATAGCATGTTGAACAGTTATTGGTCCTTCATTTACACTTTAGAATAAATGAATTTTATATATTTTCCAGTGAGCAGTTTTGGTGGACTGATTAAGTGCGATATTGTGTATTAACTTAGAGCAACAGGAAGATAGGACTACTAAATGGAAAAAACAGCAGATAATAAGGAGGCTGAGGATTTAGCAAAAAGACTGTGACCTTGGCTGATAGATGGAGAACCAGACAATCTTGTGGATGTGCTGGCACAAAGCCACCGTTAATCCTTAAAAGTTATACACAAACCATTAAGCCAGATACTCCGTACTTGACAGTCATAGAATGTTGGATCGTCTGAAGGGAAGTCAAAGACATACCACTTCCCAATTCTTGATTTCTCTTCACAGTATCCAGCCAAATAGTCATCAGGCTTTGATAGAAAACCTGAAGAAAGGGAAACCTTTCTGGTTCCTTTTTTACTTACACCAGTAGCTGCTGACTCAGAAGCCAGTCTGATCAGGAAACATATCGTCAAATCACAGCTAAGTCAAATACATCCTTTCCCACAACACTTAGTCATCTGCTTTAATATTTGCAGAAGAAGACAGTGTATATTTGTTCATATTACTCACTGGTACTACTTATTACTACTAATTATATGTGAGTGCCTTTATTAGAAAAGGTGCTGTGGTGAGAGCTATGTATTTTGTAAGTGTTCCTTCTTAGTGAACAGATCAGTACTTGGGTGAGTTGTCCGTTTCAAAATCACATCTTGATTTGCTTAGATTGAAGCAGTCCTTTCTAAATGATGGAATGCTGATTTTAAATGTGACTGAAGAATGAGCCTTTTGGTCAGATAGAAAATGGCAACTCTTAATGGAGTCTAAAATACCAGATGACTCATCTCCCCTTCATCAAGAACCTTTGATTCAATGTCTAATGTTTCAGAATTACTTCTGCAGATTTCAGGCCTACTCTTGGTTCAGAGCTTGTATTGACCCGGGCTGGAATAAGTTTTTCCCTAGAAAGAAAGAAGTATTATAAAGAACTCTTAAAATTCAATATGAAGAAAAACAATCCAGTAAAATATGGGCAAAAGTCTTGAACAGATATATCAGAAAAATACACAAATGGTTGATAAGCACATGAAAAGATGCTCAGTGTCATTAATTATCAGGGAAATGCATATTAAAACCACAAGGACGGGCTTCCCTGGTGGCGCAGTGGTTGAGAGTTCGCCTGCCAATGCGGGGGACACAGGTTCGTGCCCCGGTCCGGGAAGATCCCACGTGCCGCGGAGCGGCTGGGCCTGTGAGCCATGGCCGCTGAACCTGCACGTCCGGAGCCTGTGCTCCGCAACGGGAGAGGCCACAACAGTGAGAGGGGCCCACGTACCGCAAAAAGAAAAAAAAAAAACACAAGGAGATACCATTTTACACCCACTAGAATGACTAAAATGAAAAAAACCCAGAAACCTGGCATATTAAGTGTTATAGATGATATGAACCAATGAAACTCTTATGCATTACTGATGGGAACGTAAAATGATACAATCGCATTGGAAATCAGTTTGGGAGATTCTTTAAAAAGAAAAGTATATATCCACTCTACAAACCAGCAATTCCAATCCTAAATATTTACCCAAGAGAAATAAAAGCATTTATTTATAGAAAACTTATATACTTGTACTGCTAGCTGCTCCAACTTTGTTCATAGTAGTCAAAAACTGGAAACAGTCTAAATGTCCACCAACAAGTGAATGCACAAATAAGTGTGCTGTGTGTGCATATACAATGGAATATTACTCAGCAATAAAAAAACAATGAATTGCTAATAAGCATTTCTTTATATTACTCCATTCTTCTTAAGGAGCAACTTATACCATCTCAGGTCACCATATGCTCTGAATCAGGACTGCGCCTAAAATTGTATTGAGCAGAAGGAACTGAACACAAAAGATACATTGAATAATTCCATTTACATCAAGTTCAAAAGCAGGCAAAATTAATATACAGTGATAGAGACAAATCTTGTTGGTTGTCTGGTACAGAGGTGGGGAGATGGACTGCAGAGGAACACGGCAACTTTCTGGGTGATAAAATTTTTCTGTGCCTTAATTGTGTGGTAGTTACACCAATGTATACAGTTGTCAAACCTATCAAACCATACTCTTTAAGTCTGTGAATTTTGTTGTTTGAAAATTACACCTCAATAAAAATGGATTAAAAATAAAGGAGTAGAGGGACCTTCAAGATGGCGGAAGAGTAAGACACGGAGATCACCTTCCTCCCCACAGATACATCAGAAATATATCTATACGTGGAACTGCTCCTATAGAACACTCACTGAACGCTGGCATAAGACCTCAGACCTCTGAAAAGGCAAGAAAGTCCCCATGTACCTGGGTAGGGCAAAAGAAAAAAGAATAAACAGAGACAAAAGAATAGGGACGGGACCCGCACCAGTGGGAGGGAGCCAAGAAGGAGGAAAGGTTTCCACACACTAGGAAGCCCCTTCGCGGGCGGAGACTGCGGGTGGCGGAAGGGGGGAGCTTTGGGGCCGTGGAGGAGAGCGCAGCAACAGGGGTGCGGAGGGCAAAGCGGGGAGATTCCTGCACAGAGGATCAGGGTCGACTGGCACTCACCAGCCTGAGAGGCTTGTCTGCTCACCCGCCGGGGCGGGCGGGGCTGGGAGCTGAGGCTCAGGCTTCGGTCGTATTGCAGGGAGAGGACTGGGGTTGGCGGTGTGAACACAGCCTGCAGGGGGTTAGTGCACCACGGCTAGCCTGGAGGGAGTCCAGGAAAGGGTCTGGAGCTGCCGAAGAGGCAAGAGACCATTGTTTCGGGGTGCGAGAGGAGAGGGGATTCGGAGCACCGCTTAAAGGAGCTCCAGAGATGGGCACGAGCCGCGGCTATCAGCATGGACCCCAGAGACGGGCATGAGATGCTAAGGCTGCTGCTGCCGCCACCAAGAAGCCTGTGTGCGAGCATAGGTCACTATCCACCACCCCCTCCTGGGAGCCTGTGCAGCCCACCACTGCCAGGGTCCTGGGATCCAGGGACAACGTCCCCGGGAGAATGCACGGTGCGCCTCAGGCTGGTGCAACATCACTGCGGCCTCTGCCACCACAGGCTGGCCCTGCATTCTGTACCCCTTCCTCCCCGTGGCCTGAGTGAGTTGGAGCCCCCGAATCAGCTGCTCCTTTAACCCCGTCCTGTCTGTGTGGGAAACAGATGCCCTCAAGAGACCTACACGCAGAGGCGGGGCCAAATCCAAAGCTGAACCCCAGAAGCTGTGCGAACAAAGAAGAGAAAGGGAACTCTCTCCCTGCATCTGTGGAATACCTGAATAGACCACGAATCATCCCAAAATAGAGGCGGTGGACTTTGGGAGCAATGATATATATATATTTTTCCTTTTTCTCTTTTTTTGTGAGGGTGTATGTGTATGCTTCTTCCTGTGATTTTGTCTGTATAGCTTTGATTTTGCCATTTGTCCTAGGGTTCTGTCTGTTCATTTTTTTTATTTTTAAATTTTTAATAATCTTTATTTCAATTATTTTATCTCTTTCTTTCTTTCTTTCTTTCTTTCTTTCTTTCTTTCTTTCTTTCTTTCTTTTCCTTTCTTTCTTTCTTTCTTTCTTTCTTTCTTTCTTTCTTTCTTTCTTTCTTTCTTTCTTTCTTTCTTTCTTTCTTTCTTTCTTTCTTTCTCTCTCTCTCTCTCTCTCTCTCTCTCTTTCTCTCTTTCTCCCTTTTCTTCTGAGCGGTGTGGATGACAGGGTCTTGGTGCTCTGACTGGGTGTCAGGCCTGTGCCTTTGAGGTGGGAGAGCCGAGATTAGGACATTGGTCCACCAGAGACCTCCCGGCTCCACATAATATCAAGTGGCAAAAGCTCTCCTAGAGATCTCCATCTCAACGCTAAGACCCAGATCTACTCAACGACCAGCAAGCTACAGTGCTGGACACCCTGTGCCCAACAACTAGCAAGACAGGGACAAAACCCAACCCATTAGCACAGAGGCTGCCTAAAATCATAATAAGACACCCTAAAACACACCACCAGATGTGGTCCTGCCCACGAGAAAAACAAGATCTGGCCTCATCCTCCTGAACACAGGCACTAATGTTCTTCCACCAGGAAGCCTACACAACCCACTGAACCAACCTTAGACACTGGGGGCAGACACCAAAAACAATGGGAACTATGAACCTGCAGCCTGCAAAAAGGAGACCCCAAACACAGTAAGTTAAGCAACATGAGAAGACAGAGAAACACACAGCAGATGAAAGAGCAAGGCAAAACCCCACCAGACCAAACAAATGAAGAGGAAATAGGCAGTCTATCTGAAAAAGAATTCAGAGTAATGATAGTAAAGATGATCCGAAATCTTGGAAATAGAATGGAGAAAATACAAGAAACATTTAACAGGGACCTAGAAAAACTAAAGAGCAAACAAACAATTATGAACAACACAATAAATGAAAATTCTCTAGAAGGAATCAATAACAGAATAACGGAGGCAGAAAAACGGATAAGTGACCTGGAAGATAAAAGAGTGGAAATAACTACTGCAGAGCAGAATAAAGAAAAAAGAATGCAAAGAATTGAGGACAGTCTCAGAGACCTCTGGGACAACATTAAATGCACCAACATTTGAATTATAGGGGTCCCAGAAGAAGAGGAGAAAAAGAAAGGGACTGAGAAAATATTTGAAGAGATTATAGTTGAAATCTTCCCTAATATGGGAAAGGAAATAGTTAATCAAGTCCAGGAAGCACAGAGAGTCCCATACAGGATAAATCCAAGGAGAAACATGCCAAGACACATATTAATAAAACTATCAAAACTTATATACAAAGAAAAAATATTAAAAGCAGCAAGGGAAAAATAACATACAAGGGAATCCCCATAAGGTTAACAGCTGATCTTTCAGAAGAAACTCTGCAAGCCAGAAGGGACTGGCAGGACATATTAAAGTGATGAAAGGGAAAAATCTACAACCAAGTTTACTCTACCCAGCAAGGATCTCATTCAGATTCGACTGAGAAATTAAAACCTATACAGGCAAGCAAAAGTTAAGAGAATTCAGCACCACCAAACCAGCTCTACAAAAAATGCTAAAGGAACTTCTCGATGTAGGAAACACAAGAGAAGGAAAAACCCAACAATAACAAACCCAAAACAGTTAAGAAAATGGTAATAGGAACACACATATTGATAACTACTATAAATGTAAATGGAATAAATGCTCCAACCAAAAGACATAGACTGGCTGAATGGATACAAAAACAAGACCCATATATATGCTGTCTAACAGATACCCACTTCAGACCAATGGACACATAGAGACTGAAAGTGAGGGGATGGACAAAGATATTCCATGCAAATGGAAATCAAAAGAGAGCTGGAGTAGCAATTCTCATATCATACAAAATAGACTTTAAAATAAAGACGATTACAAGAGATAATGAAGGACACTACACAATGATCAAGGGATCAATCCAAGAAGAAGATATAACAATTGTAAATATATACGCACCCACCATAGAGCACCTCAATACATAGAGCAAATGCTAACAGCCATGAAAGGGGAAATTGACAGTAACACAATCATAGTAGGGGACTTTAACACCCCATTTTCACCAATGGAGATCATCCAAAATGAAAATAAATAAGGAAACACAAGCTTTAAATGATACATTAAACAAGATGGACTTAATAGATATTTATAGGACATTCCATCCAAAAACAACAGAATACACTTTCTTCTCAAGTGCTCGTGGAACATTCTCCAGGATAGATCATATCTTGGGTCACAAATCAAGCCTTGGTAAATTTAAGAAAATTGAAATCGTATCAAGTAACTTTTCCGACCACAACGCTATGAGACTAGACATCAATTACAGGAAAAAATCTGTTAAAAATACAAACACATGGAGGCTAAACAATAAGCTACTTAATAACCAAGAAATCAAAGAAGAAATAAAAAAAATACCTAGAAACTAATAACAATGAGAACACAATGACCCAAAACCTATGGGATGCAGCAAAAGCAGTTCTAAGAGGGAAGTTTATAGCAATACAATCGTACTTCAAGAAACAGGAAACATCTCAAATAAACAGCCTAACCTTACACATAAAGCAGTTGGAGAAAGAAGAATTAAAACACCCCAAGGTTAGCAGAGGGAAAGAAATCATAAAGATCAGATCAGAAGTAAATGAAAAAGAAATGAAGGAAACAATAGCAAATATCAATAAAACTAAAAGCTGTTTCTTTGAGAAGTTAAAAAAAAATGGATAAACCACTAGGCAGACTCATCAAGAGGGAGAAGACTCAAATTAACAGTAATAGAAATGAAAAAGGAGAAGTAACAACCAACACTGCAAAAATACAAAGGATCATGAGAGATTACTACAAGCAACTCTATGCCAATAAAATAGACAACCTGGAAGAAATGGACAAATTCTTAGAAATGCACAACCTTCCAAGACTGAACCAGGAAGAAATAGACAATGTAAACAGACCAATCACAAGCACTGAAATTGAGACTGTGATTAAAAATCTTCCAACAAACAAAAGCCCAGGACCAGATGGCTTCACAGGCGAATTCTATCAAACATCTAGAGAAGAGCTAACACCCATCTTTCTCAAACTCTTCCAAAATATAGCAGAGGGAGGAACACTCTCAAACTCATTCTATGAGGCCACCATCACCCTGATACCACAACCAGACAAAGATGTCACAAAGAAAGAAAACTACAGGCCAATATCACTGATGAACATAGTTGCAAAACTCCGCAACAAAATACTAGCAAACAGAATCCAACAGCACATTAAAAGGATCATACACCATGATCAAGTGGAGTGTATCCCAGGAATGCAATGATTCTTCAATATACGCAAATCAATCATTGTGATACACCATATTAACAAATTAAAGGAGAAAAACCATACGATCATCTCAATAGATGCAGAGAAAGCTTTCAACAAAATTCAACACCCAGTTATGATAAAAACCCTCCAGAAAGTAGGCATAGAGGGAACTTTCCTCAACATAATAAAGGCCATATATGACAAACCCACAGCCAACATCATCCTCAATGGTGAAAAACTGAAAGCATTTCCACTAAGATCAGGAATAAGACAAGGTTGCCCACTCTCACCACTCTTATTCAACATAGTTTTGGAAGTTTTAGCTATGGCAATCAGAAAAGAAAAAGAAATAAAAGAAATACAAATCGGAAAAGAAGAAGCAAAGCTGTCACTGTTTGCAGATGACATGATACTATACATAGAGAATCTTAAAGATGCTACCAGAAAACTAGTAGAGCTAATCAATGAATTTGGTGAAGTAGCAGGATACAAAATTAATGCACAGAAATCTCTTGCATTCCTACACACTAATGATGAAAAATCTGAAAGAAAAATTAAGGAAACACTGCCATTTACCATTGCAACATAAAGAATAAAATACCTAGGAATAAACCTACCTAAGGAGACAAAAGACCTGTATGCAGAAAACTATAAGACACTGACGAAAGAAATTAAAGATGATATACACAGATTGAGAGGTATACCATGTTCTTGGATTGGAAGAATCAACATTGTGAAAATGACTCTACTACCCAAAGCGATCTACAGATTCAGTGCAATTCCTATCAATATACTTTGATAGGAATATATTTTTCACAGAACTAGAACAAAAAAATTCACAATTTGTATGGAAACACAAAAGACCCCAAATAGCCAAAGCAATCTTCAGAAAGAAAAATGGAGCTGCAGGAATCAGGCTCCCTGACTTCAAACTATTCTATAAAGCTACAGTAATCAAGACAGTATGGTACTGGCACAAAAACAGAAATATAGATGAATAGAACAGGACAGAAAGCCCAGAGATAAACCCACGCACCTGTGGTCACCTTATTTTTGATAGAGGAGGCAAGAACATACAGTGGAGAAGAGACAGCCTCTTCAGTAATTGGTGCTGGGAAAACTGGACAGGTACATGTAAAAGAATGAAATTATAAGACTCCCTAACACCATACACAAAAATAAACTCAAAATGGATTAAAGACATTAATCACAGCAAGATCCTTTTTGACCCACCTCCTAGAGAAATGGAAATAAAAACAAAAATAAACAAATGGGACCTAATGAAAGTTAAACCTTTTGCACAGCAAAAGAAACCATAAACAAGGTGAAAAGACAACCCTCAGAATGGGGGGAAATATTTGCAAATGAAGCAACTGACAAAGGATTAATCTCCCAAATTTACAAGCAGCTCATGCAGCTTACTATCAAAAAAAACAAATAACCCAATCCAAAAATGGGCAGAAGACCTAAAATAGATACTTTCTCCAAAGAAAATATACAGACTGCCAACAAACACATGAAAGGATGCTCAGCATCACTAATCATTAGAGAAATGCAAATCAAATCTACAATGAGATATCATCGCACACCAGTCAGAATGGCCATCATCAAAACGTCTACAAACAATAAATGCTGGAAAGGGTGTGGAGAAAAGGGAACTCTCTTGCACTGTTAGTAGGAATATAAATTGATACAGCCACTATGGAGAACAGTATGGAGGTTCCTTAAAAATCTAAAAATAGAGCTACCCTATGACTCAGCAATCCCACTACTGGGCATATACCCTGAGAAAACCATAATTCAAAAAGAGTCATGTACCACAATGTTCTTTGCAGCTCTATTTACAAGAGCCAAGACACGGAAGCAACCTAAGTGTCCATCGACAGATGAATGGATCAAGAAGATGTGTCACATATACACAATGGAATATTACTCAGCCAAAAAAAGAAATGAAATTGAGTTATTTGTAGTGAGGTGGATGGACCTAGACTCTGTGATACAGAGTGAAGTAAGTGAGAAAGAGAAAAACAAATACTGTATGCTAACACACATATATGGAATAAAAAAAAAATGGTTCGAAGAATCTAGGGGCAGGACAAGAATAAAAACGCAGATGTTGAGAATGGACTTGAGCACATGGGGAGGGGGAAGGGTAAACTGGGACGAAGTGAGAGAGTGACATGGACTTATATATACTACTAAATGTAAAATAGATAGCCTGTGGGAAGCAGCCGCATAGCACAGGGAGATCAGCTTTGTGACCACCTAGAGGGGTCCCACCTCTAATGTGAGACAAGTAACTCATGCAAAAAGAAATACAAATAGCAAATAAACATAGAAAAATAGTTCAATCTTATCAGCATTAAAATTTTCATTATATCAATTTTGTCCTATCAAACTGTAAAAGTGATCTTAAAATGTCTGTATTCCAAGTGTGATGAAATAAGTACTTTCACAACTACTGAAAGTAGTTATAATACAGATTATCAGGAAAACAATGTGGCACTATGAATCAAAACGCTAAATCTTAAACCTATGCAATTTGACACATAGAAATGTATTATAAGGAAATAATCAAAGATACAACAAAAGTTTTATGGATAAGGCCATTTAAAATTTTCTCCCCCAATATTTTGATTTTATGCATTATTCAAATATAAATCAGTAGCACAATAATTCAATTATTGTACTTTCATTTGCTGGAACAATATGAAGACATTAAAATTCATATTGTTGTAGAGGTTTTAGTGACATGAGAATTGCTCATAATGTAATAATAAGTTATAAAAAGAAGAAATAAAATTGATATCAGTATGGTTCCAAATATGTGCATATAAATAATGCCTGTGCATAGATACAAGAACATTTGCTGGTGGTTTTATCTTTCTGTTGATATTATGTTTACTTTATATTTTCTTATTAATGCTTGGTATTCTAAAGATATTTTACAGTGAGCATTTTTGCTTTTGCATTCAGAAAATAGAGCAATAGATGTTATTTTAAAAGAAATAGCTCATAAAATAGGAAGATATATGTTTAAACTCAACCTATTAAAAGTGTACATTTTGGATTCAATATTATGCTGTATTCTCAAGTTCATCGTCATTCATTCATTCATTCTTCTTTACATGAATATGTATTAAGGAAATTTTCTATGTTAGGTGCGGTTCATGGCACTTACTAGATAGTCATTTCTTTTGATAGAAACTCTTGGATCCAATCTCTTTTATCCCGTTTATTTTCAGATTTATTAACTTAGTTCATATCCAGTTTCTTCATTTTTTTTCCCCAAATACAATATTCTGTAAGTGGATTTTCTCTAGCTTAAATTCATTGTCTTTTTTAAAAAGTTTCTTTCCCTAAATGTCAAACTAACATATATATGTTTTTATATATATTTTAGGTACATCATATCTATCATATTTATTCAGATAGACTGACTTTAACAGTCCTAGATAGTCCTTACTTGCTGTAGGGTACAATCAGACTCTCTCTTGGTTTTGTTTTGTAAACTGGTAGAAATTTTAAAAACTATAGCAGAATCCATAGCGAGTGACACAGTAATCTTATTTGATGACAGTGGAGATGTTGCTATGATCTTGAATAATTCCAGTAAATCCTGTGGGCTTTATTGGCAAATTTTTCTGGGAACAGATTGAATCTTTCAGCCTCAGCAGTCATGGGGCAAAGAACTGCCTCTGAGTGGAAACTTGATGCTCAGGGTATGTTTCCTTAACAATTGTCTTATGCTTTTATAAAAAGAGGGCAAAAACAATTCCATAACTATTCAAAAATCCGTTCATCAAAGAGAATTCTTAAATGTTTGAAATACATTGACTCATAGATTTTGTTACTATTCAGTAGTACAATAGCTTCGAACTTTCTAAGAATCTGTTAACTAGTCATTATTGTTGAATTGAACTTTTTAAGTATATTCCATATTAATCAGGATTTCATATTTCCAGACATACTGTATTTAATATTCCTTAAGTAGTACTGTTTACAAGCATTGCATACAATTAATGAGAATTCAGATCTACTAAAAAGGTTATTCTTTATCACAGGCACATTCATCTTACTTTATGGTTCACCCCAAAATATTCTTAACACTTCATTCTTAGAGTCTTCATTTTATGATCTTAATAATTTTTAAAAATATATCAGTTCTTATTTTGTCTGGAAATGTGACTTTTAATGGATTGTCCTCACAGTCCGGCCTCACATATGGTTGTATTTCTTTGCCTAAGTCTCAAAGGTGTGTGGAGCGTGGGGATGCAAATAGTGGTTGAAATCCTGCAGTGCTGAGGAAAATGTGCCATTTTTTAATCCATCTAGCCAGATGGGACAGTTTCTTTCTTGGTTTATTCATTTATTTGTTTAATGTAATGTATACAAGTGCCATATATATGTATCTGGTCGTATATAATACACAGTATTTTAATTGGTAACAAATTGAGGGTCATGGTGTGTATGCACATGTTCGCATGACCAACAGTCTTGCATTTCTAGACAAAGAATCTATTTTTTTCATCCCCATTGTTACTTTTATCCATTGTTCATTACCAGAACTATCAATACTTCTAATGAAGTCTTAATAATTGCCTGATCATAATAAATAGTACCAGGCTCTATGTTATGCCTAATGTTGCTTTTTCCTCTTGGAACTTATATTTTAAAAATTGCAACAATATACATAAATGTGAGATAGACCACCTCATTCAAATACAAAAATGTTTCTATTCTCCTTGTCCCATTTCTTTGAGTTTGAAATAGGGAATGAATTAAGGAAAGCATAAGAAAAAACACTAAACATGTCTTAGGAGAACTATTAGTTTTGTGTGAAGTAATGCAGAGATGTGGCGATGTGAGTGCACACTGATTTACACATTGTTTTTTTTCCCAGCAAGTTGTAAGTACGTGGTTCCCCAGTCAGTGATCGCGTTGAACTTATTGTGGTTTTATTCTTTTGTTAGTGATTAGGGAAAGGGCTTTTTGTTGTTAATTGTAACTCTTGCTTTTTTTTTCCCCTGAAGATTAAGTATAAATTCCATTAGATTTATAACACTAAAACTGATGCATAGTTGGCTATGTTAAAAAGCCCCTTTGAATCTGATAGCTTACTTTTAGCTATTTCTTTGTATAATCTGAAAGGTTATTTCCTGAAAATTTTCTCTACAATGCCATTTTGCATGGTTGAGTTAACACAGTTGCATGCTAATTCCTTAAAATCATAAAAAAAATATATGACATATGGTTCTTTTAAAAAATAATGAAATCCAAATAAATTTATTTTCTGTTGCATCATACAAAGAATCTTTGAGGATTAATTATATGATGGCGAAAATGTGTATATCAAAAGTGGGAATAAGATTATCTTTACTTAAAAAGTTAATTTAACTGGCTAAAATATGATTTAAAAGGAATTTACTAAATTCTGGTTGGAAATGGAATTTTTATATAGTTTCTGGTTATAATAAACTTGTTTTCCTTTACTAATGCCAATGAATAAAATGGCTAAAATGTATTGAAGTTTTACTGTGTACCAGATGCTTCACTGTTTTTCACAATAGCACTATGAAATAAGAACTATTATTGTCCCAATTTTATAAATGAAGAAACTGAAGTGCAGGCATCTTAAGTAGTTTGCCAAAGTACAAGAGATAAAGGACTCAAATCTTGAGTCCTGACCACAATGCTATATACTGCTTTTACTGTACTGAGCTATGCTAAGCTCATGCCACACCCAGACTTATAGAATGTCTGCAAAGCAGCCCACTCGTTTTGGAAACAGCCAAGGAGGTTACATTTCTTCCAAAATTATTTTATAACTGTAAGAAGGCACACTTCATGAAATTAGTATTTGCATTTAACATAGAAAGAAAAGATAGGGAAGCTGAAAGTACTGTTCTATTTCCCTATATCATGTGTTCTTGGAAATAGATGCATCACTTGACAGAGCAAGGAAGAGAGAAGATGGAAGAGAGAGAGATTTAATTTTTTTTTTATTGGAGTATAATTGCTTTACAGTGTTGTGCTGGTTTCTGCTGTACAATGAAGTGAATCAGCTATATGTATACATATATCCCCTCCCTCTTGGCCCTCCCTCCTCCCCACCCCATCCCACCCATCTAGGTCATCACAGAGCACAGAGCTGAGCTCCCTGAGCTATACAGCAGGTTCCCACTTAGCTATCTGTTTTATACATGGTAGTGGATTTGTTATAATTTTGTTTTGGAAGGACAGCCGGTAATCTTTCTCACTACATGAAAGTCACTTAGAGATTTGGAGAGCTGTTTTGCTCTCCTGGGAAATATTTAGTTTGGTTTCATTACACAGAAAAAAGCTTTAAAACACAACCCAGAGAAGACTAGTGTATAAATCCAGGGGACTGCCTGCCTCCACCCATGATCCTAGCTGCCTCTCTGGCATGGAACAAAGAACAGATCCTGAACCACAGTTGGCACGCACAAAATGGTAGCCAGAAGAATAGAGGCAAGAAGTTTGAGGAAGGGGACATTTACTTGTATGTCTCAATTCAAGAGGTAGAATGTGGCAATTTTATCATAGAATTCACCCTGCTTTATTAATTTTAATAACCTTTAAATTTTTTTATCATTTGCAAATGTAGTTTTTCTGTTAAATGTATTTCTAAGCACAGGTTTTACATTAGGCGGGGTTTAATTTTGAGATTTGATTTGAAATTGACTGATTTATGAAGGGTAAAGCGTAGCCATCACAGAGCCTCTTTGGGTTTATGGTCCGTACCTCTTCTGCATTCTCCCTTCATCTCTCCCTCCTACTCCTATGTGGCCTTAATAGCTTTCGGGAGGAATCATAAACTTCTATAAGAAAAGTAGACGAAGTACAAGCTCCAGGCTAACTGGTGGCTTTGTCCTGTGATGGTCAGCAAAGATGACAGTATCTCTGAAGTGAACCAAGAGTCAGCTGACAGACACACTTAATGCATAAGTATGACGGTGAAGGTCTCTAAGAGTCACCTCTAGTCTAACGTGATGCTGCTCCCAGGCTAGGCACACTCCTTGGGAAAAAAGGAATCCTGGTCCCTAATTCATGAAGATCTACAATTACTACCAGCTGATGAACATTTTATTCATTTTCTTGTCTTCTTCCAACCCAGTCTCTTTGTGCCAGTTTTTAAAAATATATAAAGCACGAGAAACAATCTACAGGGATTTATGAAAAACATATTGCTTCTACTTATTTTTGCCTCAGTAACTGAGAAATCTAGATTGACTGAAGGTAGAAAAGCATATCTTTCCTTCTTCAGTATAGAATTTTCATACCTCATTTATGTCTAAGGAGAGGGAAGAATCTTCTTACTGATTCCCAAAACAGTGTGACAAAGATTTTCGTATGAAATCGCTGGGGATAAAAATCTATACACGGAATAAAGACACAGACCTACTAGAGAATTGACTTGAGGATATGGGGAGGGGGAAGGGTAAGCTGTGACAAAATGAGAGAGAGGCATGGACATATATACACTACCAGACGTAAAATAGATAGCTAGTGGGAAGCAGCCGCATAGCACAGGGAGATCAGCTCGGTGCTTTGTGACCACCTAAAGGGGTGGGATAGGGAGGGTGAGATAGGGAGGGTGGGAGGGAGGGAGACGCAAGAGGGAAGAGATACGGGAACATATGTATAACTGATTCACTTTGTTATAAAGCAGAAACTAACACACCATTGTAAAGCAATTATACTCCGATAAAGATGTTAAAAAAAAAAACTATACACTGATACAGCCTCTTGGACAATAAATCCTTGAGAAGGAGGCAACTTTGCCTTCTAGCACAAGTTCTGCACAGCTTCACCTTTCTTCTTTGCCACTTGTCTTCTCCGATGAGACCATCCTCGCCTACTCCTCCGCACGGATAGAGCCTTAGTCTCCTTCTATTTTTAGACCTATTTCCTAGACACCATCTATACCTTACCCTGAAAAGGGACCTAAATATCATTTTTGTGGAAACTGTCAGGGTTAGGGTGAGCCCAATAAGCCTCTCTATCCAAACCAACACCTGAGGTGACTGACAGTTCACGTGACACCAGTCCTTCCCATCCTGTCCTCTTCTGCATCTCTTTGAGCATTTTTAAGTACTATATTATTTACTCTTTTTCCTGGAAAGTAATAAGCCTCTGGAGAGGACTGGAGTGAGGAACATCTTTTTCAAGTGCCAAGGCACTTTGTACATATAATTTCATTTAAGACACAATAGTGACATTTTCCATGTTACAGACAAATAACTGAGGCTTAGAGAGGTCAGTAATTTCCCAACATTACATAGCTCACAAGTGACAGAGGTGGAGTTCAAAGCTATGTTTGTTTGTCTCAAAGCTGTTGTTCTTTCCATGACATCATGCAGCATCCCTTTTGTTAGGGCACCATCCCATACAGTCATCAGTTGCTAGTTAATGCTTATGATATTTCTACAGCAAATACCAAGCACTAGCTTTGTTTCATTTCAAGCATCATGTTTAAAACA
Source organism: Leucopleurus acutus (assembly GCF_964270905.1). Taxonomy (NCBI): domain Eukaryota; kingdom Metazoa; phylum Chordata; class Mammalia; order Artiodactyla; family Delphinidae; genus Leucopleurus; species Leucopleurus acutus. The sequence goes on from NC_139156.1 coordinate 64,764,617, forward strand.
ATCTTAGATAACTTACAGAGTATAATACAGTTTTGGCAAGTAGAATTATGTGTGTTTCTTACTGCAATGGATAAATGTGCTAGACTTCACAGAAGGTAATATTCCAAAGAACCTCTTCATTCATTCATTTATTCACTATTTAATAAGTGCATGCTTTATGCCAGACACTGGGGATGTATCTGTGAACGTAACAGGCAAAATTCCTTGCTGTTATGGAATGCCTTATTGGGGAAGACATAAACAAATAAATAAGTCAAATATATATTACGTTACATGGTGATAGTTTCTCTGGAGAACAATAAAGTAAAGATAAAAATAAAACAATTTTAAGTAGAGGGGATCATGAAGGCCTTACCAAGGGGACATTTGAGTAAAGACTTGGCAGAGATGAGGAGGTAAGCCATGTGGACATCTGGGGGGAGACTGTTGCAGGCAGAGGGAACAAGTACAGAGGCCCTGAGGAAGGCGCCTGTCTGTAATGAGCCAGGGAGAGAGTTGTGGGCGATGAGGTCAGTGAGAAGATATATATATCAGATTCTGTAAGGCCTTGAGGCCATTGCAATGACCTTGCCTTTTACAATGAAGTAAATGGGGAAGCTGTTAGAGGGCTTTGAACAAAAATGTGACATGCTATGACTTATGTTTTGAAAGATCACTCTAGCTGACATTTTCAGATGGGGTGAGAGTGGAAGCCAATTAGGTGGCTACAGCTAAACCAGGCCAGGAACCATGGCTTGAGCCAGAGTGGTAGTAGTAGTGTTGTAGGAAGATGCCAGATTCTGGTTATACTTAGAACATGGAGTCTTCTAATCACAGGGTTTGGTAATGGATTGGAAGTGGACTTGAGAGAGATGGAGAAGCATCAAGGATGACTCCGAAGACCTGAGCGTGTCATGAACTGGGCTGAGAACATTAGGGGATGAACGGGTTTAGTGGGGACAGGTGAGGTGGAGATCAGGATGGTGGTTTTATGTATGTTAAGGTTGAGATGTCTGTTACTCCTTTAAGAGGTAACACTGAGTGAGTAGCCAATTGGATATATGAGTCTAGAATTCAGGGGAGAGGTCCAGGCTATGGGTATAAATTTGGAGTCATCTGCATATGTCTGTATTAGCAGTACTGATGAAATGACTAAAGATATAAATTTAGACACAAAAGAGAAGAGATCCAAGGACGAATTTCTGAGGCACTCCAACATTAAGATGTTGGTAAGATAAAAAGGAACCAGCTAAGGAAACTTCACAGGAGAGGCCGGTGAGGTAGGAATAAAGTCAGCAGTGACTTCTGTCCTCGAATTTACTGACAATAGCAAGTCAGGGAGGAGCAAGTGATCAACTGTGTCAAATATTGCTGATAGGTCAAGTAAGATGAGGATTGAGAATTGACATTAGAATTAGCAACATAGAGTTCACTTGAGGGGAGCAGTTTCAGGGGAATTGTGGGGCAGAAAACTTTGGAGTGAGTTAAAGAGAGAGAATGAGATGAGTTGTATATCAGAGATTATAGACACCAGTGGAAATCCACTGGTGTCTATCCACCAATCCACCAATATTATCATAACATATTACAGTATTGCAGCTAACTTTAAAGAGGCTTCATGTTCTTCCTTTTTTAAAATGATGGCAGTTACCAGACCTGATGCAAGATCTTGCTATTGAACATTTTATAAAGTCACACATATATTACTGTATCACAAATTTATGTTTCTAATACTGTGGTAACTGTCAATAAAATTGAATTAATTTTAATCCTTTTTTTATGCATTTAAAAGCATTGTTCTGAGGGTCCAGAACAATGCTAGTAGTCACTAGCACAAAAGCTTAAGAACCACCCGTTTTAGGGTCACTATCAAGATTTCTATAGATCTTTTCCTTCTCCTTTTACCCTTTACCAACACTGCCCATATTCCTATCCCACCACTCCCCCTTTTCTAATGACACCCACAAAGTGGAATTTTAAAAAGTTTTCTATTTACCACAGATCCTACACTACCCTATTCCATATTTCCCCCTTAAAACTTTGCTTTGGAATATTATACTATGAAGTGATGCTTGCAAAGTGAAATGGATCTTTCAATAATTTTCAGGATGTCACATATAGAATATGTTCATAATATCTTGATTCAGTTAAATGCCTTGTGTTTCTCTCTCTTTTCTCTTATAGGCATTTATGAATGATTAAATTGTATTTTCATGCTACATATTATCTTAGAAAAGATAATTACAACTAGCAATTAGTGCTATGCCCTAAAACTTTTTGAAGTTCATAACTACTTCTGTTTTCGCTGTAGGCTTTTGAATGAGGCAGATTGAAAAATCCAGTCAGACTTAGCTGGTATTTTCTCTACAACATCTGGTCTGTGAGCTAAATCTGTAGTGAAGCTTATATATCAAAATGGAGCTGACTGGGAAGTGACGTAGAAATGCAGAAATGCCCCATGATTTTTGAAGACGATTGGAAATAATTTTTTATGTTAATGTAATAGAAGTAAAAATGAGCTGCTATATTTTAAATTTTAAACATTTTCATTATGAAAATGACTTTATTGTAATCAGTTTACTAAAAAGTAAAGTTAGCTGCAGAGATAAGGCTGAGAGCTTGAGGAGAGCAAGGAATGTATTTAGGGTATCTGCTAGAGGTAAATAAAAAGCTTTTCAAATAGCTACGAGGGTCAACTCATGAAGCCTACATACCTGGCTTGATGAGACTTAGGAAAGGAAATAAGTATAAACTCAGCATAGACTAGCCTTGAGATGATGCCAACCCATGCTGGGAAACTTGGACATAGGGATGTAGGTGTGGAGAGTTTATCCAATATTGAGGACTTGCGAAATGGCTTTCGTAGAAAATAGGGCCAAGAAAGGTAGCAGTTTGGGAGTATCAGCGAAGTGTCTCACTCTTGAGTTTCAGGCTGGATAGAGAGAAAAGTGAAACTAGGAAAAGAAAAATGGGCAAAGAAATTAGGAAGGGCTCAAGATATCAGAGAGAATGAGGGTGAAGTTCAGTTACATTGAGAGTAGAAGACATGGAATGGGGGGAATTAGGACACATAAGATTGTAGAGTGTTAAACCTGTAAGTAGCTTCAGAAATCACCTCCTTTACCACTTCATTTTCCAGATGATTCAGAGAGGTTAAGTCTCTTTCCAATATTGCAAACAACCAGGAGTAGAGTTCTTAGATCTCAGGGGACTGGACTCTCAATCTTTCCATGCTTTTTGTTCTCCTGATTCAGTTGCCCTGAAAGTGGAAAGAATGATAATCCTGACTCCTCTTAATAAAATAAATGAATTTAAGAAAGGTTTCATTATCTCCATTTAGCATGAAGATTGAAACAGGAATAAAAATAGAAATGCTATCTTGGTTTCTAGCTAGAGAGTTCCCTGAGTATCAATCCAGGCAGCTGTTGGATGCTCTGGAAGTTTTCTCTGAGAATGCCATCATTATCACTGAAGATTTGGAAAAAGGAAATTCTACAGAGAGGAAGAAGTTTTGGAAAGAATAAAAGGTCGTCAGAGAGATAGATCTGCTGCATTAGGACACTGAGCCAACTTCTGCTGTAAGCCTTTTCCCTGAGTCTGTGGGTGTAATAGCAGCAGGCTGAACACAACAATTATGATTTTTTCAGTGTCTGCCCTGTGGACACCAGTGCTTAGCAGGACCTTTGCAGTAGTGCTGTGTGTGATTAAGACAGGAGGGTCTGTTGAAAGGCTATAGGGAAGAGATCATTCATTTTTACTGTATTTTCTTACCCTGAACAGAAGTATAGCTACTAGGACAAGTTAAATGATATCTGGCCTATAAAGGGTGCTTTCAAGAACCTCTCACTTCTTCACTAATATATCCTGAGCCTCAAATCTTCGTTCTCCGTATCTTAATTTCCTTTGTTTGAGCCTCAAATCTTCGTTCTCCGTATCTTAATTTCCTTTGTTTGAGCACCCATGTTTGAAGGATCTCACAAAGGAAGAGCGTAAGAATCACAATTATGGTAATTTACCCGAGGGGTAGTAGGCTAGAGAGGGTTTCTTTGTCAAATTTGGCTCTTGTGCTAGAATTTTAACATGTGTTATTGGCTCTGGGGATTATGTTCTGGTTCCGGCCGAGTGAAAGCTTGCTTTGCTTTTGTTTTCTGAAAGTATTTAATAAAATGGCAGGATTCGCTTACTTGCTTATTGAATTCTTTTGCCTGGGAAACGTGCAAATTCTGAACCCAGCTGCGCATTTGTGACAAAGAGATAGCTAATAATCTAAGCTATATGCTACTTTTTTAAAAAGCTTTTCAAATTTTTCTACAAGGGCAGAACTATCGTACACAAAGTTAAGCCTTTTAGAGACTGGGTTTAAATCTGCTTTCTATTAATAGCTTTCAGAAGCTTTTCTAAATAACCTTGAGGCACAGACAGTTTTTCTTGCAAGAAAGCAGGTGGAGGAAAAAAGATCTATGGTTTGTTAAACAATGAAAGCTAAGTTGCTAAATCTACCTGTTTCCAATAGATCAGTTGGGCCAATTAGAACATTTCTTTTCTTCATTTCTCTTTTATTCAATCTTCTCAAATGATATAGGAGGTAGAATAAACTTTGGAGATTAATTTTCTAGAAGATAGTACTGCAGGCCAACAAGGACAAAGGATCAGAATTGCAGCGCTTGTGTGCCCAGGAACTGCTGTTTGCCCCTCCAGGCTGAAGCTGCCTCCCTCTTCACCGTGTTCCAGGCCCCAGATTCTAAATTTTATGAAACGCTTCAGAGGATCCCTGCCTCTCGCATCTTCTGGTTGTGTTTAGCCACATGTAGGTGTCACAAACACAAGTCCAGGCAGCAGAAGGAGAGAAAGGGTGGGATTCCTACTTTTAATACCATAGACTGGGTGGCTTATACATAACAGAAAGTTATTTCTCACCATTTGGAAGGTGGGAAGTCCAGTATCAGGGGGCCAGTATGATCCTGTTCTGATGAAGGCCCTCTCCCTGGTTCATAGCCCATGCCTTGTGTGTCCTCACACGGTAGAAGGAGCCAGGGATCTCTGTGGGTCTCTTTGAAAAAGCACTAATCCCATGGAACCCTGGCCCTTAAATACCTCTTAGAGGCCCCACCCCCAATACCATCATTTTGGGGATTAGGATTTCAACATATGGATTTGGGGGGGCTGCAAACATTCAGACCTTTGGACTCACTCCTTGTGTAACTTAGTAGTGGCTGCAGTCCTGGTGGCCGTCTCCTATAGGCACATTTTTCAGCAGTTCCAGCAACTTTTATTTTTCCTTGTCCTTCTGCCATAGCATGGTAATGACATCCTGCTGTTGCTGTCCCCAGGTGTTTCAACATCCTTGTTGGTTCCCTGTATTCTGCTAATATCTTTGCAAAAGTTTGCTCCATTAACTCTGTTGAGTCATCGCTTTTGAGTGTGTCATCTATTTCCGGCCAGAATCTAGACTGATAAGCACTCGGATAAGAGGTACTCTTGTACCTCTGATAAGCACTAAGGGCTAGGACCAGGTCTCTTTACCTTGTTCCAATATCCTTTCCACTTTCCCTGGGTGAAAAAACTTGCCATCTCCTTCCTTCAGGGTCAAACCTACATTTGTAAAACTTCTGGATCTACTTCTTCCAAAGTGTTTCTTCTTGTGTCTCATTTCTACTCTGGAAGTAATATATTCTCTTGTTTTAATGAATGAGCAAATAGCAAATTTAATATACAATGTTAATGAAAGGTTACATCTCACTTCTTTTTATCCACTTGGTGCAGCCAGATTGGGGTGGTGAGGGGACCCTTGATAAAGTGGGGCATCTGTTGACCATAAAAGGAAACATTAAACCAAAGTCTCCACAAAAGCTGATGGATAAGATCTTCCTGTTTGTTCTCTGTTGCTCCTCAGGAGATGGTGTGTCAGGAAATGTGTGATTGATACATGTCATGAATTTCGTCTCCACAGCTAGGTTGCATTATCCCTACTTTTCCCTTTCTAATGATCCCCCACTTCCCCTTGCTTTTACTACCACTTCTTTTTCTGAGGCAAAGCCATTGGGGTCTCTGATGCCTCTCACTAAACCATTTCCTGAAAAAAAATGCAAACTCCCTTCATCCTGTAAGAGGGTAGGACCCTCCACTTGGTCTCCTAAGGGTTGGGAGTAAACAGGACAGTGGTTACTGTTGAGCCTGTTGCGGGATCGGTTCTCAGGCTTCTCTTGGAGTGTGATTTATAGTGGCTGAATTCAGTCAAAGGCAATTAAGCACCCACTTTGGAAAAATACAGATGCATCTATTTTAAAAACAGCCCGGGTGCTGAGATTTCCTCTGCATGGGTGGAGAGCAACAGATAAAAATGATAAGAAGCGTTACTTTCTCCCTGAAATGATAGCACTATGCCTTGACTTTTTGCAGAGAACATTTTATTGGAGGGAAACTGACAACTCTTATCGGCTGCCTGCAAAGCTTGCCTCCTTCTTGCTAAGGAGTGGAACAATGTAATTGTTGTTTATTTGCCTGGATGATTTGCAAAGATTCTCAGCTCAAACTCTGCAAGCCAAGAGTTGCTAAATCTGGAGATTTAGTTAGTTCTGGGTATCTAATGGTTTTCTGGAGTCCATACTGCTAACAAGAAGCAGGCAGTCCCTACTCATTCTTTAAGACTCAATTTAACTATCACTGCCACTGTGAAGACCCCACTCTGCTTCCAGAACACTCTCTGTCAGTGGTTTTCAAACCTTGGCAGGCTTTGGAATTATCTAGTGGGCTTTGCTTATTAAAACACAGAGTTCCAGACTCAGCCCCAGCATTTCATGATGCAGTAAGTCTGAAGTGGGACCGAAGAATGTGTATTGCTAAGAAGTTCCCGGGTGGTGCTGATTGCCGCTGGTCCTCTGTTCCATATAAACCTGTGTCATGGCACTAACCACATATTGTCATTCTTCATGAGTCTGACTACATTGCTGATCATTCAAACTATAGGATGTATCTCTTCCCTAGTCACCTTCCGCACACCTACCGCCCCACCCCAACGCACACACATATTATCGAATGAATGAATGAGTGAATATGCTTTCTAGGAGGCTTTCTTGAAATTACAAGAAAATGTAGTGCTAATTCTACTAAGTCCTTTCTACTCCGTGTACCTGGTATTATCATTACTTTAGGACTGACCATCCTACGGTTAGGTGTACAAGACAGCCACTGGCCTACACACTGCTCTTGTATACATTAGAAAAAGGGGGACTCTATGGGCAGACGCAGCTCGCCACATGCAGGAAGTAAAAAAGGCCAGCAAGTAAGAAAGTGTTTCTTCCTCCAGTTGTCAAGCACATTCGTAAAGTATGCAAAATGTAAAACCAAATGCCAGGACTCTGGGCTTATACAGTGTTCTTTCTATTCTTGGCAGCCTCTGCAAAATTCTTTGGAATGCTCTCTAAGTTAGACCTGAGAACCCTTTTCCTGCAGGGTATCAAATGGTTTTCTGGAGTCCATAGGGCAGTCCGTGTGACTGCCCTATGACCAGAATTACCAAACTTTGCCTGAGCAAATAGAAAATGCCCTGTTGTGGTTTTGCTAGAGAGACCCTTCAATCAGACCCCGCTGGTGGAGGTGAGGCACCATTGGTTCCAAGATTTGAAATCCTTCATCATCTGTGGGGGCAGGTGATGCTCATATCAGTAGCTAAGAAAGTCTTGTAACCTGGGATTTTCAAATTGCACAAGGGGAAGAATAATAGAAACTAAACTACAACTGGTGACAGAGCCCGGGTGAGCTGCCTAAGTCTTGCTCTTAGAGACCATAATTCCCATAGGTTAGTCAATTGTCTATCCATCCATCCATCCACCCAGTCATTCATCTATACATCTATCCATCCATCCATTTATCCATCAATGTTTACTTGGTGTTGACTCTATGTCAAGTTTTATAAGAGGCAATGAGCAATCCTGGAAGGAACATGGGCTTTGGAACCAGACCTGTTTCTAAAATCTGGCTCCCCAACTTCTTAGGTGCATGACCTTATGCAAGATGATTAACTTACTGAGATGGCATCTTCATCTGGGAAATAGGGATGATTTTATCACCCATGTTATGGGGTGATTGTGAGGAAATATACTGTGTATCTGTATAGTACCTACTGGGCTTGACAGATATTGAGTAATTAATAATCAATAGGTATTATCTAGAGGCATGATACAATGATGCCACAAAGTAATCATTTTTTTCTTATTCTATATTGATGATTTATGTACATAACATTTATTTTTCTGTCTTCTGTAGCACAGGACAGAATAAAATCAATCTTTTCAATGAAACAACACTCGGGAAGATTACAGAAGACCAAAGACATTTAGAAAGAGTTTCTTACTTTTCAGAGGTTAGCAGAAGTGTGTGTATTTATTTTTTGTTTACCGTGTATTATACAATGAGAAATTTGGAAAGACTTATAAAACTATGTACGTTATTGTGCTCTAATTTTTTCCAAAGCACATTTACATCTGTTATCTTGATACTTTTCCTAACTGATATCAGAGCTTATTACTCCCATTTTATATATAAGAAAGTTAGACATAATTACATTGTAAGCCAATGGCAGTGCTTAGGCTAGAATTCATGGCTTCTGATTTCTCGTCCAGTAGCTTCTCTACTCTAAAACAAAAACCTTTAATAATCAGTCCCTGTGGAAAGGCCTTCAGCAATTTAAAAGTTAAAAAAACAGAATAGAAACAAAAGGTAGCAGTTGAATTTGCCATGTGAATGTCTACCTGGGCTGTGATAGTTTCTCAGGAAATCAGTTAACATCTTTTAGGTCTGCTAACACATGGTAAATTTATATGGAATGTATAGTAAACTCTTTGTGAAGGAACACTTCTGTTCCCATTCAACAGGTAAAAGGCCTTTGAGGAAACAGATTCAGAGAAGTTAACTTACTAGGGCCAAGATAACATAGTGGTAAGTACTGATAGTATGCACATTAGGATAGCAATCCAAATTTGTCCTTCTGTTTACAATTTGATACAAGTTTAACTGGAGCCAAGTTTACGTATTTATGTTCACCGATTGACCATACATTTTGCACCAAGGGGTAAGCGTTAACACTGTAATCTATATGAACGATACCTTGTAGGATTGTGCAGCGCACAACCTGCTCTCCCGTATGTGGTAGCCTTGCCTTTCACTAAATGTTGTCACTTTTTTAGCTGTTTCTATGTTATCTTTTCCCCTCTTCAGTCACTGAGGAGACCTACAAAAAGAACCCATGATGCAGCAACCTTGATTTTAATATTAGTTTAAGTAGACATAAGGCAAATTTAGGATAAAATGCAAATCATTGTTTACAAAATAATTCATATTTGTCTAGCTGCCAAAGAATGTGTGGTTATGCCTGATTCATAAAATCCAGTACTGAAATATACTAAGAAAAATCCATATTTTTCAAGTTTAATGCTGGAAATACTTTATTTTATTTTTTTATTTTTTATTTTCTTGGCCATGCTGTGTGGCTTGTGGGATCTTAGTTCCCCAACCATGGATTGAACCCAGGCCCTCAGCAGTGAGAGTGCAGAGTCCTAACCACTGGACTGTCAGGGAATTCCTTGGAAATTTTTTATTTTAAATAAAAGCTTTATGTCTCGGTGAAGCTTGAATTATTGAATATCAGATGCTTCCATTCTATTGTTGACCACCATTTTAAGTTAGGAATTGTAATGTATATATGCAGAGAGGAAATAAAGCTAATACTTAATGAACACTTACTGTGTGCCAATTTTGTTATAATCATTTATATCTGTAAACTTCTGTAATATTCGTAACAACTTTCTGAGGTGAGCTCTAGTATTATTTTGATTCTATAGCAGAGGAAATGGAGGCTCAGAGTTGTTGTTTATCCAAGGTCACACAGCTCTTCTGGCTGAGATTTGGACCCATGGATCTGTCTCTGGACCCTGTGCTCCTAATAACTATATTAATCAGAGGCTACAAACACCTTTGGCTAACTTAAAACAAAAACTTACACGGACTAATATTATCTTAGGAAGACATGCTACCAGTCATAAAACATGCCAGAAATACAATTTAGATGATACCTATTTGAAGATTCCAAGATGGAATTAAGTAGGAAACAGATGAAACTCTCTGAGTAGTATTTTTAATTTATGATTTTTATCAGGTAATGTGTCTTTGATGCTTAAATCTGTCATTAAAACAATCTGATTCATAACTAACTATGGTGTTTCAGTAAGACTTTTTAAGAAAAGAGTCATTCTGGAAAAAACAGGATGTATGACTTACTCTTGGGAAAGTATAGAAAAAAATACAATGCAATCATCACATTTGATCACAATATGTAAAATCTTAAAATAAACCTCCTTGACTCATGTATTTGTTTCAGCTCTCTCATTTCAGAAGATTGGCAGTGAGCCTTTAGTAGGGAAGATTTTGTTTTTAATAATGTGGATTGTTGACAGGAGCACATTCAAAACCAATTAGTGATTTCCCTCTTCAAGACAATTACTCCCCTGCGATATTGGAAATGATACCCTGGATTGATTTGTGTGTTGCTCACAGAAAAGTTAGAACTTGAGAGAACTAGATTATTAGTGTCTCAGAGAAATGTACTGGGTCAGGTCTGTATTTAAGATAACTGAGGACAGACATGAATAAGAATTTCCTTTAGCTTTTGCTGATTGGTTTCTTTCTATACTTGGAGTTGTCTCTCTCTTTTCTTTTTCTTTTTTTTTTTTTGCATTTAAAATTATTTTAAGTTTTTAATTGAAGTACAGTTGATGTACACTATTATATAAGATACAGGTATACAATATAATGATTCACAATTTTTAAAGGTTATACTTCACTTATAGTTATTATAAAATATTGGCTATATTTCCCATGTTGTACAATATATCCTTATAGCTTATTTTATACATAATAGTTTGTACCTCTTAAATCTTTACCCCTATAGTGCCCTTTCCCCCTTCCCTCTCCCCACTAGAAACTACTAATTTGTTCTCTATATCTGTGAGTCTGCTTCTTTCTTGTTATATTCAGTAGTTTGTTGTATTTTTTAGATTTCACACATGAGTGATATCATACAGTATTTGTCTTTCTCTGTCTAACTGACTTCACTTAGCATAATGCCTTCCAAGTCCATCCATGGTGTGGCAAATGGCAAAATTTCATCCTTTTTTATGGCTGAGTAATATTCCATTGTATGTATGTACCACATCTTCTTTATCATCTGTTGATGGACACTTAAGTTGCTTCCATATCTTAGCAATTGAAAATAATGCTGCTATGAACATTGGGGTTCATGTATCTTTTTGAATTAGTGTTTTTGTTTCTTTCAGATGTATACCCAGGAGTGGAATTGCTGGGTCATATGATAGTTCTATTTTTAGTTTTTATAGAAGCCTCCATACTGTTTTCCATAGTGTCTGCACCAATTTACATTCCCATGAACAGAGTAAAGGGGAATCCTTGTATATTGTTGGTGAAGTTGCTTCTTAATGGGCTCTGTTTTCTCCAGTGGTCGGTAAGGAAGTTAACTGGGAATTATAGTAATGATTCCAGGCTTTTGAAAACTACTTGAAGTTCTTCTGTAGAGGCATTTCAAAGGATGCTCTGCATTCTGAATGTCTGTCTTGCTCTTTTGCTGGCTATTGGCTCTAAGTTAGCTAACTGGAAAAGAACTTGTTTTTGTATCAGGCTTCCCAGAAAATTGTTGAAATTATACAATCGGTTATAATCTGGGACAATTTAAAAAATATTTAACAACCAGTAGGACATAAGTATTGACTAAGCAGAAGAGTCCCTGGCTGTAAACAGTGGGTACACCCATAGTGATTGCCACTCCAATTACAAATGAAAATGGACTTATGGGAAGGTCCTGAATTCCTCTGACAGTGGCAATGTCAACTTCGAATTAATTGACTTATCCATTCATTATGGCCTACTATTGCATAAGCAGTCAATCACAAGTACACACATACACAGAGTTACTTTTTTTCCGTTACTTATAAAATCTAAATTAGACCACTTCAATTAATCAAGCTAATCTTGTAAAATTTTTCTGCTAATCTCCACACTTGGACCTGCTTTCCTGCATTTTTTCCCCATCCATTCTTTTTTTATTCATCCCTTTTTCAAAACACTTCAGGAAAGCCTGCATACTTTTCCTGTGTTTACACTATATAATCTTATATTATCTTAACATACTGGTAAATTCACCTTGTAGTATATCATTACAATTATTAAAATATCATTGTTTTCACATCATTTCATATGAATACATCTTCTCCATTTGATTTTATGCTTATGTTTTGGTATCTTCCTTCAGTACCTATCATAAGTCTTTATAAGAAGCCATTTAATAAATGTTTATTAATTGATTGCTAGTGAGTGAATAACTATTGACTGAGATCACTTGTATCACAGAGCAGAATATCTCTTTTCTATGACTTTAAATGGCTGTATTATACATCAGTTGTTTAACTTTGGTATCACCAGCATCTAGCCTGGCTTAGAATGCATTTTTGATTTGATGCATACATAAATCTCTTATGATCTGTGTATAAACTGACCATTTTAAAACAGAGAACAGTCATTAGACAGTTCATATCTCAGTCAAAGGAAACTCAGAGATTTCATAAAGGTGTCCTTTCAGAATCAGAGAGCTGAGCTCAACCACAACCAAGAGGAATACCTGTTTCAGTTTATTTCCTTGCCATGAGCTTCCGACGGTTCATCACCGTTTTCTGTTTTAGCTACAGGAGCAGCTGAATGCCTTAGCCAGGAGAGGAATGTTCAGTGTACAGAACTCCCCATACTGGAAAAAAACTTCCTTTTGCATTGGTGCTATGTCATGGTTGTCTTCCATTAAGTAACCCTTACGAAGACAAACAAAACAAGCAAAATAATCTAAAACAAAACTCAACAAAGCAGATTAGAGGCAGCAGGGTAGAGTAGAAGAAAGGAAGAAATCATGGATTTGGTTTCAAGGCCTTTGACTGCCAAAGCTTTACTCAGTCATCCTGGACAAGTACTAACCTCTCTGGACCTTGCTGTCATCAAATGGAAAACAAAAGGGTATACCCTGAATCATCTTCAAGACCCCTTGTAGTCTAAAAAAAAGATTTACTTTGTGGATGCTACAGATGTGTTGCTTATGTCTTTTCTCTCTGAAGACTTGATTGTACCTCCTCATGAGCTGTTGAAATGGGGTATGTCTTAGCTTGAGTATAAAAGTGGCATCTGTCCCTTTTCAAACCTTCAGAACTCTTGTGTGCATCTGGAAAGCTTTGTCCCCTGCATAGTTTCAATTACAGTGAGTATTCTTTTCATTTTGAATCTTAGCAAAGACTTCTGCCGCTGTATGACCGTGTGACAGCTGCTGTGCACCCCTCCAGTGGCAGCTGAAATGATTTCTGCACCTGTCTTGTGCTTAAAAATATTGGGGGGAGGAAATAGCCTCAACATGCTGGAAAATATTGACTCATTTCCCACATTACGCTTAGCTGCTGCTGTAAGTCACGGATTTGGGATGAGAAGCAAGCCAGCCAATTCATTAAGGGCACTGACTGCTTCCCTGATGTGTGTTCTGTTTATCTAAATGGCCCTGGGATGGGTCCAGGTTCACTGTCATTTGAGGCTGGGCTTGGAGATGGGACCTCTGAAAAATGTAAACAGCTTAGTCAGACCAGGTGAGATGAGCCCATCTCTTAATCCCTCTCCCGCCACTCCTCTAGATTGCTTTCAAGTTTAGTGTTACATGTTTCCCATGATAAGCTACATATTCTAAATAAAGCTTCAAGTAATCCAATTTTCTTTTTAGGAAAAAAAACATATTTAAGGATTAGTAAAAATGAATAAAAGGCAATAAAATAGAATAGTTAAGAACTTGGATTCAGGAATAAGAAAGACTTGAGTTTAAATTCCATTTCCTGTCCTTAGAAGTAGTAGTTTCCAGTAACACTAGAAGCACTAGTAGAAACAAAACAGAAAGTGATCTTGAGCTTATGACTTTAAGTTTCTATGTTTCAGTTTCCCTATCTTGGAATATGAGTAAACAGTGCTTATCTCACGGGGTTGCTGTAGGAATTAAATATGTAAGGGAAGCATTTAGCATAGTGCCTCATAGTAAGCCTTTCAAAAGAGGTAGTTTTGTGTTTTTGTACTTTTTTTGAAAGCAAATATTATGGAAAAAGCTGACAGTGCCTTGTGGTAAATACTATGTAGCAGAGCAAAATGACTTGTATAGAAATAAGCATCCCATCTATTCAGAGGGAAGTTAGCATTCAGAGAGTTTATTGTTCAGGGACTATAAGTACCCAGATAGACAAATCAGGATTCAAATTCTAGCTCTTTGTGATTACACTTCAATTTCTTTCCTGTAAGATGGGTTAATAGCCAACTTACTGCACCATGCAAAATCTCTGAAAGCTCCTTCCATGCCCATCATTCAGAGCCCTCCCAGGTTGCAGCTCAATATATGTTTTGTATGTGGCAATTAAGGCTGCTTATAATTCAATAACGATTTTATAATTTATAGGATGACACTTCTATATTTCTAATGCTTCTTTTGCTATGTAGGGTCATTCACATAACTGTAAATGGTAAACATTTGTTGAAAATATATGAAATATATGAAGTGTAATGTTTTATGGTATGAACTGTGTCCCAAACCTCTTATGAATATTTTTGCAAGGGTAAGGGAGTAAGAATCTATTGTTTAACATACTAGAGTTTCAGCACGACTCCCACAAGTGTGACATTCATTTATTCACACATTAGTTCACTAAAGACATTTATTAAGCATATACTGTATCTTAAATCCTGCCTAAAGCATGTTTGGAATACAAAAACAAACAAACAAACAAAAAACCCATTAAGACATGTTTCCTCCCTGTTAAATTTCCCTGTAAGGAAGATAATATATCTTAGACCTAACTAAATATAACACAAGTTAGAAAATAATAATGGCTATAGAAGTAAATAATTGTAATAGCAATAATAATAATGTACAATTGAAGTTGAGGGAGAAAGAAAAATACTTCCAGCTATAATAATCAGAAAATATTGATAGTTCATGAAAGCGTTGATTTTGGTCATAAAATATAAGATGAATTTGGCAAAAAAGGAATGTTCCAAGGAGAAGAAAAATGTAAACAAATTAGTGGTGGGCTTTGAGGGAGATGCTCAAAGAATGGTAAGTTGTGGTTTTATTGGAGCGCAGTGGTACAAGGGTAATTGCACGAGAGAAGCTGAAAGAGTAGGTTGAGCCCAGATTGAGACCAGTCCTGGGGAGGTGTTAGAACTTTCTGAGCTGTGATGTGACAAGTTCACTACGCAATGTCTGGTTTGGGGGCCTGAATTCTGAACCACTCAGAAATCTAGTAAAATGCTTTTCCATTTCATAGTTTCAGTATCCATTCCTCTCTGCACACATTGTTAGAATCACACAGTATTTGAGAGAGAGAGATCTTTTTACGTGCATGTTGGGCATGCAGGCCTTGTCAAATTGGAGGCTGCCAGGGTCCAGCAAGCCTGCTGGATGTTCATTTTTGTACATTATGAGCATTTGATGTTCATTTTTGTACATTATGAGCATTTGAAATATACACAGTGGTACTCCAGTCATGTTTAATTCTATAGTCACTGCTGAACAACAGCAACAAAAAATTTAACCTAATAGGTCCTAATTTTTATATTGGATTTAGTAATTTTTAAAGGGAATGTTTACCATGGTATCTTCAGGAATGATAGTTTCTAAACAAATTTATTTTGAATTTGGCAAAATATACTGGAATAAATAAAAATTACTTAAATATGACTATTCTGTTACATTACTGAGTGGCACCATTGAAAACCTTAGAAATATCATCAATATATATTATAATTTTTGCTACTCTCACACAATCTCTGATAATACATTTGTATTTTTTGCAAGGCAATATGCTTTTTTTCTAGAGTGTCATAATCAAATAGCTTTAACAGAAAAGAAAAAAAAGCCACAATTTTAATTTATCTGAACTGGAATTATTTCTTTGATCTAAAAATTAATACAGGAATTAAGAGATCCCCATTTGACATCTTCTTCTCCCCATTTCACAGAAAACATTTCACTGGGATATGTCCTAGACCATTTTGTGGTATGATTTATAGATTATCACTTAGTTTCTGGGAATTGCTTTACTTAATTTAAATAGTGGGATCCTAGCAATGAAGGGAGTAAATAACAGATTGTCGTTTAATATTTTCAATGTTGTCAGTTTGGGTGATTGCTTCTGTGGATTACTAGTCAAGGGTAGAACACCCCCCGTCACTGTGGTATTATTCCTGTAGATATAAATATTAGAAAGAAAATGAGCTGTGCTGTATCTTACGGTTAAGCTCCATAAATCAATGACTCAAATAAATAATGCATTCATCAAATCTTCCCAGAACTCGGAGAGCCTTGAAAATAAGAATGGACTGGTAGTTGCAAAATATCACATATAGTAACAGTTCCACTCTCTTGGAAACTCAGCTCCGTGTTTTCTCACAAGTACATTTATCTTTTATTCTGTTCTTGATCTACATTTTTCCTAGACATTCTCTCATTCTTGTCCACTTCACTGGATGGCAAATACCTTCAGTCAGTGCATTCAGTAAAGCTTTATAAAAACCTGTGTTGCGTAAGGCACGATACCATCCAGTGCCTCAGAAATCAGTTCCTGCGTTCTTTCTGATCACGGCCACCCAATGGGGTGTAACTTAAAAATCGCTGGAAGAGCCCTCTGCCTGAAATATACATCCCTCAGTTGTCCAGCTTGGTCTAATGTCAGGGACTGAAAATTTTTCCTTAGGGGATAGCGTATTTCATCAAATTAATCTATATTCTTCCTAAATTCATCAGGGTTTTAAAAAAATTAAAGACATTTAAAAAGAGAACATAAGAAAAAGAGGAAACCAAGGGTGAGGAAGGTAGACCAAAAAGACGAGTTATAAATTTCTTAACATTTGTTAGAAGTTCTGTCTCTTAGTTTTTGGTATTTTTAGCAGGAGGGAGGTGGGGGGAGTGCAGGGGATGGCATTGGCAAGATCAGTTGCATGAATAGCAATGCATTTTAAAATAAAGTTAATTAGAAGAAGTAGAAGTAGTCTCCCTTCCCCCATGGACTCTCATAAAGAGAACATTGTGTGATGTAGTGAAATAATAGTTTCAGTAATGTTCTAATAGTCAAAACAGCATCAGATGCCACCAGTCTGCTTCTTAGAGTCCTTCAGTGTAAAGGAACCTTACAGCACAAGTCAATAACTGCAGCTCTACCAGATACCCCATTAGAGAGTAATCGGAGAGTAACTGGGCCTCTGCGTCACAGCACTGTCCTGGGGCCATACCTTAGAGAGCTAAGGATTTAGGCATTAACACCTTGGTGTGAAGTAGTTTACCCAATTGTTTTTTTATACAGCTGCTAGAGTAGGGCAGGGTTTCTGGGAGCTGAAGGACAGGGACAGAGGGCTTTGCTGGTAAGGATAGCTGAGTAGGGGATTCAGGGCTGAAAACAAGGGCTACTACTGAAAAAAATGATTACCTCGGTGTGCTCCTTAGACCTGGTTCTCTCCATGACCAGATTTTAAAAGTGCAAAATAATTTGAGATTGCATTATATTTACTGATGCGAAAAGAAAAGAGACAGGAGGACATTATTCACTAGCAATTCTTGAGTCTCCCATGAAGTTCATCAAGGACTTCCCAGGACAGGGATCCTTGGCCATTCTTTGAATAAAAGGGTTAAATTAAATCTGTGTGTGTACGGGTAAGGGAGGGGTGGAGGGACCACAATTAGAAATCTGTAGATTTACAACGACACTTCACAATACGGATGAATCTCATAAAAGATAATGTCACCAGAAAGAAGCAAGACTCAAAAGAGAGTACATTCTTTATGATTCCATTTATATAAAGTACCAAGCCCGATAAAGCTATCCTAATGCTATTAGAGTTAACAGTAGTTGTTACCCTTGGAAACAGGGCTAGTGATTGGAGGAAACAGAGGGGCCTTTTGGAGTTCTGGGAATCGTCTATTTCTTGATCTGGTTGCAGAGAACACAGGAGTGCCCAGTATCCATTTGGCTTGGATAACCTTGATAATACGTGCACTTTTCTCTGTGTATATTGTATGTCAACCAAATTTTTGTTTAAGCTATAGAAATGTCTCCCACATAGTAGAATACTGCCAAACTAGTTATGCCTCTGCCATCCTTTCTCAAATTCCCAGCATGCAGGAGAGAAATTAGTCACTATTTCCAAAGAGCAAGGTAGTTATCATTGGGTTTTCAACTCTTTCCCTTGTTCACTTTCTTTCAGATTTACCCAACAGTTTTTTTTTTTCCCCTCCGCTGCTGTATTGAGATACGAAACTGCATTTAAATAGCATGTTTAACAGTTGATGCCATTGTCATCAAATAACACCTTATTACACAAAATACCTTGTCATGGGGATTTTTCAGTTCTATGCTTAGTGCTAACTGGAAGCCAATGCCAATACTGAAAAATAAAGGGGTAGGGGATCAGGGTCTAGAAAGGCTTTTTAGGAGTTGTCTGGAAAAAAAAAAATCAGACTAGGAAAGAACATCTTGAAGATATGTCATGGAAAGATCCAATATATTAGAATGGTATAGTCAGTTTTTAATTTCAGACAGTAATTTTTTTCTCATATGTGTTAAAGTATAAGAACAAAAGTCTAATAAGATTTTACACTTAAAAGTCATTAACTAACTGATTAACTAAGGAATCCACATAACAGCTGTATGAGGTTTGTGTTAACTATCTACCACTTCACAGATCTTGTGTCATTTAGAAACTGTTACAGCTCTTTTCATCTCTGCTCTTTTCAAAAATCTTTAAAAAGAACTAATTATTATCATGTCTCCAGTGAAGGGTACGTATCAAATTTCTCTCCTGAAAAGAGAAAACTCAATGCTTTATGAACAAGTGACTTTCCAAAACCAGTCAAATAATTAAATGTCTTTCCTGATGAAATGACTCCAAATTTCAGATATCCTTTGCCATCTGTTATGTTTTGTTTGCCTTGAGTAAAAACAAAAATCCACTTGCATGCCTGCATGTAGTAGGTGCTCAATAAATATCCATTGAAATCTTTTATTGTAACTTTTGGATAAATTGCTTTGAATAATTCAACCATTATTTCACAGACTCAATTGAAATTTTTGAAAACATAAATAATATTGTGTTCCTTTCTTCCAAATGCCTAAATTATTTCCCACTAGAAATGAATTAGGTACTAAGTTATATAGACTATTTTATTTGCTCCAATAGTAATAGCATGTTCCCTTTAGTACTGAGTGTTGGGGGGGATGTGATATGTCCATGTTTGGGGTACAAAAATGAAAAAAACGAGAGACATACAGACAGACGTTAGAGCAGATTTTAAAGAGACATCTGAAAGGTAATGGAGTCAGTTCTTCAAGTAATGTTTATGAAAAGGAAATGATGCTGAATTATTAGAAAAGGACAATACTAAGATCAAAAATTTTTTGTTGTGGTTCTAAGCATAATTGTTACAGAACAAAACTTAATACGACAATTCCATTAATGGATATTAATAGAGGGTTTTCAGATTTTTGGTAAACCCTGTTTGAGTTTGATTTAATGACTTATTAATTAAGCTCCAGGAATATTAATCATTTTCTATAGATTGCAGACTTCTTAATTTATATGGTTAATATGGGAACTTTCACTTTCCCATTCATATCAACTCATTGCATTGTGAAAACACCTCATGAGAGAGATGAGAATAGCTTATTACTTGCTGTGCCCACAAACATGTTATCTCAATTTATTCTGGAAATTGCCCTGAGATGTGAAGCACTGTTCCCAGTTTACAGATGAGGAAACTGACACGATGCCATGCTGCTAGTCTGATTCAAAGGCTGTAATATCTCTTCCATACCAGGAAATAAATGTAGTCTTCCGTGAACAGATTTAATTTGAATACCTGCAGGCCACATCTGTCTTGAACTGGTTCTGCAGGTATTCATCTGTGCACACTGATGTACCGATTTAATAAAAACTTAGATATAAAAACCTCTTCTTTTTTTTTCGTTTTTTTTTTTTTTTTTCATTTGTTGGCCCTCTCTTTCACCCATACCCAGCTCACGCGGCTTGAATTCTGGCTGGCACGGTAGTGCAGTCAAGGCTGCAGCTGTTAGCATCCCCTCCTCCCATGCTCATCATGAGTTCTGCAAATGAGCCCTGCAGACTGTATTGCGTTCTGCAGTTTATGTGACAAACAGCTTTTGTGGCCTTTGATTTTTCATATCACTCATAAATTCTGGCAGCAGACGGGCTGTTTGTCAGATTCACATTCCATACATTTGAAAGTAAAGAGTTGACGATTTCTGCATCGAAAGTGCAGAAATTTATTTGTATAAGATTTATTTATAAATTTTACTTAAAACTACTTTGAGAGGAACCTAGGATACTCTCTTGGTCCTGCCTAACTGCAAATTATTTCTATCCTTGTGCCATAAATCTTGATAATACGTCTTTTAAAATGTGCCTGAGAGATGTATTTCGTGTTTAGAGTGCTGGATTTTAGTGAGTCAAATTGTGCTTGGGCAGTATGTTTGCCTCTTCACGTTCTGTGTGACACTGTAGGAAAATGGAGACTTCAGTCATTCAGCTGCAGGCTCTAAGAAAGCCTGTTGTAACTGTGCATTTTAATTAACCGAATCAGCTGAGGAAATGTTGTCCCTCTACTGTGGTGTAGCTGTCTGCCTTGTAACGTACATCCCTGGATAAACAGAGGACTTCTATTTCTTAAACTGCCTTTCCCCCATAGTCTTTAGGAGTGTTGGGCTTTTTCTTTTTTCTTAAATTACAGGTGGAGAAGGTTTAATTAACTCTAAAATGATTCTCCAGGAAACCCAGTTGCATTTTTTACAACACTTTGCACTACAGTATAGTTACTGCAGGATGCGTGTTGTGATTGGAGCACACAGAAACATTTATAAACTTAAATCTGTTTTGTCATATTACCAGAGATGGCATCTGCACTTGGGTACAGTTGAAATACAGTTGAAGATCACATAGTTTGTGTTTTCTTTTTTAAACTAATCAGTGGGCTACTGTGAACTGAGCCAACAAAATGGGAATAATTTAACCATTGATTATTTCTGCACAACACACTGCTGGATGTTAAAACTGAGTTGAGTAGGAGGAGGTAGTTGTGGTTCAAAGAGTTACATGCAAATTTGACCTCTGGAAGTATGATTTGTGAGCCTGGCATTGAAAACTGCTGAATACATCCTGCTGGAAACTTCTTGCCTATGTGATTGGTTATAGGTTAGTTAAGCACTGAGTTCCTTTCATTCAGCTGTTAACCACACAGAATTTCTTGAATCTATAGTAGATTAGTGCCAGTTTCAGAACAGTGGTAATTCATCTTTTCAAACTATATGCCATGGAGTCCAGGGCCCTCTACCTGAGCTAGACCAAGCAGATTCCAATACTGAAGATTAAAAATAAAACCAGAACTCGACCACTTCTTATGTTTCTTTCTTTTAAATAAGAATGGAAACAAAAAAATTTCTTCTTAAAATTAAAGTAACCACTGGGTATATCTTAAGCAAGAGAGATATAGATTAGAGGTAAAAACTGATGCAGTGTTTATAGTAAAACCCTGAAATGGATAACTAAGAGAGGGACTAAGGAATGTAGTCCTTGGAAGATCATTAAAAATACCATTAAATTAGCTTAGAGTTTGAAATAGAAGGTAAGAAAATGGACTGCAAGGTTCTCAAAAACCCTCATAGCTACAAGTTTTATGACTAAATGAAGGTTTCATTTCAATTCTCGTATTATTACATATGTTCCAAAAATGAATCTGCTCCATTGCTGGCAAAGATTACCACAGTCCAGAGTCTGAGTGATACCTCACATTTAAAGGAATACTTGGATGTTCTACAAATCTGCCCTGCCTTTACAAATCACGATTAAAATGTGACTTAAAAATATATTCAGGGGGGATGTAACTTCTATTTAAACTACAGTTTACAAAATTATAGTTCTTCATTTATAGAACTAAAAAAGCTATTGAATACAAATAGATTTTTGACTCCCTTTTAAATTAAATTATTAGACTGTGTCATCTTAATTATTGCTTTTCTAAGAGAGAAAAAAAAAAAAACATTAGTATTTTCCTCTTAACTCAGTCAGTAGGTGCATAGTCAAGTATAGTATAGATTGACTTATCCGTAAAGTTGGATAGAGAGAAAAATTGAAAGATATTTTAAGTGGTGATGAGAGAGAGAAAAAAAATTCAGTGAAAAGGAGTAAGAGGATGGACAGAAGGTAGGAAAGGAGAGACCCAGCAAACGGCAGACGCTTCAATCCTCTATAATCAATTGTGCCTTCTGCAAAATCAGTGTTCAGGAGGTAAACAAATAATGAGCATTTCTAATTGTCAACTTCTTAGTATTTGATGTTTGAAACCTTCAGTAGAATAGTTACTTTGAAAATGTATATAATCAGAAAGCCAAAGACCTCTGACTTGGTCTCTGTGATAGTGTAGGGTAGCCACTTTGGGAAGGGAGGAGAGGCCTTGGAGTGTGTCTAAAGCAGAAGCCTTGTGGCACTAGGCATGGGATGAGAAGATACGAAGTTAAAGAGAAAAGGACCTTTCCCGAGAGGCAGTGAACAAGGAGCAGTCACAGATATATGGCTTTTACAACAAAAGCTGACTACCCAACCTTCGCTGAAATCAAGAATGTATTCATTCTTTGAATGAAATATTCTTTCTTTGTCCCACATTTTTTTTAGCTCTTAGTAACTTTAACATGCCAGCTAAAATGGTCATACCCTTGGTTACTGTCAAAGAAAAATTGTTGTTAGATTATTCACAACGTAGAAGCAACTTAAATCTGAACATGATTCTTAAAAACCATATTTTGTAAGAATAATTTTTGAAACCAGTTTACTGATAAATGAGAAAACTTTATATGTGAGAAAGTACATATAAAATAAAAACAAAAAATGTACATGCAGACTATATAAATAAAAGGTTGACAGTAGGGCTTCCCTGGTGGCGCAGCGGTTGAGAGTCCACCTGCCCATGCAGGGGACACGGGTTCATGCCCCAGTCCGGGAAGATCCCACATGCCGCAGAGCGGCTGGGCCCGTGAACCATGGCCGCTGAGCCTGCGCGTCCGGAGCCTGTGCTCCGCAATGGGAGGCCACAGCACTGAGAGGCCCACGTACCGGAAAAAAAAAAAAAAAAAGGTTGACAATAACCTTATCATAATTAACAGAAAATCAGTTCAACAGACATCTACTATGAGTAAAAGTCTATAACCCATCACCACTGGATGGAAGAAGAGATGGTCCCTTTCCTCAAAAAGGGTATGAAAACACATTAATAACTCTCACATAAGGCAGCCTGTGATATTGTCTCCAGTAGACGTACAAAATATCATGGAAAACAAGGAAGGGCAAGCAAGATTAAGAAGACTTCTAGAATGAGTAGAATTTGAGTTGGATCTGTTATAAGAAGACTCAGAGATTGACAGGAGGACTTGGGAGAGGAAAGCCATTTCTCACAAAGGCAATAGCTTGAGCAAAAGCACAGAGGTAGGAAAGCACTTCAATAACTGGCCAGTGTTAGAGCATGGGGAATAATGTGGAAATAAAGGTAGGGATGTAGTTGGGCTTTGATGGGAGGTTTAGGATTTTGGTCTTATGTACCACATTACTCTTCAGTATTAATCATGTGCCCAGTTGCCCCTGAGCTTATGGCAGTTAAGATTCTATTTCTTGAAAGTCTGCCAGATATCTGTTTGTTATTCCATGTAAAAATAGATAGTGGAATACAGCTATTAAAGCATTCTGTTATACTGAAATTTTTAGCAATTAGAGCTAATAAAGGGAAGGAGAAGGTTACGATTATGTGCCAAGCTTTATACTAAGTGATGTCATCTAATTTAATCATCTAGGAACTTTATGAGTATTAAATTAAATAATTAAATTAAATTAAATAATATATGCAATGTGCCAAAACAAAGTACATAAAAATATTCAAGAAATGCTGATTCTTGGCCCTGTTGTGACAATCCTGTGATGATTATATTATTTTACACATTTTTATTTTTAAGATGAAGAAGCTAACACTCAAGATTTTGCAGTTATTAAGTCCCAGAACCAGAATTCAAACTGTTTCATCCTGGTTCCATAGCCCACGTTTTTTATTACATACAATATTGTCTCTCCGTGGAGAAAAACTAAGGAGAAAGCCTGTGTATAATGGTAATTCACTGAAGAGATTTCTCAAACTGTAGTTTACTGAATGAAACATGGATTATTTGTCCTGCCTTGGTTCCTTTGGGAAGGCCCAACTTCATGTTTGAGAAAAATATAGAGGTTTCTATGTAGGATAATTTCAGAGGTGCTTGCAAAGCACTTTTACCCTCGAAGCATAACCCCTGCTCTTAGTATATGACTTTCTCACCTTTAGCAAAAGGTTTTTACCCCATTTAGGTGTAAGTGTCCTTGGAATCGATAATGATGCTAGTTGAGATCTGGGGATACATATTGGGTAAGGAGTAAGGAACCAAGAGAGCCCTAGGTAGCACTGGATGGAGGAATTTCAGTATGGATAATCCTAAGTGGAGAAAAGGCATGGGAGTGGAGGCAGGGAAGACAGAAGGCACACATCCCAGACTTGACTAGATTGCACTCTAGAGACAAACCCAGTCCGTTTGTCTGATCAATCCAATCACAAAACTGATGAATTACCCTGTGACTTTCTGACAGGATCAAAATTTGAGTGGGGAGTCTAGAAAAGCAGGCAAAGTGATACAATAAAAGCATTGGGAAAAGATCTGCAGGCAGAAAACAAAACAAAACAACTAAAAAACAAACAAAAGAAACCTCCGTGTTAGAAGTGGGAAAATGTAAGAAACGTGAACCTTAAATTTGAGAATATGATGGGAAACGTGGAGGGTAAAACAGATGTCAGGAAAGTGAAATACAGGATGTTCATTATTTAGTATTATTTTTAAGATTAAGAAATAACATGATCTTTAGACTCTATTTTTTTTTTTTGTCTATCTTGACCTTTTCTTTTTAATTTATAACTAGCTTAATGGTTTTGCATTTCAGTGTAAACTAAGAACCCGCACATCTCTGTGTGTTCAACCATAAAAACAACCAAAGTGAAGCCCATAAAAATATGTAGATTTTTACATTTTACTCCTCAGTCCTCCTTGTAAAAGTCCATAGGGCTAAGTGCATGTTGCCTTTTAACGGCATAAAATAGACTGGAGTGAGTGCCACAGGCTGGGAAGATGACTACACTAGCAGATCAGAATTTAACTAGCAGAGGGATATCCTAATGGTAACTTACTAGAAATCATTTCCTAATGGAGCTGGAAGTGTATAATTTGGCTTGAGAAGCCTTGTGTGGGTAGGGTATGAATTATTTTAGGGCAGTCCTATAAAGAGGGACAAGATTTAAGATTAATGGATGAAATTTATCAGAGAACAGAGTCAATATAGGGACTCTGTTCTTATATTTAAAAAAAAAAACTATATACACATTCCTGGCACATAATAAGTCAAGTACACAAAAATACACATACACGTAAACAAATATGTGATAAAATGTGAATAATCCTGTAGGAAGGACATGGATTCTTTTTTTCCCCTAAGCATCTAAAACATGTCTAGCTTGGTGGAAAACACAGAATACTTATGTATATAATATGTCCTGTGCCATATTAAACAGATCTTTAATTATTCCATTTTAATTGTAATTCAGTGATGTTACCTAACCTTCCTTAGGGTAAGTGGCAGTACTCCAACCAAATATTTATACCTTTTAACTTTAAAATTTCATACAAATTGTGCAGAATCCCTTTCATAAATTGATGAAAAACAAGCCAACACTGATCCTAAAGTGTCAAGTTAGTTTTTAAACCTCTTTCACTGTGATAAGTTATCACAGGTTTATCAAGAGACTTTAAAGTCACTCAACTACTTCAAGATCAACATGGTATGTCCTACAAGTTTCCTTTAAACATTCTTGTGAGATGGTGGTTGACCGCATCAAAAATCATGTTCCTTTTTTCAGAGAGTACAGCAGATCAAACTTAATGACAAGAAGCACTTTTTTGTTTTTGTTTTTTGCGGTACGTGGGCCTCTCACTGTTGTGGCCTCTCCCGTTGCGGAGCACAGGCTCCGGACGCGCAGGCTCAGGGCCATGGCTCACGGGCCCAGCCGCTCCGCGGCATGTGTGATCCTCCCGGACCGGGGCACGAACCCGCGTCCCCTGCATCGGCAGGCGGTCTCTCAACCACTGCGCCACCAGGGAAGCCCTACATTTTGTTTTATGGTCTAACTTTTTTTTATTGAAGATAGGATTCTCCTTTGAGTAAGATGACCAATTGTGTTGATTTATATGAGGCAAGACTTTTTTTGTGTGACATAGGAAGTAGAGAACAACAATTTAAAGAGTGGGATAAAAGCGTAACTGAAATTTTTTCCTGGGTCAGGGGGAAATGGGAGTCCCTGAAAATAAGGTATAAAGAATTGTCAAAACAGTTATCAATTTGCATTACAACATTTGCTGGATAGGTTAAGAGAGAAGCTCTTTTTCTTTTTTTCTCTTTTTTTTCCAATAAAATGGATTATTATTGCATATGGAGTTTCTGCTATTAGAAAGTACAGTTGCTAAATAGATTCCCTCTGCTTGGTCTTACATTGTGACCCAGATAGTCTTGTTCTCTCTGTGTTCCCTGAAATTCTCCTCACATGTTCAGGAGACCTAACTCAAGAACGTAGAACAATAATCCTACGAAGGTAAAGCAGAATAAAATTAAAAAAATGCTTTTTCCACTGAAAAACCATCATCCTCTCTCTGTTCTCAAGAGATTTCATAGTAACTCAGCTATCAAAGAGGATGGTTTTCTACTTAAATTATAAGAATTTTGGAAATACGTCTGCTACATCATACTTGGTAAGAAAAGCTACGTCCAGTAGAGAGAGATTTTTGATTACACTGGTCATTTTTTTGATGAAAGGCCCAAAAAGAGTACTCTTAAGTATTTAATTTTGCATAAATGAATAGGTTATAACTCATAAAAAAGACTTTGTATTTTTATGCTACTTTTTTTTAATCCAGTGATTTTCAACAGTAATAACTGGTAAAGTCAATAGTAATTTCTATACTAGGAGGAAATTTTGGATAATCTTTCATTGGGGGAAAAAAGAAACAACAGAATAGATGTCATGTAATCGATACCTGGAATATGTGCTAATTCCACTGTAACATGTTAAAAGCAATTATTTTTTGCTCAATAATGACGTTATCTTGCCATAAATGTTATATTTATAAGGTATAAAGTCGACAAGGGCTCAAAATAGTGATACTGAAGAGGGGCAGGGCAAGTAACCTATGTTAATTGAAAACCTTTTCTATAATGATCTTTTTTGGGACCCAGTTGGAATTTTGATTTAGTTTGATAAGCTCTGGTTGGTGTCTATTTATGTTTATTGTACATTGCGGTCATTATTGATATGGGATGGAAGAAACTTTTTATGGAAAATAAACGTCAAAGACAAATTAAGTTATAGACTCACTGCCAAGTCTCAGAATTCATATTAATGTAAAGTGGATTTAGGCTTCTGTTACATAGAGGTTAGTAATGTCTTTTTAACCCAGGCCAAACATAGAACACTGGCAAACATAACTGATTATCTCACTAAATGCTTTTTGAAAATAATAGATAGTTGCCATTTTAGAGTTTACAAAGTGTTGCTCACATTTTGTCCTCCCAGTAACCATATGAAGTCAATAATTTTGCCCGTTTTACAGATGAGTAACTTCAAGTTCAGAAAAGCTGAGGAATTTCCTCGGGATTATTTGATTTGCGAGTGTCAGAGAAATTTGAATCTAAGGCCCATACTCTATTATTTACATGGCCATGATATGTTCCTTAAATCAAAAGAATCATAATATCTTTTTATATAGATTTTCTCTGTAGTATTTCTACTGTGTTCTACCCAACTGTGCAAAAATCAACAATGATTTTGAAGAGTAGGAAAAGTGGGTCCAATTCTGTAGGCTATTATGATGTTAGATTCTAGAAAGTCTTTCTTTCACCTGTGTATTATCTTACTAGTTTTCAAGAGTCATTTAATACAACCTATTTGGCTTTCATCAGTTTTGTTTCTCTTACAACATTTGTAATTAAAATCCACTGATATTACTTTTTGTGTTCATGGTTTATTCCAGCTGCCTCTGATTTTTGATGTAGGTAGCTAAGAGAATACAAGTATAGCAAAATTCCATGGGTTTGCCTAAAATCCAGATTCTAAAGAGAATCCAGGGAAAAGGGAATAAAAGAGGCAACACAGTTTCTGAATTTTTCATTTCTCAGTTCTCATTTGTCATGTCTGGAACTCATTTTGTCTTAGGCTTCATGGCCTGATGCTGTTTCTGATGCTAGTTTAATCCACACTTTAAATAAGCTAGTTGAGTTCTCTTCTTGGTAAATGTCAAGGGAAGAGAAGGTATTTCATGCACCTACAGCATCCTGAAAATCCTTACCAAATCTACAAATCTGACTCTGCATTATCCTTCCCCAGAAGGAGAGCATAATTTCATTATCTATGAATCATCACCTCTTAGACTGTAACATCATTGTCAGAGAGCCTAATAGAACAGTGTTCAGCTGACTGGAAAGGGGGAGGGAGGGAGAGCGCGCTGGGGCAAAGCACAGGTCACTGGCATGGTAACAAACTGGAGAGTTCCAGAGCTGGATGCGGAGGCCTCACTCACTCCACAGCTCAGACACTCCTGACTGGTAAATAACTGATGCTGGTTCTTTCAGTATTAATATTGAAATTTGTTTTCCCCAACTTATTAAATTATATTTCAGTATCCTGCCTATGGAAAATATTCACACTTAATGAAAATATCAGAATATTTGGCCAATGTTGATGATTATAAATACTTAAAAAATATGTCTTATCGATTTTTGTTGCATTATTACTTGCTCTTCATCTTTGGACACTTATTTCTAGCCCTTAGTTCCAGTTCTGTGGCCTCTGGGCATTACTAAATAAGTCAATATACAAAATATAACTTAAAAAATTGTACTATAACCATGTTTCCAAGGGAGATGAACTAAATAAAATTAAAATCTGATTCATGGATTGAAAACCATATGTTGTAAACCACATTTACATAAGGGTTCAGGATAAAAAACTAAATAAAATGTTTGAATAGCTGTGGTTAGTCTAACCAGCCACTGGAGGTCGCTGATGCTCCACAGTAATACAGTCTATTGCCTGTCTATTTAGGCAGTTGACTCACTGAATCAAGAAAAAATGGTTTAAATTCTTTGAAAAGATGTAATGGCAACATCCTTGGAAAATATAAACTCATTTAAAAGAAATATATCTTGCATAATTATTGCTTGGAAGACTGGCACTTGGACTATTAACTCTATGCTGCAGTAGCACTATGTGTACCAGGGCTCATAAAAATTTGGGGATAAAACCCATACAGTTCAGAGACTAAACTGTATTTCCTCTCTCTCTGGTAAAGCATTCAAAGACTGAATCCGTTCTTCTTTGATGCATCTCTGCTGTGTATTTCAACAGGTCAGGCTGTTTATTTAACTGTTGTCACCTTTGAGGAAAGTCAGACACTTAATATAAATTTGGAATAGAAAATGAAATATCAGTTATATTTTTCTAATATGCAATGAGCTTTTAAATACTTATGAGAATAGATTTATGGTATGCAGTCCAAAAAGTGCCATGGGGTGGTGGTGAGGACGATGACTTTTGAGCAGGAGAACATTCATTCACCAGCTGGCTTTGTTAAATTTATAGTGGCGAACTAGTGATTGTCTAACCTACGAGAATTATGTACTGAGAACTAAAGAAGCTTCATTCCCAAAGAGAGGGTAAAGACTTTTTTTTTGGAATTCCATGTACTGAATCAAAATTGCTTTTACAATCTAAGGGATTTTATTTTGGTTCTTCTCTATTATTAAATTTATATGTAGTTAAATTTAGGCATTAAAAAATGACCAACCTTCAAAATTTTGGTCATTCATGTAATCTTAACACACCAAGTGGCTTTGAACTTTAGAAACACTTTTAATACAGCGAACATATTTTATATATACTAGCAGTACCACAGCATCAAGTATTTGCAAGAGTTTCAAAATATGAATATAACTATGCCTTGCCTAAATTTATTTGGTATCCGTGACAAATGAGGGAGAAGATCAAGTCAAAGAATAAAAATGGGCTTTTTCACTTTAACACTGCATTTAATTAAAACAATCATGTTTAGTACAGGTAAAAATGAGGCTGACCAAAGAAAGTTTTGTTTTTAGATGGAGTATGTATTTACTGACATTTTATGAAAAATATGAAATGACAACTTCAGTGCAAAACATCGCAGTAGTTTCAGTCATCCAATTCATTGTACTGCAAGGAAGTATCTGCATTATTAATCACTTGGGAATCCGTGACTATTTGCCATTAATAAATGTATATCCAACAGTTAGGCATGGACAAATATCTTGTAGCTATGATGCTTTTCTGAACTGGTGTCTATTTTAAGGTTTCATCAAAATCAAAGTACAGTTCCTTGAGAAATCTACTTTCGAGGTTCCTTTTTCTTTATTGCTTATAAAAGTATGATTTTTATAATCTGGCTTCTTTGCAATTATATCTCATGGTGACTTGCCTAGATTTTTCCTCTTAGAATATGAAAAGCCTCCAAACTATATAAAAATGCTGGTAAAAATAGCCATTTACTTTTTCTTTTTTGCTGCAGTGATTCTGTTTGGAAAGAACAGGGGCATGGTTAAAGATATAAAGCTTGTTGACAAGCCAAATTAAATGAAACGGGCTCAATGTTGCATTTCCTGATTTTTGTTCCTATAATAGAATTCTTCGTTTTGGAGGATGAAAGAGAATACTGGCTAAAGACATTTTTCTAAAATCTAAATGAACTGTGGTCGAAGTTACTTAAATACAGAAGCTGTGATATTTGTGCTGCAGGCAATAAACTTTCACCACTGACATAAAAACGTGCATGCAGCTTGCAGATTGCCAACAGGGTCTGTACAGAATCATACTGATGAATGGACTTCACAATATAGGTGAACAAGGGGACACTGTAACATGAGCAACAGAAAAGCAAAAGACAAC
Source organism: Leucopleurus acutus (assembly GCF_964270905.1). Classification (NCBI taxonomy): domain Eukaryota; kingdom Metazoa; phylum Chordata; class Mammalia; order Artiodactyla; family Delphinidae; genus Leucopleurus; species Leucopleurus acutus. The sequence goes on from NC_139156.1 coordinate 64,795,812, forward strand.
TGCCATGGGGTTGGTCTTTTGTCCCGTAAGATTTATTTTATACGTTTATTAAGGTGTTGTCAAAACTATCCTTTTCAACGAGGCTCTCGGTGGTGGAAAGCGTGTCTTGGAATGTGTTCTCTTTACACCTCTGAATGAAGTGTCAGTCATCAGGGGACTGGTGTGTGTGCAGAGCATAGAGTGGAACACAACAGGACAGCCTGACAAATCCCAAACAGAACAGACAGCTCATGATTCCACTCCCTACATTAGGGTCCTTAAAAGAGCTGGAAAGAGAAATTTTGGTAAGCTTCCAACCACATGCATTTAGCAAGCTGCATTCCCATTTGCAAACCTCATCTCTGAAAACTCCTTAAGGTGAGGAACAGTGGAGGAATCTGCCTCCTGCCTGTTTTATCTATTTATTTATTCATTTATATACTTATTTTAGAAATGTGGAGGCTAGAAGAAATTGACGGTGAAACCTCTAGTCTGATTTTTACAGAGAAGAGTTTCAGAGACAAGGCTTCAGGTCTAAAGCTTTGTATTTTTACAGTCTCCTTGCATTTTGCAGTTGTCTACTTGCAGCATTTTAACCCTTCGACAGTTTTCCCTAGGCTTGCTTTACTGTAATTCAAACACCTCTGGAAACTGCTCGTGGTGCTGCTTTAACAGAGCACCATCTTTCAATAGTTTTCTGCAGTTTTCTTTTTAAGCTAGGCATTGTTTTAAGGCTGTCCCTCAGTGTTCTGTAATCAAGTCCTCATCTAAAATCAGTTCAGGCTCCAAGTACCTGGGATCATTCACTTTTTCCTTGATTTGCCAATGAACTGCAAACCTCCTAGGACTATAGATTCGGTCTTGCCAGAAGGAGAATAACAGCCGATGGGAAGGATTACTTATGAAAGAAGTTTTGTCTTAAAACAAGTGTGACATTAATGGAATCAATAAAGGGTCTTATACAATAGGCATTAAATTAAAGCAGAGTTCAAGCTTCACATTGATTGTGGTATTTAAATTTCAATGGGTTAATTATGTATGAAAGTAAAATGACCAGTATTATGAATGTACTAAAACGGACAGGGAAGGACCTTGCCAGCAAAGGGAGAGGGAGAGGGGTAGGGAGAGGGGCACCACATTCCCTTTATAGTCACCAGAGTTCAATAAAGCACCACTTATTTCCCAGCTTTTAAGAGCGCTTTTATCACAATGGTTCATACCTCACACTCCCTGGAGCCCGATTTGTTATAGGTGCAGGGTCCCGTCCCATTCAGCAGCATCTCGCTGGTCTCCGTGTTGGTGGGTTTATAATCTACATAAAATTCCTGCGTGCTGGGAGTCATTTGCTTTAGGGACTGTCTTTTCTTTTTCCTGTGCCTTCGCATGAGGGAGCGCTGCTGCAGCTGCTTCATGCTGGCAGGGTACCGCTTCCACGACACATAGATAACAAGAAGGATGACGAGCACAGACAGGAAAAGGGCCACGCTCCCTGCGATGATTTTATGGAAAGAGATGTGCTCAGTGTCAGCATCGGTCTCTGGGCCAGGCTCCGTAGCTCCCACTGTGGGGGGCAAAGGGGGTTTGCTCTCATGCTTCGGCCTGGGGAGCTTGGGCTTAAATGTCGGCTTTGGGAGAGCCCTGGCCAGATCAAACCTCTCCGTGGTACTTTTGCCACAGATGCTGTAGTTCTTCACTGCATCGATAACATTTACTCCTTGCAGCTCTTTGGGACTGGCACAGATAATTGTATTCTCCCTCAGTCCTTTAAAATTTTTCAGCCAGTTTACCAGGGAACAAATATTTCTGCTGCATTCCCATATATTCCCGGCAAGACTGATGTCATTGAGGGATATCCAAGAATCCAAAATCTCTTGACCAATAAATGTGAGCTTGTTGGAATCCAGGTTGAGGCGCTGCAGATTTGGGACACACTGGAAAACACTAGGTCCACTAAAAGCTTCGATCTCATTGCCTGATAAATCAAGCCTTTGTAATGAACTCCAGGTCCAGGACATGGTCTGTCCTATGACACTGATTTTATTCCACTGCAAGTAAAGGTTCTGAAGGCTCACCAACCTTGGAAAAAGGGCCAGATTGAGCTTAGAAAATTGATTGTGCTCCAGGTGAAGTTCTTTGAGTCTGATCATGCCTGCAAAGACATTCCTGGCTAAACTTCGGATCCGGTTATATCCCAGGTCCAAAAGTTCCAGGTTGCGGCAGTCTTGGAATATTCGCACGGGGATGTTTCTCAGGGAATTAGATCGTAAATGTAAACTCAGCAGCTTTCGCAGACCCCGAAACTGTTCAGATCCCAGAGAATGCAGCTGATTATAGGACAGATCCAAGTTCCGTAAATTTGTCACAGGTCTGAAGGTATTGTTGAGAAAATAGGAGATTCTGTTGGAACTCAGAATCAACTCTTTGAGTCTGCGTATTCCATTAAAAGCATTCTCATCAATATTGCTGATGTGGTTATGGTCAAGGTACAGCCAGGTGAGCTGGTTGAGCCCTTTAAATTGATTATACTTAAGTTTTTGAAGGCTGTTATAGCGAAGGGACAAACCTAAGCAACCAGCAGATATACTTGAGGGTATCTCCTGTAATTTCTGAGATTCACAATATACCATTTTGCCTTCACACCTACAGCCCTTAGGGCATCCTCGTTCGGCAGAAGAAAGCATTGTCAGTAAGACAGTGGGGGCTATAACCAGTGCTACAGCTGATCCGCTCAGTAGCCTAATTACATTGAAACCTGGAAATAAAAACAACTTAGAAAAGTTATCCCCCCAAAAAAGGAATTCATTTATTTTTTAATCAAGCAAAAATAAGCATGTATTTTCTTTTTTAGAAATTTAAATCTAGATAAAAACATTTAACATCAAATATCATCTCCTTATAATTTAAAGAGATTTGTCTTTAGGCTTTTTTTTTTTTTAATAGTTAAGCAAGGAAACATGGCAACTAAGCAATCGAATTTATAGTCTTAGAGCAGAGCAAGGTAATCTCTACAATAATTAAGGCAGAATTAATTTACAGATTAGTGGATTTTTTGTTTTTTTAAGAAGAAGAGAAGAAAAATGACAAAACATACCCATCCTTTGTATTGTTCAAAGGTCGTCCTTAGGTCTTTGCTTTGGCTTAGGGGGCCACTTGCATGACAGCCCCTGTCAGCTGCACTGTAGTGAGTCAGGGCTCGCTGACACCCAGGAAGAAAAATTGGACCCCTTGGGAGATGGACCGATTTTGGAACATTATTCTTTGCCAGCCACGCAGAACACTCCAAGAACAAATAAATCCCAACACCGCATTTGCAGCAAAACATCAAAATCTTCCTAGGTAATAGGATCTTCATGAATATTACGTTTTTGCATCTTTACAGTTTTTTTGTGGGGGGGCGGTGTAAAAAAAAAAAAAAAAAACTGGCTTCTACAATTTCTTCTTATCGGAAAGCAAGATGTATTCCTCCAGGCAACGTGAGGCTACCTGAGCTGCCACATCTGTATCCCATAGCCCAGCATTTCTGGTGGCGAGCACCCACTTCAGCCACAGCGCTGCATTGGAGCCCGGAAGGCAGGAGAGCCCCGTACCGTGCACACGCTCAGCTCACTTCTGCAGACTGTCATTCCGAAAGCTGCTCGGACTGTTGCTTTGGTTTTAGTGAATGCAGTCTTATGTAAAGCTGCCCCCAGTGGTGAAGAACATTATGGGCATGTGCAGAAATGTCTCTCTTTTATCTTGCAAATGAGCAGGCTTTCTGTTGGAAAATAAATGATTCTTTTGGGTCGCTCAATAGGAACTGAATGGTCACCGTAATCAATAACTAGCAACATTTTCTGTAATTTCCAAGTCTTGTTTTACAATTTGGCAACGTCTTTATTGTCTGCATCCACTTAATCGCTAAACATGCGCTGCCCAGAGTTTTTCTTGAGCTTGACATTAAGTTCACAGACCGAATGTCAATTTTTCTTAACCTTAACATAGCTTTGAACTGAAATTTATAAAATGAATTATTGAGCTGCCTGCCCATTTGACCTCTTGGAGTCACAGCGATTATATTATACAAGGTGTCTCAGGATGCTGGAACACATACATTTTGGAGTAGAGAGGATAACTAGTGACATATAAACTAATGTGTCCAATAACCTCTCTGGTTTTCCCGCAAAAGACATAATTGGTTTCATGGCTTATGACATGGTTTGTTGTTTTGGTTGCTGTCATTTTATTTTTTTAATTACAAGAGAAATAAGCCATATTTAGTGTGAGTACAAGAATCAAGAGATCATCTGGTTCAGTTTATTGATGCTGTTACTATTACACTAGCAATATTTATTGAGCACTTTCTAAGTGCTTTAAATGGGCTATCTTATTCTATCTGTAAACAATATTATGATGTAGGTCCCATTATAACCTTCATTTTGAAGATGAGGAAACCGAGACTTGGAAAGGTAACTTGCTCAAGGTCATATAGCAAGCAAGTGTCAGAACTGAGATTTAGAACCGTAGCTCTCTTAGCTTACACCTCTAACTGCTAGATGATCCTGCTTCAACAACATTGTTATCTTCACTTTAAAATGAGCCAAATGAAAATTATCCTAAGTCATTGTGTCAGGGAAGCCTGTAATAAAATAAAATTCTTGATTTCTAGAATAGGTTTTCATAAACTTCTTTGGTATGAGTCTTCTAAGAAGAATCATAAAAACTAAAGAGGAGAAGCTTAGCCTAATGATTAAGAGGATGAATTTTTGCACCTAGGTTCAAATCCTGGCTGTACTTTACCAGCTCTGTAACCTTCACTAGGTTACTTATCTTCTCTATGCATTAGTTTTCTCTTCTGCAAAATGGGCATAATAACAAAATTCCGTTTCATAGAGGGTTTGAGAATTAAGTCATCTAAATGTCTGTGAAGTACTTAGAATAGTAAGTGGCACGTGATAAGCCTGTGTTAGCTGTTATTTGAATAATGTCAACTTTACTGTATTTGCTGGTATTGCATGTTATTTAGTATTGAATATTGAGTATACTCACTTTCATTTACTCACAAAGAACTACTTCAATGAATATTTTTTATATTGTTTACAGTGGATTTCTGAGATCCTTTCAGTCTTGCCTTCTTTGATGAGAAGAGTTCCTAAATTGCCATCATCTCAACTTTATCTTTAAAATGAGTATCTAGTGGACCATAACTAGTAATTAATGTTTGATTATTTTCTTCCCAGAGCAGAATATGGTAACATGTGCCCCACAGAGAAAACCATTTTGTTTAAAAATAAATGGTAATTTTATAAAAAATAAAAGTGTTAGTCTTAGTTAGATGAATTGGCTGTGGAAAACCCTGGAGAGCTTTCATATCTTCTAAGGATGAGAAGCTTGGTAACAGTCATGATAATCAAAAGGGATCCCATAGACATCATGCAATTCCTCAGATAGTATGCCATTAATAGGGCAGTTTCCTCCCAAATTATTCTTGCTATCAATGCACATAAAGCCCCCAGAGGGCTTGTTAAAAAGATAAATTTCCCAATCCCTCCCCCAAGATTTTGATTCAAGGGGACGGAAGAGGCTACACTTATCAACAGACTCTGATGGACAACTTGGTTTAAAAAATGCACTGTAAGGGAATGAATAAAAATAATAAATTTTCTCCTAGTAGGAAGAGAGGACATATAAATCTATGACATTGTGATATAGATTCTATGAGGACAAAGACAATGTTTTGTCTACTTCAGTTTCCCTGAAACCTGCAATAGTGCTTGGCATATCATAGATGCTCAATAAAGATTTATTGAATAAATACATTTTTATGGGGGTCACAGGTACATTTGATGTAGGATAAACTGGTTATGTAATGCTAGTCTTGTGTACATGGGATTGATCCCTGAAAAGTTTCTTGGCCAGTGAGATTGGATACAGTCTTGGAGAAAGTGTTCTTAAAAAATGTGTGTTATAAGGCAAGAAACTGCGAAGCGGAAATACTCATATGGTCAGCAAGTGATCTTCACTTTTCATGTAGATATCTCTTGTCTTCATAGTTAAACCATAAATTTTATGAGAATAGTAAGTATAGGTTTGAATATTCCCTTCGGCATATTACAACTTTTATCATCTAACATCCCAAATAGGGCTTGGCAACTTGTATCTATTAAAAAAAAGACTAAAGGGAATCATATTTATAACTCCTCTATCATATCTCTGTTGCTTGAAAGGCTCTGATTTTTCTCTTCACCATCCTTGCTTCTCCAAGGGAAGCAGCTATCCGATGTCTGTTTTCCCTAACAGCTGCAGAGGGCTGTTCTATGATGGCCGGAGGCCCCATCAACTTTGTGTTTCTTATTCTTCTCTCATTCCCTGACAGAAGCACAGACGAGCCCACTGAGAAGGTAATTCTCTCACTTTGCTTTTCCTGGGAGAAATCTTCTTGGATCAATTCTGGTGAATAACATTTGCTGCTGCGTCACACACCTTGCCCTTAGTTTTTAGACATTTTCCTGGTACCTTGGCTTCTGATCTTATTTTGCTCCATAGTTCTGACTTCACATTCACCTTTTGGATTTCAAAATTGATGTTTTCTCTTAATGCTGATTATTGATCTCTTCCTCAGTAGTGATCAGTAGCCATTCTTGGATTGGGTCTGACTCCAGGCCCTCTGTGTGGCTCCTACTTTGGCACTAGCTCTTAAGCCAGTACCACCACCAGGTCTATCCTGGTTCAAGGTAGTGAATTGCCTGAAGAGGGAAGACCAGTCAAGAGGCTAGTAGAGAAATCCAAAAATAAAATAGTGCAACGCTAAACCAGACTGAATACTTGAGGCTACAGAAATCACTCCCAAGACATCGAGTAATCTCTCAAAAGAAAAACAAAACCTTGTATTCTAAAAGATTTTAGTAATTTGCTGGTTACTTTTTAAAGTTTATTCTCCTTTTACTTGTTGACTACAGCAAGATGATTATTTCTTACTTGCCTTTCAAAAGAAGCAAAATTATACTACATGATGTATTTAGCAAATTCTTTTGCACTTAACACCACATACAGAAAAAAACCTAAACTACCGGACAACTTAAATTTCCCCAATGAATCTAGGGCCTTAATGATTTATATACTTATGGAATATAATGTCATGTATCTAAAGACTTTTTTTTAATTGCACTGATAGTACTTCAAATAGCTTAACATATTTTGTTTAAATTGGGTAAATAAATCCAACCTTACTTATATGATGGCAAATTTCAGTGTAATATGAAACTGAATTGCCATATATAAACTTAGAAAATCAGGGCTTAAAGTGGATATACTGATATCTTAACAATGGGTTGTTCTCAGAGATTTCATTTATTTAACAGTTTGGGTACCGACTAAGTCCTAGACACGGTTCCAGACACTTAGAGTATATCAGTGTACAAAACAAAGATCTAAGCTTACATTCTGAAGGGGTAAGATGGACAATAAAAAACAAACATAAGTAGTATATTATTAGGTAGTGTGTACTATAGAAAAGTAAGAAAGATAGTGAAGATTAAGAGTGGAAGGGGTGAGATGGATCGTAGTTTTAAAGAGGATGGTTAGGGCCACTAAGAAAGTGGCTTGAACAACCCTTGAAGGAGGTGAGGTTGTTAACCTTAAATATGTATGGGGAGTGACCAGTGCAAAGGCCCTCTGTGGGAGTATATAGTGTGTTCATTGACTAGAAAAAAGGCCAGTCAGTCTTAGAGTGGAGAGAGCAAATGGGAGAGTAATTGGAGATGAAGTCAGAGAGGGAATATACTCTAAAGGGACAAGAGTAGTAAGGAGTAGTAAGGGAAGCCAGTAAGAGGGTTATAATACCAGTCAAGAGAGATGATTGTGGCTTTGGGCCAGTATGGTAGCAGTGGGAGTGGTGAGAATTGGTTAGATTCTAGATTTATGTTTAGGTAAAACCAACAGGAGTTTTTTAATGGATTAGAAGTGAAGGTATGAGATAAAGAGAGAAATTAAAGATGACTGCTGGGGCTTCCCTGGTGGCGCAGTGGTTGAGAGTCCGCCTGCCGATGCAGGGGACGCGGGTTCGTGCCCCGGTCCGGGAGGATCCCACATGCCGCGGAGCAGCTGGGCCCGTGAGCCATGGCCGCTGAGCCTGCGCGTCCGGAGCCTGTGCTCCGCAAAAAAAAAAAAAAAAAAAAAAAAAAAAAAAAGATGACTGCTAGTTTTATGGGCTGAGCAACTGGAGGGATGGCACAGCCATCAGCTGCTTCTGTAGGTCAAGTTCGGGAAATAACATCAAGAGTTCAACACATTTGAATTTTGTTTGAATTTGGTTCTCAACTTTCTTCAGTTTTGTGAGACTTTAATTTTTGCAAACATCTTCTTGTTATTAGGCCTCAAAGAACCATGATGTTTTAAAATCGTTTGTAAAATGACAGAGCAAAATTAGGCACTAACAATAGCAACATGGATTTCTATTCAGATGGTCTGGACAGTGGCAACATCTTTGCAAACTGTCTTAGAAGGCAATGGAATCAAAAGCTTCGATGAAAACTGAAAATTACATAAAGACCAGATATGGGAACATGTGGACTAAGAGTTTTAGGAAATAAATTCGGTAAAAATCCAAAATGTTTTTCTAGAATAATTTAGAGAATGACACATACTTTTTATTGCATATGTCAGTTGACATTTGGAATTTGGAACTGATTCTGGCCAGTCTTCTTAAGGTCTCAGTTTGCTTATCTGCAAAACAGTACTCATAAAACCTGTGCTATGAATCTCTAAAGTTTTTATTTAGGATCAAGTTCCATAATTTATATGTAAATACATTGTAGACTATAAAGTGCTACAAAAGATTTCTGAAATCAGTGTACCTGTGAGAAAATTAATTTTTCTTTGAATTCTGTCTAGGTGCTCTGGTCATGAGCATATACTGGAACAGACATATATCAAGGGTCACTAACATGACCAAGGGCAGAGTCAGAATTTACTAATATTATAAAAAAAAAAAAATTCTCAGTATTCCCTTTCTACTACAGTTTTAATACCACAACCATTTATTATACAGCATACATCATTGACATTCTAACTCATAAAGTGCTTTCACCAATAAGTGCATGTTATCTAGGTGTTGTAAAGAGCTTAATGTTTTTGACTCAGCTACCCTATCATGTAATAAGATAGTCAGAATGCTGCTATAGAGTCCCTACAGCTATGAAAATTTTATTTTCTTCATTTCTAGTTGGTTAGAATACTCAAATGCATTTGTACATTTATAACTATATTCTGATCTTCCATCGAACATTAACATGTCTCTGAAATATCCTTGGTTTCCATCTGCTTGCTTCAAGGGCTCCATTAAAAACCCTGTCTGGTCACATATGGTTATAAGTGAATATGTCTGACTTAGATAAATGGATGAAGAAATTTCCAGGTCTGACCATTAAAATGGTTTCTCAGTGTCTTTTTGGAATGAGGCAAATTCAAATGAATGAGACCTACAAGATTATCCAACACATCTCCCTCTCCCTCACCTAAAGATACATTTATGCTGCAGCATCAATCCATACTCTCAGGTTTTATTGCATTCCTCACTTTTTCTTCCTACAGAGGTAGCCCTAAGCTAAATTTGAGGATAGGGAAAAATAACAAACTCTTAAAATGTAACACTTATTGGTAGACTTCTGAAGATTGAAAAAGACTACATAACTTTGAGGAAACAATTGTTCTTATTTTATTTTTTTAGTGGAAATTTCAAAACATACACAAAAGTAGAGAGTATAGTATAATAAACATTAACAATTATCAATATTTTACTAATTCTGTTCCACCTATCCCCACCTTCCTTCACACACACCCACACTTTTTTTTTTTTTTTCTCTTTCTGGAGTATTTTAAAAGCAAATCTCAGAAATCGTGTCATTTTACATATATGTGTGTGTGTGTGTGTGTGTGTGTATGTGTTTCAGTGTGTAATTCTAACCAGTAAAGACTTTTAATTTAACCATCTAGCATTAGAACACCTAACATATTTAACGATAAGTTCTTAAAGCTGGTTTATGGTCAAGACCTAAGTGAAGCCCAAATATTGCATTTGGTTTTCATGTTTCTGAAGTCTTTCTAATTTTTTAATGCCATCAGTTTATTGGGAGGTACCAGGTCATTTGAACTGTAGCTTGTTCCATGTTTGACGTTCAGTTGATTCCTTCTCCTGTATCATTTAAGTTGTAAGGAGTAAGTTTTAATGGCATACATGTTGAGCAAGAGTCCATTCATTAATTTAAGCAGGATATCCAGCCCCAAATTGATACTTGGGGCATCTATTCACATTTGGTAGCAAAGTTAAGACTTGCATTAACTTTTGAGTAATGTGAGACTTAGAACTTGGAGGAAAATATGTATTTCTGTTTTGTTCTGTTTGTATTACCAGGGAATACAGTAATGGGTCAAATGGCAAGTTTTCAGAGCAATAATTAACATTAAGGTGTCACAAGTCTCGGTTGGTTTACCATTCATATTTACTAGTATTTCTATTCTTCCCTTTCCACTGCACTTGCTTTTTTGCCCATGGTCATCAAAAGCAATTATTTGCTTTGTTCCTTGCTAAACAAACCTGCTAATTTTTATATTAATATTGGAATAGTCTTCTAACAGAGGCTCAAAAAATTACTTTCAAGAGAACAGCCATCAAAATTCATTTGTAGTCATTTTACTGAGAGAAATCAGTTTTCTAACTTTTCATCTGGAACAAAGTCCATGAAGGAACATGTGGCACCAGAGCCACATTGTAAAATTTATAGTCCTATATATATTCCCAAAATTCTTATGATTTCTCACAATAGAACAAAGGAGTTTTAGAGTAACTATAAAAGTCTCTTACAAATTTGTACCTTAATATTTGATGTTTTACTTTAAATGATTGTATGACTGTGCTTTGAATATAAAGTCAATATTATTTAAACGGTATAATAATAAACATTTTGCTATATTTGCTTTACATGTGTTCTGATGTACAAGTTTTTTTTAAAGAAAATTTTCTGTCTTAGTCCATTTGGGCTATTGTAACAGAATGTGATAGATTGGGTGGCTTATAAACAACAGAAATGTATTTCTCACAGTTCTGGAGGCTGGGAAGTCCAAGATCAAGATGTGGTCAGATTCCATGTTTGGTGAGATTGCATTCCTGCCTCCTGCTTCACAGACTGCCACCTTCTCTCTGGAACTTCACATAGCTTAAGTGGTAAGGGAGCTCTCAAGGGCCTCTTTACTAAGGACACTTATCCCATTCACCTAATCACCTCCCAAAGGTTCCACCTCCAAATACCATCACTTTGGGGATTAGGTTTCAACATATGATTTGGTGGACGTGGAACACAAACATTCAGTCTATAGGTTTTCTATTGTACTTTTAAAGCATTCTGTATAATAGTTTCAATGGGTACACTAGTATATTTTAAAATTTGCCTTCCTGACAAATATGTTGGCATTAAGAATTAAATCCGGGCCCTGAACAAAGATGGCGGAGTAGAAGGATGTGCTCTCACACCCTCTTGTGAGAACACCAGAATCACAACTAGCTTCTGGACAGTCATCAACAGGAAGACACTGGAACTCACCAAAAAAGATACCTGACATCCAAAGACAAAGGAGAAGCCACAATGAGACAGTAGGAGGGGATCAATCACAGTAAAATCAAATCCCATAAATGCTGGGTGGATGACTCACAGACTGGAGAACACTTATACCACAGAAGGCCACTCACTGGAGTGAAGGTTCTGAGCCCCACATCAGGCTTCCAAACCTGGGGATCCAGCAACAGGAGGAGGAATTCCTAGAGAATCAGACTTTGAAGGCTAGTGGGACTTGATTGCAGGACTTCGACAGGACTGGGGGAAACAGAGGCTCCACTCTTGGAGGGCACACACAAAGTAGTGTGCGCATTGGGACCCAGGGGAAGGAGCAGTAACCCCAGAGGAGACTGAACCAGACCTACCTGCTAGTGTTGGAGGGTCTCCTCAAGAGGCGGGGGTGGCTGTGGCTCACCATGGGGACAAGGCCACTGGCAGCAGAAGTTCTGGGAAGTACGCCTTGGCGTGAGCCCTCCCAGAGTCTGCCATTAGCCCCACCAAAGACCCATGTAGGCTCCAGTGTTGAGTTGCCTCTGGCCAAATAACCAACAGGGAGGGTACCCAGCCCCACCCATCAGCAGTCAAACAGATTAAAGTTTTACTGAGCTCTGTCCACCAGAGCAATCCCCAGCTCTACCCACCACGAGTCCCACCCATCAGGAAACTTGTACAAGCCTCCTAGATATCCTCATCCACCAGAGGTCAGACAGCAGAAGCAAGAAGAACTATAATCCTGTAGCCTGTGGAACAAAAACCACATTTACAGAAAGATAGACAAGATGAAAAAGCAGAGGTCTATGTACCAGATGAAGGAACAAGATAAAACTCCAGAAAAACAACTATATGAAGTGGAGATAGGCAACCTGCCAGAAAAAAATTCAGAATAATGATAGTGAAGATGATCCAGGACCTCGGAAAAAGAACGGAGGCAAAGATCGAGACGATGCAAGAAATGTTTAACAAAGACTTAGAAGAATTAAAGAACAAACAAACGGAGATGAACAATACAATAACTGAAATGAAAACTACACTAGAAGGAATCAATAGCAGAATAACTGAGGCAGAACAGATAAGTGACCTGGAAGACAGAATGGTGGAATTCACTGCTGCAGAACAGAATAAAGAAAAAATAATGAAAAGAAATGAAGATAGCCTAAGAGACCTCTGGGACAACATTAAACGCAACAACATTCGCACTATAGGGATCCCAGAGGGAGAAGAGAGAGACAAAGGACCTGAGAAAATACTGAAGAGATTATAGTCGAAAACTTCCCTAACATGGGAAAGGAAATAGCAACGCAAGTCCAGGAAGCGCAGAGAGTCCGATACAGGATAGACCCAAGGAGAAACACACCGAGACACATAGTAATCAAATTGGAAAAAATCAAAGACAAAGAAAAATTATTGAAAGCAGCAAGGGAAAAATGACAAATAATATACAAGGGAACTCCCATAAGGTTAACAGCTGATTTCTCAGCAGAAACTCTACAAGCCAGAAGGGAGTGACATGATATACTTAAAGTGATGAAAGGGAAGAACCTACAACTAAGATTACTCTACGGGGCAAGGATCTCATTCAGATTTGATGGAGAAATCAAAAGCTTTACAGACAAGCAAAAGGTAAGAGGATTCAGCACCACCAAACCAGCTCTACAACAAATGCTAAAGGAACTTCTGTAAGTGGGAAACACAAGAGAAGAAAATGACCTACAAAAACAAACCCAAAACAATTAATAGAATTGTCATAGGAACATACATATTGATAATTACCTTAAACGTGAATGGATTAAATGCTCCAACCAAAAGACACAGGCTTGCTGAATGGATACAAAAACAAGACACATATATATGCAATCTACAAGAGACCCACTTGAGACCTAGGGACACATACAGACTGAAAGTGAGGGGATGGAAAAAGATATTCCATGCAAATGGAAATCTAAAGCTGGAGTAGCAATAGTCATATCAGATAAAATAGACTTTAACATAAAGAATGTTACAAGAGACAAGGAAGGACACTACATAATGATCAAGGGATCAATCCAAGAAGAAGATATAACAATTATAAATATATATGCACCCAACATAGGAGCACGTCAATACATAAGGAAACTGCTAACAGCTATAAAAGAGGAAATTGACAGTAACACAATAATAGTGGGGAACTTTAACACCTCACTTACACCAATGGACAGATCAGCCAACATGAAAATAAATAAGACACAGAAGCTTTAAATGACACAATAGACCAGATAGATTTAATTGATATTTATAGGACATTCCATCCAAAAACAGCAGATTACACTTTCTTCTCAAGTGCACACAAAACATTCTCCAGGATAGATCACATCTTGGGTCACAAATCAAACCTCATTAAATTTAAGAAAATTGAAATCATATCAAGCATCTTTTCTGACCACAACGCTGCGAGATTAGAAATGAGTTACAGGGGAAAAAAACGTAAAAAACACAAACCCATGGAGGTTAAACAGTACGTTACTAAATAACCAAGATATCACTGAAGAAATCAAAGAGGAAATCAAAAAATACCTAGGACAAATGACAATGAGAACACAATGATCTAAAACCTATGGGATGCAGCAAAAGCAATTCTAAGAGGGAAGGTTATAGCTATACAAGCCTACCTCAAGAAACAAGAAAAATCTCAAATAAACAGACTAATTTTACACCTAAAGGAACTAGAGAAAGAAGAACAAACAGAACCCAAAGTTAGCAGAAGGAAAGAAAACATAAAGATTAGAGCAGAAATAAATGAAATAGAAACAAAGAAAACAATAGCAAAGACCAATAAAACTAAAAGCTGGTTCTTTGAGAAGATAAACAGAATTGATAAACCACTAGCCAGACTCATCAAGAAAAAGAGGGAGAAGACTCAAATCAATAAAATTAGAAATGAAACAGGAGAAGTTACAACAGACACTGCAGAAATACAAAGCATCCTAAGAGACTACTACAAGCAACTCTATGCCAATAAAATGGACAACCTGGAAGAAATGGACAAATTCTTAGAGAGGTATAACCTTCCAAGACTGAACTGGGAAGAAATAGAAAATATGAACAGACCAATCACAAGGAATTAAATTGAAACTGTGATTAAAAATCTTCCAACAAACAAAAGTCCAGGACCAGATGGCTTCACAGGTGAATTCTATAAAACATTTAGAGAAGAGCTAACACACCCATCCTTCTCAAACTCTTCCAAAAAATTGCAGAGGAAGGAACACTCCCAAACTCATTCTACGAGGCCACCATCACCCTGATACCAAAACCAGACAAAGATACTACAAAAAAAGAAAATTACAGACCAATATCACAGATGAATATAGATGCAAAAATCCTCAACAAAATAGTAGCAGATAGAATCCAAAAACACATTAAAAGGATCATACCCTATGATCTAGTGGGATTTATCCCAGGGATGCAAGGATTCATCAATATATGCAAATCAATCAATGTGATACACCATGTTAACAAAGTGAAGAATAAAAACCATACGATCATCTCAATAGATGCCGAAAAAGCTTTTGACAAAATTCAACACCGGTTTATGATAAAAACTCTCCAGAAAGTGGGCACAGAGGGAACCTACCTCAACATAGTAAAGGCCATATACAACAAACCCATAGCAAACATCATTCTCAATGGTGAAAAACTGAAAGAATTTCCTCTAAGGTCAGGAACAAGGCAAGGATGTCCACTCTCACCACTATTATTCAGCATAGTTCTGGAAGTCCTAGCCACAGCAATCAGAGAAGCAAAAGAAATAAAATAATACAAATTGGAAAAGAAGAAGTAGAACTGTCACTGTTTGCAGATGACATGATACTATACATAGAGAATCCTAAATGTGCCACCAGAAAACGATTAGAGCTAATCAATGAATTTGGTAAAGTTGCAGGATAGAAAATTAATGCACAGAAATCTCTTGCATTCCTATACACTAATGATGAAAAATATGAAAGAGAAATTAAGAAAACACTCCCATTTACCGCTGCAACATAAAGAACAAAATACCTAGGTATAAACCTACCTAGCGAGACAAAAGTCCTGTATGCAGAAAACTATAAGACACTGATGAAAGAAATTAAAGATGATACCAACAGATGGAGAGATATACCGTGTTCTTGGATTGGAAGAATCAATATTGTGAAAATGACTATACTACCCAAAGCAATCTACAGATTCAATGCAATCCCTCTCAAATTACCAATGGCATATTTTATAGAGCTAGAACAAAAAATCTTAAAATTTGCATGGAGACACAAAAGACCCTGAATAGCCAAAGCAATCTTGAGGGAAAAAAATGGAGCTGGAGGAATCAGACTCTCTGACTTCAGACTATACTACAAAGCTACAGTAATCGAGACAATATGGTACTGGCACAAAAACAGAAACATAGATCACTGGAACAAGATAGAAAGCCCAGAGATAAACCATGCACCTATAGTCAACTGATGTATGACAAAGGAGGCAAGGATATATAATGGAGAAAAGACAGTCCCTTCAATAAGTGGTGCTGGGGAAACTGGATAGCTACAGGTAAAAGAATGAAATTAGAACACTCCCTAACACCAAACACAGAAATAAACTCAAAATGGATTCAAGACCTAAATGTAACACTGGACACTTTAAAACTCTTAGAGGAAAACATAGGAAGAACACTCTTTGACATAAATTGCAGCAAGATCTTTTTTGACCCACCTCCTAGAGTAATGGAAATCAAAACAAAAATAAACAAATGGGACCTAATGAAACTTCAGAGCTTTTGCACCACAAAGGAAACCATAAGATGAAAAGACAACCCTCAGAATGGGAGAAAATATTTGCAAATGAATCAACAGGCAAAGGATTAATCTCCAAAATATATAAACAGCTCATGCAGGTCAATATTAAAAAAACAAACAACCCAATCCAAAAATGGGCAGGACACCTAAATAGACATTTCTCCCAAGAAGACATACAGATGGCCCAGAAGCACATGAAAAGCTGCTCAACATCACTAATTATTAGAGAAATGCAAATCAAAACTACAATGAGGTATCACCTCACACCAGTTAGAATGGGCATCATCAGAAGATCTACAAACAGCAAATGCTGGAGAGGGTGTGGAGAAAAGGGAACCCTCTTGCACTGTTGGTGGGAATGTAAATTGATACAGTCACTCTGGAGAACAGTATGGAGGTTCCTTAAAAAACTAAGAATAGAATTACCATATGATCCAGCAATCCCACTACTGGGTATATATCCGGAGAAAACCATAATTCAAAAAGACACATGCACCCCAATGTTCATTTCAGCACTATTTACAATAACCAGGTCATGGAAGCACCATAATGCCCATCGACAAATGAATGGATAAAGAAGATGTGGTACATATATACAATGGAATATTACTCAGCCATAAAAAGGAACGAAATTGGGTCATTTGTAGAGACTTGGATGGATCTAGAGACTGTCATACAGAGTGAAGTAAGTCAGAAAGAGAAAAACAAATATCATATATTAACGCATATATGTGGAACCTAGAAAAATGTTACAGGTGAACCAGTTTGCAGGGCAGAAACTGAGACACAGATGTAGAGAGCAAACGTATGGACACCAAGAGGAGAAAGTGGCGGGGGGGTGTGGGTGGTGGTGTGATGAACTGGGCCATTGGGATTGACATGTATACACTGATGTGTATAAAATTGATTACTAATAAGAACCTGCTGTATAAAAAAGATAAAATTCAAAAATTCAAAAAAAAAAAAAGAATTAAATTTCCTAACCCCCAGGTGGGGAAAGACGATAGAAATCTTGATTTGGAGAAAAAAGGTTAATATTCCATTGGTTAGTTCTATTTTTGTTTCTGAAACAATGTTTGTTGGTTTTTGGTTTTATGCTGGAGACCTAAGAGATTTTAAACTTCTGATAGAAAAGAAATTCTGAAAAGAAAAAGAAAGAAAAGAAATTTTACATAGGTTGGCAGTGTAGTAGCAACGAATAGGAGCTGTGGGTCCTTATGTTACATGAAAATATTTCAGTCTATTTGGGGACTTCCTTAAACTGGGCTGGAGAACCCTTCTCTGTAACATAAATACTTTCAATCCTGATTGAAAATTACTTCCCTTAAGAGTGTGGGGAATGCTTAGGAATCTCCTGTGGCTCACAGCAGAGCCCCCATGTGGCAAAATTGTGATTCAGGCAGAAACTGACTGAGTCCTTGGAAGTAAAGCCATGCATCTCTCATAAAAATAAAATTTCTTTATCTGGTACTGAGTTGGGAATTTATTAATTCAGTGAATATTTATCAAGCTCTTATACCATTCTTGGTGCTGGGGATGCAACAGTGAGTAAGACCAAGCACTTACCATCAGAGGACTTGCATTCTAGTTGCATGCATCACTAGATGAGATAGTAAAAAATAAACATTATAGGCACACATTACAATGTCAACTAGAGATATAAGTGCTATGAAGAAAAATAACAGAGTTTACGGGCTAGTGACAGTTTGATGGAGTGGTCAGAAAATCCCTTTCTGAGGACTTCACGTTTGAGAGCAAGTAGAAGACAACTCATGTGACTCTGTGTTCTCTCAGATGTAATCTCCCTTTGGGATTTTCGTTGATCACCACCAACACCTTTACAGTGTTGCTGCTCCTCCTTTGACACTTCAGCCCAAGAGTGGACATAATTTCCTTTTGGAACAAGTGGCACAGCTGAAAGTTTAGATAACATTTTAAGAAATTCTTTTAAAAACTAAAAAATCTAGGAGATAACACAATGAGAAAAAACAAAGCAGTATGACTCATACAGTGATTCTTATACAGAGTTAGCTTTCTGAGATCCAGTTTTCTGATTGGGGGTTGTCATCAGGAATATTTGCTCCAACAGATGTGACCCCACCCACTCAAAGACTGTTGCAGGCCTCAGCAGTCATATCTCATCCTCGCACAATAAGCCCACTGTTTAAACAAGAGTTTCACACATGCAAGAAAAAGAGAAGCCTTTCCCCCAGGAATCTCCTTTCCTCTCCCTCAGTGATTTTCTTTCATCTCCAAATCATGGTCTTCAGGTACCTATGTTGACCCAGTTCTTCTGGATCTTTTTTTTTCCCACTTACCAACAAATGAATTACATGGTATTAGCTGATAATGGCTTATAGTGTTACCCTTCTCAGTGTACTTGAAATTTAGTAGGTAACTCTGAGAAATGGGAAATATTAAGGTATCAGAGAACTGAATTTTTTGTACATAGTTTGAAAAGCAAATATGAGAAAAGATTTGTATTAAAAATACCCATACTTCAGAACCATTTTTTTCTTCCATATATATGTGTTAGCATACAGTATTTGTTTTTCTCTTTCTCACTTACTTCACTCTGTATGACAGACTGTAGATCCATCCACCTCACTACAAATAACTCAGTTTCGTTTCTTTTTATGGCTGAGTAATATTCCATTGTATATATGTGCCACATCTTCTTATCAATTCATCTGTCGATGGACACTTAGGTTGCTTCCATGTCCTGGCTGTTGTAAATAGAGCTGCAATGAACATTGTGGTACATGACTCTTTTTGAATGATGGTTTTTTCAGGGTATATGCCCAGTAGTGGGATTGCTGGGTCGTATGGTAGTTCTATTTTTAGCTTTTTAAGGAACCTCCATACTGTTCTCCATAGTGGCTGTATCAATTTACATGGGTAAGCTGGGATGAAGTGAGAGAGTGGCATGGACTTATATATACTACCAAATGCAAAATAGGTAGCTAGTGGGAAGCAGCCGCCTGGCACAGGGAGATCAGCTCGGTGCTTTGTGACCACCTAGAGGGGTGGGATAAGGAGGGTGGGAGGGAGACGCAAGAGGGATATATGTATATGTATAGCTGATTTGCTTTGTTATAAAGCAGAAACTAACCCACCATTGTAAAGCAATTATACTCCAATAAAGATATTAAAAAAATAAAAATTAAAAATATAAAAATACCCATACTTGCTTTTCCTTCTCAGCTTCTTCACCAATTACTCTTTTAGATTCAGTCACTTTATTTTATTTTTTTTCAGTCACTTTATTTTAACTATCATTTCCTTCTCATAATATTTCTGAATTTTGTTGAGATTTTCATTTCTTGCTATTGTAACTGAAGATTTAGTATCATCCTTTCTCTCACTGTCCCACTTTTCATGTTAATATCGTATTAAATAAATAAACACTATTTAACTTAGGATGACTATGTAAGCAATGATGCTGCTGGATTAAGTGGTATACTAGATTGTGCTTCCATTCTCATTCAACTTTTTGTTTTTCTTGCACTTAAGAATTGTCCCTATTCCCTCTCTTTCCCCTCCCACAAATTTGCTTAGTTTTGTCTGTACCTAGGGTTAGTTGTTTTTCCCAATATTTGAAAAGATTTGTTCCAAATACTCAGTCAGTTCAGATAATCCCTTTCTTCTGCAGCACTCCATTTCTCTGCCCCAATATCTAATCACAACTGTTAACCTAGTACCCCCTTCATCATTCTCCAATGGTGATAGCCCGTTTCCTGGATCCCATATATTCATTTTCTTAGTTTACCACTTGTTTTGTTGAAGCATATTCACTAGCAGATTCCTGAGAGGGTGACTGTGAAATAAAAATTTCATGTCTGAATTTTAAAAATTTATCTTTACTGATTAAAAGCTTGGCTGTATAATTCACAGTTGACAATCATTTTCCTTCAGAATCTTTAAACCATTGCACCACTGTCTTCTCACACCCACTCTTGCTGCTGAGAATCAGAGGCTATTCTGGTTCCCACTCCTTTGTGTATAATTTATTCTTTACTCTCTGGAAGCTTTTACGGAACTTTATTTCCCCTGGTATTTGGAAATTAAGCAAGGATATACTTTGGTTTGGGCCTTTTTTCATTCACTGTGCTGGGTATTCAGTGGTCCTTTAAATCTGGAGACTTGTGTCCTTCAGTTCTGTAAAATTATATCTTCTTTTTAAATTACCTCTCCCCATTTTCTCTGTTCTCTCTCTCTGGAACGTTTATTGCACAGATTTTGGACTTCTTGGATTGATACTTTGGTTTTTCTCTCCTATTTTCCATCTCTTTATCTTTTTTTGTCTTACTTTCAGGTGATTTCCTCAGCTTTGTGTTGCAATATTTATTATTTATTAAAAATCTAGATCAGGTATCAACAAACTATGACACAATTAAATCCAGCAGTGATGCTGCTGAGTCACGTGGTGTAAATAAAGTTAAGTTTCTGTAAATAAAGGAACACATTCATGCTCATTCGCTTATAGATTGTCTATGGATGCTTTCACCTTGCAATGACAGAGTTTAGAGACTGTAAGGCCTGAAAATATGTGTCTATAAAGGGACACATAGGGCTTCCCTGGTGGCGCAGTGCTTGGGAGTCCGCCTGCCGATGCAGGGGACGCGGGTTCGTGCCCCGGTCCGGGAAGATCCCACATGCCGCGGAGCAGCTGGGCCCGTGAGCCATGGCCGCTGAGCCTGCGCGTCTGGAGCCTGTGCTCCGCAGCGGGAGAGGCCGCAGCGGTGAGAGGCCCGCGTACCGCAAAAAAAAAAAAAAAAAAAGGGACACATATTTACTATGTGTCCCTTTATAGAAAAAGTTTGCGGATCCTCCCTCTTCTCCCAGTTTAGGTGATCATATTTGTTATCTCCAGGAGCTCTTTTCTGGGTCTCTTATTTTCTTCTTAATATCATAATGCTGTATGTCTATCGATGTGACCTCTTATTACTCTGAGGACATTGCATGGAGTGTTTTTGTAGTATACTGCTTGCTTCAATGCCACTGTTTCCACTGAGGTAATTAGTTCATTTTGGCTTATTTCATGTTGGAAGCTTTACTCAAATGTTAAGTTTCTTGTGTGTTCATTCACGTTAATGAGTGAGGCACTAAAAACCGAGAGAAGGTCCCCTGTGTGTAGGCAAGCTTTTGGCTGTGGATTTTGTGGTAGCAGGATTAAACAGTGACCTTGCCTTTTTACTGAGGAATGTCCAGATGCATGAATATAGATTTTTTTTCCTTCAGAGAAGACCCCAAGCCCCCTGCACTAGGACTGCTGGCTACCAATGCCCTGGGACAAAGCAGGGGAAGGGTGGCGAGGTCCCCAACTCATTATGTACATTCTCATTTAATTCTTCTGTTTTCAGGTCCAAGCCTTACTCCTTTGCCTCATGTACTTGGGTTTAGCTTCTTGTGTTTGAATTTGCCAGAAAATAAGCATTTTCTCTTCTCTGCTTGAAGAAAGGAGTAGTATCTTAGCTCAGGCTGACTATATAATAAATACCACAGAGTGGACGACTCACAACAGAAATTTACTTCTCCCAGTTTTTGAGGCAGAAAGTCTGAGATCAGCGTGTTTGAGTGTTTGGTGAGGTCCCTCTTCCTGGTTTGCAGATGGATGCATTCTTGCTGTATCCTCACATGGCAGAGAGAGAGAGAGAGAGATCATCTCTCTTTTGATAACAGTACAAACCTATTTGTGAAGCCTCCACCTTCATGACCAAATTATCTCCCAAAGGCTCTACCTCTGGATATCATCACTTTGGGGATTAGGGCTTCAACGTAGAATTTGCTGGGGGGACACAAACATTCAGTCCATACTGGATAGTCTCTAGATTTCTTGGGGTGAAGTTGGGAATCTGGCAGTCAGTCACTCACCATGAAGACTTTAAACCAGTCCTTGTATTTTAAGTGAGCCCCCTCTTCTGGAGGCTTTAAAGATTTTGCTGCACAGTGTAGGGTCCCCCTTCAGTAAGTGTTTAGATTGTAGCTTTCTTGACTCTACTCATTTATTACATGTTCTTTGTTTTCCAAAAATTTGTAGAAATTGTTCATCCATTCTTACCTCCTCTTTATCCTCGATTGTATTCATTTGTCATTACATGAGTTTTGAGGAAGAAGAGGTAATAAAAATGTGCAATAAATCAGTCATATTTAAGATATCAGTTTCTCATGACAGATTTCAGGCATGGCAGGTGATCACAGAGGTTGGGAAAGAGACTAGCAAAGCTGCCGTATAAGCCAGGACTGTAGCCCAAGGATAGACATGGAGGTAAAAGTCTTCAATCATAAAAGTGAGCTGCTCTCCTCTTTGAAATTCATATCTTCCAGGCTATCTTACCCAGAATCATTGTAAGGTCTCTTACTATGTACATATTTCTCTATACAGTGTTTGAAATCAGAAGAAACTTGACTATATTGTACTTACCTGTGGCTTTGTTGGCTGTATAATTCAGTGTGTGCCTACTATCGTTTCATTCATTCTTCTGTGGGTCGCAGTTAAGTTACCCCCATTTGTTCATTTATTTCTGAATCATCACTTTCGTGAGGTTTCTCCCACATCCCTTTTAGCCCAGAGCAACCTATTCTTTTTTTGCAAGCCAGCAGCCTTCAAAAGTGCTAGGAAAATATATATTTTGAAATACCATTTTTGTGTTTATAGTTTGCTGTGGCTGAGCGAATATATTGGGTGGAAATAGAATGACTTTTCAGGCCAT
Source organism: Leucopleurus acutus (assembly GCF_964270905.1). Lineage (NCBI taxonomy): Eukaryota > Metazoa > Chordata > Mammalia > Artiodactyla > Delphinidae > Leucopleurus > Leucopleurus acutus. The sequence goes on from NC_139156.1 coordinate 64,818,894, forward strand.
CATGTTCATTTAAGCTAAATTTTCTTTAGCATTTTATATTTTGTATTTATTACAACTACTTGCAAATTTACACATTTTCAGTATTTGTAAGCCTGAGCCCAGTATTTTCTCAAAAGAATGAGTTTATAATTTTATAACGAAATATAGATAATAGAATTTTATGTATGTTTTCTCAAGAAACCAACTATACTCTGAACTGAAATATGGATTTGTTTTCCCACTTTTTGTATCAAAATTTTGGTTTCAGTTATTATTATCACTTATACTTTAGAACAACTTTTCCTTCTCAGATTTATTTTTGTGACTTAGTAGTAAAAAATTAGAAAAACTTGAACTTAATATGGTCTATGGTGTGTGTGTGTGTGTGTGTGTGTGTGTATGTATGTGTGTTTTTACATCGCTAAGAAGTAGAGCTTTACAAGTAAATATAATATTTCAACTAGGCAAACTTTTATTTATGATCCAAGTATCCAAGTGAATAACACAATGTGGGACTCTATTCAAAAACTAGTAATAGGTATCACATAGTCATTTAAATGTTCTCCTTAATTCATTGGCTCAGTTTGAGACCAGACTTTCTCTTAAAGGCAACAGTCTGCATTAATTCTGTATTTTTTCTCTCTGTAGTATTTACTTAAAAATCATGAAAATATTTTTGACTTGGTATACATTACTTTCAGTCTTGGTGTTTTCCTGCTGAGGTACTCTGTGTTTCTGCCTAAAGAAACCAAAGCAATTAAACATGTCATCCCATGTTTAGGCTATTAGTCCTAATTGTTAAGCTTTGAAGGTTTCCTGTGGGTACTTCTAAAAGGCTTGAGAAGTTTTACATAATTTTAAGTGGCTCATAAGCTTTGTAAGTTTAACTTGGAGAGTATTGTAGTAATACCAAGTAATAATGATATAAAGGCTTAGAGAATCATAGAATTGGAAAGGATTTTGAGGTTATTTTATCCAGTCCACATTTTACATATCAGAAAACTGAAACCCAGAGAGATAAAGTAACTGGCTCAATTGACATATGATGTGGGTACAGGAACTTTGTGTGGAACTTAGATCCTCTGACTCTTAGTGTATTTTTTATGACCATTGTGTCTTCTTTGAATCCAAACCAAAGTTTTTGTACTATGTGAAAAACAACAGCAGGCATTAATAGATAACTTTTTACCTATCCTCATATAGATTTATCTATACAACTAAGACAAAATCTGTTTTGTTAGAAGTAAAACATATGTCTTAAACTATTCTTTGTTTCCTTTCTATTATAAAAGCAATAAATATCCATTATAAAACATAGGGACCATGGTTTCACCATCCAAAGTTTAGCAGTTATACAAATTATACAAATTTTGGCAATTATACAAATTTTTCACTAACTTGAATTTAATGCATCACATTCCTTGAAATGGATGGAACAGTTATTTTAAATTTCTTCTACTGTTGGAAATTTAGTTTATAGAACAACCTTTATTGATGTTGAATTATTCAGGCTTACCTTCCCTTAAGTGACTGAAACATGTAAATTATTGGCTCTGAAAAGGAAATAAATCACTTATATTCTAATATACAGTCTCTCTCCCATATGGCTAACATAACCTCTTAAATAGCAAGTTATCCCATGCCAAAGGACAAGGTACACAGAGAAGAATTTGGTGAGTTTTCAGTGGAACAACCCAAAGGTCAACTCCAGAATGGTGTTACTACTTCCCTAAAACACTACCACCAATTTGGTTACGTTATTGTCTTGCTTAAATCCCTTGAATAGCTCACTGTCGCCTCTAGTTAAATAGCAGACTCATCCTCATGACACACAAGGTTCTTCTGATTTGATTCATTTTGTTGTTAGATAAAGCCCAACAATCAGCTGTGAAGAAAAGCAGGAACCTTACTGGGGAAGGAATTGTAGCTTCGTTTTAGTGTCCTGCACTTTGCTGTTCTCCATTTGTCTTACCTGTCCTGTGTTCACCTCTGTTCACCTCAAAGCTCCAGCTTATTCATGGTTTTTGCTTCTTATGGGGTTGGCTTGCCACAAGATCTTCATTGCCTACACGCTACCTCATGACTCAGCTTTATTTCAAATCAGCTCATTCTTTCAATACTTTTCAGTTTAAAATTCTAGAGAAGGCAAGTCTGAAATGCCGCCTCATAGGTTGCTATCTGGCTTATGAGTTGGTTTTTCTTGAATACAGTGACCACCCTGAGTCTAATCAGATGTGATGGAGGGTTGAGGGTCATGGTGAGGTTGGCAGAGTCATGTTGTATAAAACCTGGCAGGTGCTTCAGAGGGAGCCAACTGCAGTTATGAAGGACAGTGGATGAAACCTGATTCAAAGATCCTTTACTATCTTGTCCAAAGCTATCCTTTTGTCTTCATTTCCACTCAATGTACAATATGCTATGCCACCTACAATCCAGTCACATCAAAGTATTTACAATTCTCTGAACAAACCATGTTCTATCATGCCTTATGTCACTGTTTACACTGTTCTCCCTTATAGGAGTAGCTCCCCACCCCCCATTATCAGGTGCAATTGTCTATGAGATCAAATGTTATATTCTCCATAAAACCTTCTCTAGGGATTTTGGTGACTTCCTCATAAGCACTTTTGGGTTATATACCGTATACATATGACATATAAATGCATTGTATTATAATCATTTATATGTAAATTTTTCCAACAGAATATCCTTTAAATTCAAGGATGGTGGAATATAATTCATCTTCAAATATCTACTGGTAACACATAATACATATTCAATATGTGTTTGTCGAAAGGAAAAAATCAAGATGATTCAAGGGGAGATACTCCTATCATAGTGAAGAGTCCCTGGAAGGAGTGCTGTAGCTGACTCGCAAGTCTATGTTACCCAAGACATGCTCAAATATAAGGGAAATGTGTGTACCAAGTATGACAGACACTCAAAATTTGGGTCAATGAGCCAGAATACTGGTTTATTTTTTCCCGTTTGCAGTCCCTATTCAACTAAAAAGTGTTGCAGATGGATTTTTATTGCTCCTGCATTCTCTTCCGACCTGAGAAATTCTACTCTGAGGGCACTTCCATTTGTGTCTAAAGGCAGTGACCTTGTGTTCACAGAAAAACAACTCCTTATTTGGGTCTGTTTACTCCTCTGTTCCTTACCCATGGTATTATCTCAGGGGGCTTTTTGCCTTAAGTGGGCTTTCATTAAGGAGCTTACTGGAATATCTGTAGCTTCAAATAGAAGCTTGTCCACAGTTTCAATAAGGTTGACTTCAGAAGTCAGCTTGAAGAAGCCTGACCTAAAGGACTTGTTGTAATCTGGCCCTTGTATGTCTGTTTTGTGCCAGTTCCCATTCTAGGTGTTGGAGGTAGAATTAAGAGAAGAGAAAAGCCACATTTCTATACTCATAGTGTTGACAATCCAGAATGGCGTACAGATGAGACACTTGTTCCAATGTGGATAGTTAGTGCTGTCACGAAGAAAGCACAGGATGCCATGTGACTTCATAGGAATGGCAGCTACGTAGACCCAAATTGCAGAGGCAAGAACTGAATTAAGTCCCAGCAAAGAAAAACTACAGTGATAAAAGTGCATGATTTTAAAATAATGAATGATTAATACATCTAGCCAGAGCAATATCAAGAACAATTCTTTTGTTTTATAAGTTCTCAGTTATACTCAGTAGTTTGGACAAGTTATGAAATTTAACCTAACTAGTATTCAGCATAAGCAGCACCTCTTCATGAACACCTGTAAGATATCAGTCATGAAAAACCAGGCAAGAATTATTGGTCAGTATCTTTAAAAGTCCACTTCAAGGCGTCTTTGATAGTCTGCACCACCCTTTCATCCTAAACATCCTTTAAAACAGATGAGGTGCCGTGCCGACTGCTTAGATAATATCCTTGTCCACAAATACTATAACTTGACTGAGACAAATGTGGACCTGTTGTCAGGAGTAATTGTGCCTGGCAGCTTGTATGCTGCCAAAAACTGGCATGGAGTCGCATTGTCACCGCAGAGGCTTGAGGTCGAACAAAATCAAAGTCATTGTGAGAAGCAGTATACTGAAGGGAAAAGTTTTTATCTCATAATGCAAAATCAATGTGGAATTCTGATTCAATTTTTTTTAGTCTCTTCCCCTGGGAAAATTAGGTGTCTTAGGCAGTTTATGCCAAGCAGCCTGCCTTGTGGTATGCACTAACTTCCTTTAGACTTTTCAATATCAGAATCAATTTGAGGCCATCAGATAGAGCTTCTAGCCAAGGCTTTCAAGTAGATAATTCCCACATGTGCTATGTGTAGTGAAGCCAAGATAATGCCTTCTGGAATAAAAATGTAACTTTTCTACAAAATATATCCCTTATGGTAAAACACACAGACACACACACACACAGACACACACACACACACACACACACACACACACACACACACACACACACACCCTCCCTCATGTTTATGTTTTAAGATTGGCTTCAAAATTTTTAGTCAATTTCTGAGTCTTCTACACATCAGAGATGAAATAGAAACAAAGAAAACAATAGCAAAGATCAATAAAACTAAAAGCTGGTTCTTTGAGAAGATAAACAAAATAGATAAACCACTAGCCAGACTCATCAATAAAAAAAGGGAGAAGACCCAAATCAATAGAATTAGAAATGAAAAAGGAGAGGTAACAACTGACACTGCAGAAATAAAAGAGATCATGAGAGATTACTACAAGCAACTCTATGCCAATAAAATGGACAATCTGGAAGAAATGGACAAATTCTTAGAAAGGCACAACCTGCCAAGACTGAATCAGGAAGAAATAGAAAATATGAACAGACCAATCACAAGCACTGAAATTGAAACTGTGATTAAAAATCTTCCAACAAAGAAAAGCCCAGGACCAGATGGCTTCACAGGCGAATTCTATCAAACATTTAGAGAAGAGCTAACACCTATCCTTCTCAAACTCTTCCAAAATATAGCAGAGGGAGGAACACTCCCAAACTCCTTCTACGAGGCCACCATCACCTTGATACCAAAACCAGACAAGGATGTCACAAAGAAAGAAAACTACAGGCCAATATCACTGATGAACATAGATGCAAAAATCCTCAACAAAATACTAGCAAACAGAATCCAACAGCACATTAAAAAGATCATACACCATGATCAAGTGGGGTTTATTCCAGGAATGCAAGGATTCTTCAATATACGCAAATCTATCAGTGTGATAAACCATATTAACAAACTGAAGGAGAAAAACCATATGATCATCTCAATAGATGCAGAGAAAGCTTTTGACAAAATTCAACACCCATTTATGATAAAAGCCCTGCAGAAAGTAGGCATAGAGGGAACTTTCCTCAACATAATAAAGGCCATATATGACAAGCCCACAGCAAACATCATCCTCAATGGTGAAAAACTGAAAGCATTTCCACTAAGATCAGGAACAAGACAAGGTTGCCCACTCTCACCACTCTTATTCAACATAGTTTTGGAAGTTTTAGCCACAGCAATCAGAGAAGAAAAGGAAATAAAAGGAATCCAAATCGGAAAAGAAGAAGTAAAGCTGTCACTGTTTGCAGATGACATGATACTATACATAGAGAATCCTAAAGATGCTACCAGAAAACTACTAGAGCTAATCAATGAATTTGGTAAAGTGGCAGGATACAAAATTAATGCACAGAAATCTCTGGCATTCCTATATACTAATGATGAAAAATCTGAAAGTGAAATCAAGAAAACACTCCCATTTACCATTGCAACAAAAAGAATAAAATATCTAGGAATAAACCTACCTAAGGAGACAAAAGATCTGTATGCAGAAAATTATAAGACACTGATGAAAGAAATTAAAGATGATACAAATAGATGGAGAGATATACCATGTTCTTGGATTGGAAGAATCAACATTGTGAAAATGACTCTACTACCGAAAGCAATCTATAGATTCAATGCAATCCCTATCAAACTACCACTGGCATTTTTCACAGAACTAGAACAAAAAATTTTGCAATTTGTATGGAAACACAAAAGACCCCGAATAGCCAAAGCAATCTTGAGAACGAAAGAAGGAACTGGAGGAATCAGGCTCCCAGACTTCAGACTATACTACAAAGCTACAGTTATCAAGACGGTATGGTACTGGCACAAAAACAGAAAGATAGATCAATGGAACAGGATAGAAAGCCCAGAGATAAACCCACGCACATATGGTCACCTTATCTTTGACAAAGGAGGCAGAAATGTACAGTGGAGAAAGGACAGCCTCTTCAATAAGTGGTGCTGGGAAAACTGGACAGCTACATGTAAAAGTATGAAATTAGATCACTCCCTAACACCGTACACAAAAATAAGCTCAAAATGGATTAAAGACCTAAATGTAAGGCCAGAAACTATCAAACTCTTAGAGGAAAACATAGGCAGAACACTCTATGACATAAATCACAGCAAGGTCCTTTTTGACCCACCTCCTAGAGAAATGGAAATAAAAACAAGAGTAAACAAATGGGACCTAATGAAACTTAAAAGCTTTTGCGCAGCAAAGGAAACCATAAAGAAGACCAAAAGACAACCCTCAGAATGGGAGAAAATATTTGCAAATGAAGCAACTGACAAAGGATTGATCTCCAAAATTTATAAGCAGCTCATGCAGCTTAATAACAAAAAAACAAACAACCCAATCCAAAAATGGGCAGAAGACCTAAATAGACATTTCTCCAAAGAAGATAGAGTGCCAACAAACACATGAAAGAATGCTCAACATCACTAATCATGAGAGAAATGCAAATCAAAACTACAATGAGATATCATCTCACACCAGTCAGAATGGCCATCATCAAAAAATCTAGAAACAATAAATGCTGGAGAGGGTGTGGAGAAAAGGGAACCCTCTTACACTGTTGGTGGGAATGTAAATTGATACAGCCACTGTGGAGAACAGTATGGAGGTTCCTTAAAAAGCTACAAATAGAAGTACCATATGACCCAGCAATCCCACTACTGGGCATATACCCTGAGAAAACCATAATTCAAAAAGAGTCATGTACCAAAATGTTCATTGCAGCTCTATTTACAATAGCCCAGAGATGGAAACAACCTAAGTGTCCATCATCGGATGAATGGATAAAGAAGATGTGGCACATATATACAATGGAATATTACTCAGCCATAAAAAGAGACAAAATTGAGCTATTTGTAATGAGGTGGATAGACCTAGAGTCTGTCATACAGAGTGAAGTAAGTCAGAAAGAGAGAGACAAATACCGTATGCTAACACATATATATGGAATTAAAAAAAAAAATGTCATGAAAAACCTAGGGGTGAAACAGGAATAAAGACACAGACTTACTAGAGAATGGACTTGAGGCTATGGGGAGGGGGAAGGGTAAATGGTGACAAAGCGATAAAGAGGCATGGACATATATACACTACCAAACGTAAGGTAGATAGCTAGTGGGAAGCAGCCGCATAGCACAGGGAGATCAGCTCAGTGCTTTGTGACCGCCTGGAGGGGTGGGATAGGGAGGGTGGGAGGGAGGGAGACGCAAGCGGGAAGAGATATGGGAATATATGTATATATATAACTGATTCATTTTGTTGTGAAGCTGAAACTAACATACCATTGTAAAGCAATTATACTCCAATAAAGATGTTTAAAAAAAAAAAATGTAACTTTTCTACAAAATATATCCCTTATGGTAAAACACACAGACACACACACACACAGACACACACACACACACACACACACACACACACACACACACACACACACACACACACCCTCCCTCATGTTTATGTTTTAAGATTGGCTTCAAAATTTTTAGTCAATTTCTGAGTCTTCTACACATCCACTTTGTAACAAAAGGCAATCTGGGTTCATATTAATTTAATCATCTTATTTCATAAGCCTGCAAATAAGAATCAAGGAAGCCTTCTCTTAACTAATCTTCTTGTGGTAGTGGCACCCATGTTTTGATATGTGTTAGGGACAGATATTCTCAACTATTAGATATTGATGGTGTTCTTTGAACGACATTTGATGGTGGGATGAGCTGAGAACTTCAATCACTGTGCAAATTCATCAGCTATATTAATCTCAGAGTTCCCTATATGAGTTATATATGAGAGCTCCAAGTTTGGCAGGAACATGATACAAGTTTCTGTTTGCTTTATGATAGAAAACCTCTCAAAATATGGATCTCAGGAAACAACTGCAACTTTCAGTACAGTCTGTGGACATTATTCTTTATTTGTACATTATGGATTGTCCACCTGAAATAGCTAAGAAATTAGATTAGATTAGATTGGAAATTGGATATTAGATTGAAAATTTATTAGGACCAGAAAGACAGTATAGTAACCAGAAAAAATAAAAAGTAAATATACAAAAACAATTGTTTCCTTTTTGTTTTCAAACAGCTTATGTTAGTAAAACAGAAAAAGACTTAAAAATTAGTAAAACAGGGCTTCCCTGGTGGTGCAGTGGTTGAGAGTCCGCCTGCCGATGCAGGGGACACAGGTTCGTGCCCTGGTCCGGAAAGATCCCACATGCCGCAGCGCGGCTGGGCCCGTGAGCCATGGCCGCTGAGCCTGCGCTCCACAACGGGAGAGGCCACAACAGTGACAGGCCCGCGTACTGCCAAAAAAAAAAAAAAAAAATTAGTAAAACAAAAAATCTTGCAAATTATGAATCACCTCTTACTTACATTAGGCAATGTGCACAATCTACCAAGAGAATAGAAACAAAAGTGGAATGATAACAACAAAAATGCTACTGAGGAAGAGAAGGGAGAGAGAGAATAGGTTTCTTGATTGGAAGGCTCAACAGCCTTTAATCCATGTATAAATTCAATGCTACATGATCAAAACTTCAACAGGAATTTTTGTGTTTCATTCTGTGCCATCATAATTTTTTTAAGCATTCCATTATGTATATTTCCAAACATAGACAAAAGTAGAGAGAACAATTAATGAACTTTACCCATCAACCCACATTCAGTGTCAACAGTTATTATTAGCACACAGCCAAGCTTCATTTATCTATACCCCCACTGATCACTCCACCCTAATGAATTGTTTTTGAAGCAAATCCCAGAAATCACGTAATTCACCTGTATGTAACTCTAAAAGATAAGGACTCTTAAAAAAACAAAACAAAACAAAAATAACAGTATTGCTAGGATGCTGTTATCTCATTTTTAAAAGTTAGCAAAAATGTGATAACTTCAATCAAATTCCAGTCAACATTAAATTCGATATGCATGCACACACACATACCCATACATACATACATATACGGTTGGATTTTTAGAATCAGGATCCAAACTAGACCCTCACTTTGCAGTTTATTCATATAAATCTAAAATTCCTTTAAACTATATACTTTCCCCTCCATTTTACCTTGCACTTTATTTGTTAAAGAAATTAGATTACTTTCCTGTAGTATTTCCCACATTCTGTATTTTGCTGAACGCTCCTCCATGATATTGCTTAAAACTTTCCTCTGACCCCTATTTCCTATAAGCTGTATCTAGACATAGATGTTTGGTCGGATCCAGATTTGATGTTTTGGCACAAATACTTCATTCAGAATGTTGGGTTCCTCCCACTGTACCACATTAGGAAACCCATAATGTCTAGTATCTCTTTATTATGGTGTTAAGATTGACTTGACTCATCCATTAAAAAGTTCCCTGTCAGTTTTTCACCTGATGGTTTAGTGTCACTGTTAATGATTACACTGATCTATTTGTTCAACAGGTATTGCAAAATAGTAAGATTCTAATTCTGTCATTTTTTGTTCATTTAATAGCTGGAATTCTTCTCTAGAAAATAACCTTACTGCGTCTAGTGTTTATGTTGAGGCACATTTTGTATAGGAAAGCAGAAAAAAATGCTTGATTCTCTCTCTTTAATTATAAGTTTTCAGAATAATAGTTTGGTTCTCTAAAATTCTCTAGAGACGACTATTGAGTGGTTTTTATATGTCATTGTGACCTCATGGAACTTACCATATTTGACATTTTTCAATTCATTGCTGTTATTGTTCTTTATGTTGTTTAACTTATTTTTTTACCGGTAGGAATCTCTTCAGTTTTGCTCCTGAGACCTTTTGAAATGATCCCAGTAGTCACTGATACATTCTCACTTTCTGGTAGGACAGGCAGTCCCAGGTTCTTCTCTTATATTTTCAGCAAGACCAGGAAACAGCCGTATCTCTAAGGCATCTTGTTTCCTTTTGTGGGAAATGATGTTCATAGGCCACAATCTGGATAATAATCATGACTAATCAACTGGTCACTGATTCTAGGCCTTTTCTGAAGAAAGATTTTAAGAGAAATACTTTGTATGTTTATATTGATACCTCCATAGTTTCCATATTTCCAATTCAACTTTTGGTTTATAGGTTTTTGTTTGTAAGTCTTTGATTTCATATGTTTATCTCTTTTTTCTTAAACTGAGAAACTTAGTTCCACATGGTTGTATATATATAATAATTGAATAATAATTTTAGAATAACAACAGTAATATTAACAATGAGATTAGTAAAAACAATTTAAAATTTCTTTGCAGTTGTTACTGTCCTTAGGATATACCCACTAGGAGTATATAATCAAGTTATTGGATTATGCCATTTAAAATAATTTGCATGTGGTTAAGCTACCAATTCATAAACTTATATTCCCTTGTTTCATTTTGCTTTTGGTTTCTATGGATTACTTTTTCAGTTTGAATTAATTTTGTCTAAAGATTATTTAAAACATTATTACATTCCCAAAGTTAAAATTTCAAAGTAAAGTAAATTCAGAGAACTCTAGCATCTCTACCTTGTCCCTTTTTCCTAGATGTCACTATTTTTATTAGCTTTTGGTCTGTCTTTCCTTTCTAAAAAAAATTATAGATATATCTATATATGTATTCCTAGCCCTCTTTTCTTTGATAAAAGTTAGCATACTGTATATGCTTAAACATCTTGCTCCTTTTCACTAAAAATATATGCTAAGAGTACTCAGTAGTATTCCTCATTCTTTTTACAAAAAGCAGACATTTTAAACATGGGACCTATCCAGGAACCAGGGTAGGTAATCTCATTTATTCATTCATTCAACAAACTTTTACTGAGAGATCAACAAAAGTAGATATAATGTTCTTGTGATAAGATTAATAAACCACAGCTTCTGTTATGATGTAGCTTAAGATCTAATAACAGAGAGGGACACTTAAACCAACAATTACTCCACAGTGGTAAGTGCTGATGGAAGTGAGCACAGAGTGCTGCCAGAGGAGCCCACAGGAGGGACATCAGCAATGGGGAGGCCTTAAACTGAGTCCCAAAGAATGGGTAGGAGTTGGCCAGCTTAAAGGTGGAGACCAGAGTGTTCAGGTAGCGGGGGAAGCAGACATGAATTCCCATGGACCAGGAAATGAGAACACGGACCCTAGAGAGATGAGGCTAGAGAATCAGATGGGGGGGCGGTCCTATGCAGTGGAGTTCTTGTACTCTGAGGCTTGGAGTCTGGATGTGGCCTTGAAGATTCTCAGTAGCCTAAAAAGAATAGGACTTTAAAATGGAACTGTTGAGGCAGGAGTTTTATTTTAGAAAGACCACCCTTCATTTGGTTGTTTACCAACATTATTTAAGAAATGATTTATGGTTCATGTTACTGTCAAACTTGTTCTTAAATATCAGAACATAACCTATTGGATGTGCTGTAAAATTAGTATGAGGAGAACAAAACCTTAATAAAATATCATTATTTAAAGTCAACCAACCAGTCAACTAACCAACCAGCTAACCAACCAACCTGTGGCCCAAGTACCTACCATCTGGCCACTCCCTGCCTCCCAAACTTGTTATATGATCTAAGTATAGAAATTTCAAAGAAACAAAAAATATGACTTGTGTTATTTCATACGGCCCTTTACTTATATACTATAGTCATAGTCATCTAGAGGTTGAAGGCGGGATATATTCAGTGGTAAAGCACCTGAAAGTCATGGCACTCTTTGTGGAGCAACGTGCAGTATTTACATTTAAATTTAAAAATAAGTATCTGATCTTGTGCTAAACTTGTTCCTACTGAGTGTTACTGTTTATGACTGTGTTTAGGCAGGCACTGTCCTAGGGCTTTATATGTAATGCCTCCATTAATCCTCATGACTTCATTATAAGGAAGTACTTGTGCTATCCCCACTTTATAAGTGAGGAAACTGAAGCACGAAGAGATTAAGTGACTTTACCAAGGTTTATAAGTAGTGAATGGGCAGGGCAATATTCACACTAGGCAGTCTGACTCCAGGGTCAATGGTATTAATGACTATATTATACTGCCTCCGTTTCTTGGAATATAGAAAAAAGAAAGAAGCCAAAGGAGGTAACACAGTTGAAGAAGATATATGAAAGAACATCTTATATTAAGAAATTTTTAGAAATTACTTTTCCCAACTTAATTAACAAATCTTATTTGATTTTAGTAACAATACGTTTTGATCTACCTCACAAAAAAAAAAGTGAATATTCTTTAAGGATATGGCTAAAGGTCTGTTGATACCCAACGCTTGACAGATGAAGTCTTACAAAAGGTAGCTGGTTGGTGACAAGTAAAGGCTACAATTCATGCCTCTTGTCTCACACAATAAAGTGTGAGATTTGGAACAGAGCTTTAAGGCTTTTAAGACTCAGAGTGGCCATTGGTCACTCTGCAAAGATCATATTTATTTCTAGACCCTTCTAAGCCCCAAAGAAGTGAAAGATGGAATTGAGGCTGAATCTGCTTCTGATAGTGCACTACCATACATACTTCTAAACAGGTCATCCTCACTTATTTTTATCTTTCACTTTTCCCTCTTCAGCTCTCACAGATGGCACAATTATACAGAAATGTGGCCGCTCCATGGACTGCTTCCAAATTTATTGTGAATTTCTTCATTTTTCAATATTTAGCAAAGCCCTGATCATTTTTCTAATCTTAATGCAAGTGAAAAATCTACCATATGTATATACATAAAGTAGAGTATTTGCAAAGACCTGCTTCAAGGGAAACAGCCTTTTTTATTTGATGCCACAGTTAATTGACTTCAATCATACATGAAAACCAGAAACTGCTGAATCCTATGTCTTTCCTTTCTTTGTTGAGATTATCATGCTTTAAAAAGATCTCCATAAAAATCTAAATTGGAATCAAAGTGATAAGTATCAGGAAAATAATTATGAATGTCTTCATTAAAATATGAATCCAAAAAATATGGAGACAAAAATAACTAGTTTTTCAGTTACTGTATAAATAGGACCCTAGATTTAAATGTTTTATATATATATATATTTTTTTTAATTTTTCTGGTTACAAAAATTCTTTGTTTATATTAAGTTTTCCTTGTTTTATATGTTTCCATGTTTTTTCTTCTGTCTTTTGATGACTTTAAAAATATCTAGTCTATGAAGAAAGAAGCTTGACTTAAGTTAGACATTGTATAATATTTATCCATACTTGAGAGGAAGAGGGAAGGGAAGGAAACTGGTAAAATAGAATAAGTACTCATAAAAGAAGACAGAAGAAAGAACAACGTAAAAAAAAAACACAAAAAATCAGAGTTACGGATAATCTTGATAATTTAGAGTGATAAAGTAGAGAGAATATGGTTTCTGGTAACCATCAGTCATGAGTTCTTTTCAAATTCCTTCATTTATAATACTCTGTTCAAATTGTTAATGATCTGTGGAATCCAGATTCCTTGTTTCTAAAAATTAGCACATATAACTTGCCTCTTAGATTGTCTTGAGAACGTGAGAGCAGCTAGTAAGTCATGAATAAAGTTAGTACCTAATTTAATATTTTTGTTTTATTTGTATGTATTTTGTCTGGAAATGATTTAGGTAACGTTAAATAACTTTTTTTCCTTTCTGTTATAATTTATTCTGCAAACATACTCTGTAGATGATGCCACTTAAACATAAAATGTTAAAATGTATACATGTATCAAACACCTATTGCTTTTCAACAGTTTACATGCAAAGAATATAAGGAGGAGTAAGATAACATCCCTATTGCAAGGATCTTGCCAAATTTTTCTGTCTGCCTCTGCCAAAGGGCCTGCTTGGATTTAGAATGGATTGACTATGATCCTTTAGGCATACCTATGTCAAATCGGAAGCTAAGTATGTAGTCTTACAGCAGAATAATTGGAGGTTTTCATTCAGTACTGAAATGATCCACCTTTAATTAAATTGTAATATATTAGGTTTCCCCTATTTTTCTCTCCATTGTTTTCTTGGACGGAGTAAACTTAATTCTCTAATCTTATCCCAGAAGTCTTGCTTTTCTTAACATTTATCATCACACTGATTAGTAAGCCAGTAAAGTAAATACAAGTCACTGTAGCTATCTTAAGGTTACAAGTATAAATTCCTGCAGATTGATTATGATTTTTATTTCTCCACGGTGCTTGTTTATAGTTCTGTTCAATCTGTTTTCTATTTTGAAATATTTTTGCCTGCAGTATTCTCTTGGCCATCTCCTCTAGAAAGTTTGCACATTAATCTTTAATTAATCTTTAATTAATCTTTACACTGATTTCATTAAATTATTTTTGTTCTTGATATCCTGATTGTTAGGGTGGTTATACGTAATTATTTGGAATATTCTAAAAGAATCCAGAGGGCTCAAATTAGCCATTCCTTTTAAAATACACCTCTCCTTGGAATCACTTGTTAATTTATTTAGTTACCCTTCTATATAATCACACAGTCAGTGCAAGCCATGAAAAGGTACAGGACATCCTGGTTACTCCTGAATTTCAAATTATTTTCTGATGTCTTTTCAAATTTTCCTGTAGAGCTTTGTGAAGATTTTCTGCAATAGAAAACTGCATGCAAGCACCCAAGGGTCAAGCCTTTCCTCACCTAAGCTTAATGCCTTTGCTGTGTGAGCTAAGATCATTTATAAAACTCACAGAAAAGCCGTCTCATCTGTTACCATGTACAGTAACATCTCAGAGAGACAACTAAACATGACAGTTGAGAGGATTTGCAATTGAAAGAGAGAAAAAGAAAAAAAAAAACATGAGCAGAGTTGAGAGCCATTTAATTATCCTCATTCACACTGTGACTCCCTTTAAAGCAATTTTTTTCAAAATGGTTACCCATGTACTCTTAGTCACCTCCTTTCTTGACTATGTGCTAATTCTGATTTTGCCATTTGTCTATAGAATATGTTTGTTCTTCCTTTTGAAAGGGAATTGTGCTGCATTTTCAGTAGTGTCTAACTCAGTTAATCATATTTCCCAATTATCCCATAACGTTAGTTATTTGAATTTCAAGTTGCAATGTTCTTAGAGAAAGCTTAATATCTTCATTATATATACAGTCATGGTTAGCTAATTAGCATCCTGAATTCTGCAGTTTAACCCTGGATGCCACTATTTCTGGTTTCAAGTATATATTGAGTAGTTTCTCATTTTTAAAAGTTTAGAAGGAACAGTACCATTGTTGAATTCTACTTAGTCTTTTTCAAATAAGAAGCCCCCTTTGGAAGTAGCCAGACACAAACTAAATGTATTATTCTTCTCATCTATTGGTTTATAAATAAAAGGACTCTTGAATGTTTTCCAAAAGAGCAATGAACTTTACAATATAGTTAATGAAAATTAAGCTATATTGGTTTTCCTGGAGGAAGATTGTGCTACCTAATTTATTTTAAAAATCACTGTTTATTTCTTCAGTTTATTGGGAAACAAGAAACAGATTCAAAGCAATGAAGCTAAGAGAACACATTGCGTTCTGACAGTCTCTCTAATTAAAACATCAGTGCTTCGGAAGCAATTTCATCTTGTTTGAGTTGCCATTTTAGTTGCCGTTGTACTTAAAGCTTTTCTTCTCCTTTCCTTAAATAAGGGTTCTCATCTTTTAAATAAAAGATGTAAAGGAACTGCAATTATTTCCATTATAAATATGTGTCTTATAATTTTATTAATTTTAACATGTTGCTTTTGATATTTTTATATGTACAAAACCATAAATCAATATAGATCAGAGAGGTGTAGTGACATGCACAAGGTTACATAACTGGCAATGGCAGAACTGAGACTAAACCTTAGGTCTCTGGATGTCCAATCTAGTGCTTTTTCCCTTATCTGAATTTTCTGTGCCTTGAGATGTCTTGATTTGTGGAATCCCAGAAAATAGAAACATAAAATTTCTAGCCCAGGGGCTGTAATGAAATGGAAACTTCTTTGTATAATTCACTGGTGACTTAGCATGAGCTTTATTTATATACAGCCACTCCATACATTTGTGTAGCATTCTGTGGTTTTAAAAATCCTCTCTCATTACTGTCTCCCTATCTCCTGTTCAACCTCCTTTCCCCCCTTGCTTGCCCATCTCATTTGAGCCTCATATAATACTACAAACCCTTACATGAGCCTCACAATAACTTAATAGACTAGGTAGGAAAATTCTTAGAATCTCATTGAATAGATGAGTAAAATAGAGTTCAGGAAAGGATAAATAATTTTCTAAAATTGTGTGATTAGTTAATGGCAAAACCAGGACTTAAATCTGGATCTTTGGCTCCTAGTGGCTGATGCCACATCACATGTTATAACACAGTTATTAAAATATGCAGAAACCAGTGCAAAAAAAATCAAAGGAGATTATGGAAAATATACAAAAGTGATTGTATGACATCTACAAAAAGAAGATAGTTACATTCTTTTAGGGGATTTCATGTTCACTGTTCTCTTACACTGAAGACAGAGTTGAAGTTTTTCAGAATATGATTAGAAATGATGAATGTGTGATCAAAATACCTTTCAAATTCTTTTCTAAATATTTGTGTAAAAGTTTGACTTCCTTGGCACTAGACATTCCATAGTGAGAGTTGCCATTATTAGAACCATCAGACCCATTTTTCATGAACTTAGACTGACTTCTGAAGAAATACCTAACCTAGCATTTATTTCAAGTTCTCTCGATCCTTTCAGTGTTTCCTAATATGTATGTTTAACCTTAATATGTAACAACAAAGTAAAGTATATTTGTACCTTTGATGATAAATTAGACGGCTAACATCTCGGAATGCACGACCAATGAAATAAAAGCTGGAAGAGAAATACTGATTCCACTGGGATAAATAGCTTATTATAACTTTTCCTGTCATATCTTAAAATATAGACTGAAGACATGGTGATCCTTCTACCCACAAGTCCATGGAGGAAAGATGGCAGGGGAAAGGGGTGGGTTTTAATGCAAACCTTAGGTTTGAGAAGGGCTTGGGGTGTGGTCAGAGATTTCTTCCAGAATTGAAGTGGGTGGACCATGAAAATGGCTCTTTTCCTTCCCCTGCTTCTTCCCCGTGTGCTTTGAATTTCACACCTTTAGTCCCTCACAAAGACTTTACTCCTTCAATTGTGGCATATTTGCTACATCACTGTTCTTTCTCTTCCTATTGAACCATTTCCATAAATATACCAATATTCTTCAAAATCTCACATCTTAAAAATGAAAATAGCCCAAAGCCTTCCCTTGGATTTTCCTTTAACCACAACCCCTGTTCTCCTCTATATAATAAACTTTTTAATGTATCTGCATCAACTCCAATTCTGTATACACCATTCACTCTTTGAACTACTTTCAATCTGTCTCTTCCCCACTGCACCATTGAAATGGTTCTTTTTCTTAAAGATCTCCATGTTACCAAATCTAATAGCCACTGCTTTGCTTTCATTTTACCCCATCTTTTAGCAGCGTTTAATACGGTTGCCTACTTTCTCCACTTTGAATCACCCTCCTCTCTTGCCCATCTAGACATCATGCATATTTTTTAAAAAACTTATTCACAGTCTTCTCCTCTTTGTTATTCTTTTCCACTAACCTTTAAATCTTCGAATGCCTCAGATCCTCCCCTCCCCTCCCCTCCCCTCCCTTCTTCCCCTCCCCTCTTCCCCTCCCCTCCCCTCTTCCCCTCCCCTCCCCTCTTCCCCTCCCCTCCCCTCTTCCCCTCCCCTCCCCTCTTTCCCCTCCCCTCCCCTCCCCTCTTCCCCCTCCCCTCCCCTCTGCCCCTCCCCTCCCCTCCCCTCCCCTCTTCCCCCTCCCCTCCCCTCTTCCCCCTCCCCTCCCCTCCTCACCCTTCCCCTCCCTCTCCTCTCCTCTCCTCTCCTCTCCTTTTGTCCCTACACATTCTCTTACACTTCTCTAAATAGGTGATATCATTCAGTTCCACTGGCTTAAAGCCACTTACAGGTTAATGACTCTCCTGCCTAACCTTCGGCCCTAAGCTCCAGATTCATTCATCTCTACCTAGATGTCTCAAGGCTATTTCAAACCTAATAAGTCCAAGATGGAAATTTTGGTCTCCAAATCACCAGTCAGAACTGTGGTATCCCCAGTCTTTCTCATCTATGTAAATGGTACCATCATGTGGTCAACTTGCACAAGCCCCAAACACAAGAGCCATCCTAGATTTCTTCCCCTCATTCACTATCCCCATATCTTATTCACCATAAAGTCTGATAGTTCTACCTCTAAAATTCATCTTAAATTTCCCTATTTCTTATGCTTACTTGTACCTGCTACCCCCTCCCCGATACATACATTCAATTTAGGAACTACAGTAACCCTTTTTTAGCACAAGGAGTTAGTGGGCTACTGATTTTGAAACAGAATCATGTAAAGAAAGAGGGTATTACTACTGGGAGAGGATGAGAGCAACAATCATTTTTCAGACAGAAGTTTGTTTTAGATTATATTTTTCTGAGTCCTAAAGATTTCTTTCCCAACTGATGTTAAGCTATTAAGTGTCAATCTTGATCTGTTTGCATGGAGAGTGAGCAAATATATATTACATAACTGTTAGCTAGCAAACCAGCAGAGCATATAGAACAGAGCCAGTGCTGTGACAGCTCTCCTGTTCTCATGAAACTCCACAGATATCCATCACCTGGTGTTTGAAGATGCAGTACAGCGCTTAGAAATGTCATTGCTGAAGCAACTGACAAAGGATTAATCTCCAATATATACAAGCAGCTCATGCAGCTCAATATCAAAAAATCAAATAACCCAATCCAAAAATAGGCAGAAGACCTAAATAGACATTTCTCCAAAGAATATATACAGATGGCCAAAAAACACATGAAAGGATGCTCAACATCACTAATCATTAGAGAAATACAAATCAAAACTGCAATGAGGTATCACCTCACACCGGTCAGAATGGCCATCATCAAAAAATCTACAAACAGTAAATGCTTGAGAGGGTGTGGAGAAAAGGGAACCCTCCTACACTGTTGGTGGGAAGGTAAATTGATACAGCCACTATGGAGAACAATATGGAGTTTCCTTAAAATACTAAAAATAGAACTACCATACGACCCAGCATTCCCACTACTGGGCATATACCCTGAGAAAACCATAATTCAAAAAGAGTCATGTACCACAATGTTCATTGCAGCTCTATTTGCAATAGCCAGGACATGGAAGCAACCTAAGTGTCCATCGACAGATGAATGGATAAAGAAGATGTGGCACATATATACAATGGAATATTACTCAGCCATAAAAAGAAACGAAATTGAGTTATTTGTAGTGAGGTGGATGGACCTAGAACCTGTCATACAGAGTGAAGTAAGTCAGAAAGAGAAAAACAAATACCCTATGCTAACACATATATATGGAATCTAAAGAAAAAAAAAAACGTTCTGAAGAACCTAGGGGCAGGACAGGAATAAAGACGTAGACACAGATAATGGACTTGAGGACACAGGGAGGGAGAAGGGTAAGCTGGGACAAAGTGAGAGAGTGGCATTGACATACATACACTACCAAATGTAAAATAGATAGCTAGTGGGAAGCAGCCACATAGCACAGGGAGAACAGCTCTGTGCTTTGTGACTACCTAGAGGGGTGGGATAGGGAAGGTGGGAGGGAGACGCAAGATACGGGGATATAAGTATACGTATAGCTGATTCACTTTGTTATACAGAAGAAACTAACACAACAATGTAAAGCAGTTATACTCCAATAAAGATGTTAAAAAAAATAAAAGGAGTGGTAAAAAAAAGAAATGTCATTGCTATTTACAACTCAACATTAGTTTGAGACTGGTGAATCAATCAATCAAAGTCTCTCTTTTGAAACAGTACAATTTTTTTTAAGACAGATTTGTCTCAGGATTTCAAGTTTGATGGACTGAAGAAGAAAAGCTTTTCCTAGTTTATATTCTGAGAAAAAGAAGCTTTGCATTTCATTCCATTGCTTCTCATTGGCTAAGGAAAATATTGTATCTCAGGATATGGCCTGACATAATAACAGTGGAATGGGCAGTCTAAAATGGGATAAGACCAGAAATTAAGGAAATGGGGTGCAGGTGTGGAAAGGGACGAGGTATTAGGAGAATCCTAGCCTTTCTGGAAAAATCTAGCTACTGACAGCTTGTGCTTGTTAAGGCTGTTGATTAGGTGAGGATGTTGGCAGGAGAAAAATGAATTGGCTGGTCCTAAGAGCAGAATTCAATGTATTGCTAGAGAATCCATGAGCAGACAATGATGAGGAACCGAAATCTGTAGTCAACTGGAAGTGGGGATGAAGGCAAAGTGAGGCAGTACCTTGCTTCTGAGATTCTAAAATACAGAATTCAAGTATCATGAGCGTGATCAAGGTGGAAACTGGGCCTGGGAACAGGGTGAAGATACCTGACTGTGAAACCAAACAACCATTAGATGATTTGATGCTCAGTCCCAGGTCATTGGGCTGGAGCTTCTTCAGTCCATCCTTTCTGAGGCCACACAAGGGTTAATCATAGTGAGATTATTAAGCTTATAAGTGGAGGCCAAGGACCCCAGCCGCAGGAAAATGAAAAAAACTATTCCAGAACATTCTCCAAAGCTCTTTTTTTAAGAACTGATTTATATTCCCTTCTCTTCTCCAATCCTATTTTTAAATGCATTTCTGTTTCTTTTCTTTCTCTTCTTTCATTCATGGCAAAAACATTTAGAGGGTATGAGGGTAGGGGGGCAGTAAGAAACATAAAAAAAGGAGTCTCCTCTTTGTTTTCAACCTTTGGAAAGTACCGCTATAGACATTTCTATACATTTTTGGAAGAGGATATGTTACAGATGATCATCAAGTGAAGAAAGTCCTGTTATCCAGTCGGGCAAACAGAGAGAGGGTTATCAGTCACTGGTGTGATCAATTTATTTTCTTAAGGAAGCACAAGTTATCTGCCCTTTATAGCATCAACTGCGATGCCAGAGGTGCATTACAAAGAACCTCTCCAAATTTTTTTTCTCCCTTTCTATTATCCTTTATTCAGCAAGAGTTTTATTTTTTTCATCTTCCTTGTGATTTTAAAATTTGTACTGAACGAACAAGAGGACTAAAATACAACCTTTTCTTGGCATAGAGACTTGCCACCCAGCTGGCATTATTATTATAAGGACAGTTACCTGGGGAGGTGATTTGCTGACAAGAACAAAATCAGTATATCCTGTTATCTCCCCAGTGTTTCCCAAACAGACTTGTTAGAACACAGTATATGGAATCCAGAGGGGGCTTTTGTCTAGAATCTGGACATTCTGCAGCTGAAAGCCTGAACAAGGAAAATTGAAAAGCCAGAACTCAAACATCTGTATCTCTTTGTAGTAGATACAGTTGTTTATTAAGACATAAATAACATTTTGCCTTAAGTTAAAAGGGTAAAGGGCTCTTACATGTAATTCTTCACTCAGGTCGACGCAGTCACATTGACAACATCATAGTCTCGTGACCTGCCTTACTGAACTATGTAAAATAGCAAGAGGACTTTAGAGGTCCTGCTGTTTCCAACTTTGTTCACAATTGCCAAGACTTAGAAGCAACCAAGATGACCTTCAGTACGTGAATGGATAAATAAACTGTAGTACATTCAGACAACAGAATATTATTCAGAAATGAGGTATCAGGCCATGAAAACACATGAAGGAAACTTCAATGCATATTACTAGTAAAAGAAGACATTCTGTCAGAAAGAGAAAAACAAATATCATATATTAGCACATATATGTGGAATCCAGAAAAACAGTACAGATGAATTGGTTTACTAGGCAGAAATAGAAACACAGATGTAGAGAACAAACGTATGGACACCAATGGGGGAAGGGGGGTGGGGGGGTGGGATGAATTGGGAGACTGGGATTGACATATATACACTACTATGCATAAAACAGATAACTAACGGGAACCTGCTGTATAGCACAGGGAACTCCACTTTGCTGTACAGTAGAAACTAACACAACATTGTAAAACAACTATACCCCAATTAAAGAGAAAAAAAAGAAAAGAAGTCCTGCTGTTCCAACCTTTAAATATCATAATCCAAAGAGGACTATTTCTAGATCCACACCCATTTCATAAACACAAACTTTGCTGCAAATGATTTTGACCTTCCTGCCTATATTTCCGCACATCGAGGGACATACTTTGATTCTCTGTGATACAGGAGTCATATCTTGCCAGTAAGTAAGTTACTTGACTTTGGATGGCACATTATTGCTTCAGGTGCTTGGGTGCCTTTTACTATGTCATATGGAGTGCTGTCAAAATCTGAAATAGGGCTTCCCTGGTGGCGCAGTGGTTGAGGGTCCGCCTGCCGATGCAGGGGACACGGGTTCGTGCCCCGGTCTGGGAGGATCCCACATACTGCGGAGCGGCTGGGCCCGTGGGCCATGGCCGCTGAGCCTGCGCGTCCGGGGCCTCTGCTCCGCGGCGGGAGAGGCCACAACAGTGAGAGGCCCGCGTACCGCAAAAAAAAAAAAAAAAAAAAAATCTGAAATAACCTGGGAAAAGGAATTCACCCTTCAACCAGCATTTCTTTCTTTCCTTCAAAAAGGAGTTATTGTAAATAGTTGATGACCCTCCTTGCCCTTTCTTGACTCCAACCCCTTCCCATGTCCTCATGCAGTTACCCAGTGCTCTGCCCACCCCCGCCCGGTGTCTCTTGGTGCTCAGGATTGTTCACGCTTGTGCCTCTTTGAGCCCCATAATCTGGGTATTTATTATCTGCGTCCCTCAGTTTTTCTTCCATTTGTTATCTTTTGCTAGGTAACAGATAACTGTAAAACTTAGTGGCTTAAAATAATACACATTTTTTTATTTCACAGTTTCTATGGGTCAGAAATTTGGGAGTTGTTTAGCAGGGTGTTTCTGGCTCAGGATCTCTCATGAGGTTTCAGTCAAGCTCTTGAGAGGGGCTGTATTCATGTGTAGGCTTGACTGGGGCTGAAAACTCTGCTTGCAAGATGGTTCACTCACACGGCTATTGGCAGGATGCCTTTTGGTAGGACTGCTGCCTTTTCCCGGAGCGATTGATGCCTTTTATCACTGAGTCTTAGAAGTCATGCACTGTTACTTCCTCCATATTCTCGTCATTGGAACCAAGTCACTAAGTCACACTCAAGGGAAGGAAAATTAAACTTCATCTTCTGAAGGGAGGAATATCAAAAATTTGGTGGACATATTTTAAAACCATCACATCCCCCACACACCCTTGCTTTCAGTTCACCTGTCTCATGTCTTATGACTTTAGTTGATGATGAAAACTCCCAGCTAAACTGGTAATTGAGAGTGTGTTAAAATATTTAGCTTCTTTGGGCAACATAATAGAAAAATTAAAAAAGAGCATACAGCCAGTTCATATCATGTCTCTGCCATTTACTAATTATATGATTTGGGAAAGTTACTTAACCTTTATAAACCTCACTTTCATCAACTCTTAGATGGGTGTTTTGATATCTACCTTGTAGAATGTAATTCAGAGTCGGACTCATGTATGTAAAACAACTAGGACAGGGTTTTACATGTAACAGGTTCACAATCATTGGTAGCTATAATAACAACACTGATTATTATTTGGGAAGTTTTGGTGACCTTGGAATAACTCAGATTTCTAAATAGTGGGAATCATTGTGGCAACATTTATTATCAGAGCTCTCCTCAGTCCAAAGTTTCACCTCCATCCCCCATTCAGCCAGTCCCTCAGTGATCCTGTCCAGAGACTTGAGTGTATCTTAGTGAAAATGTCAGTCAGTCTAGGGTCCTTGCTCTGAGCCTCTGCTCTACTGCCTGTGAGCTATGTGACCTTAGGCAAACTTTTCAATCTTTTAAAATTGTCTTTCCACAGATATAAATTTAGGGATACTTATTTCATTCTTGCAGCACAGTGAATGAGCTGTAGTAGAAACAACAGTGCCTCACAAACTGATACCTCATTCTTTTGTGCCTCACAAACTGATACCTCATTCTTTTGTTTAAGTCAGTGGTTCGCAAACATGGCTGTACATTGGCATCCCCAGAAGCACTTTAAAAAAATCCTGATGCCTAGTTCCATCCCAGAGATTCTAATTTAATTGGTCTGAACGCCAAGTGTTACCTACACGTCTGGGTTTTTTTTTTTTTTAAGTTCCCCAGGGAGTTCTAATATGTTAAGAACTACTGGTTTAGATTGATAACTTTATCTCTTACAACAGTCATTAGACCAAAGGATCTAAATCAATTAGAGCAAAGGTAAAATAGTCTAAAAACACTTACTTAAATCTTACCATCCATGCTTTCAATCTTTCATTTTTTTCCCCTTTGATAAACTCCTTTATTTTTCTCAATTACACATTTAACCCATTTGTTCTGTAGTTCCTAATTTTATTATTTTTGCTTTGCCTGAACCCCAAGCCCTTTGTACTAAGGTCATATAGCATACATTTTTAAAATAATAAGAAAGGAATAAGCAAATATAAATTCACGGCATTGCATTTAGATAGATCATTCTTCTAGCAGGAGAGATGACATGATGTTGCTCGGGCGGAAGCACGTAGGCATCCTGCATGCTCCGTGACAACCATCGATGCGCAGAGCCATTGGCACACCAGCCTGTGTATTGGCAATGGTGCACATAACAGACGGCACTGAGTGTAGGCAGTCAAGTGTTCAAGCTCTGTCTCTGAATGGACTAATGGTTTTGATGGCAGAATTTCAAGGCCAAAGCACTGGGATGCCTGTCTCTGTGCTGTATTGAATGTCTGCAATGAAAGCTATGGGACCACTCCCTTTCTGCTCTAACTCAAACTTAATTAATTTTGAATTAAAACGAATAGTTTCCATGACCACATGAGGTACATTTTGGGTTTGGCTGATCAGGATTAGTGTAATGATGTCTCCACCCCTTGACTATTCCCCACAAAAGACCCCTAAGAAGCCAATTTAAAATGCCATCCAAAGCGGCATGTTGCTGCTAAATATTTTGATATGTATAGGGTATTTTCATATCTGTGTCCTATGTAGAGAATCTGTAGGTGTCCTCTTGGAAAATGCCAGTGACCTAATGTAGCATAGAATCAGCATGGGCATCTGGCACTCGACAACAACTCTGAGAAGGTCATTTGTCAGGGCTTTCAGAACGATTTCAGCCCAGGTCTTGGTCTAACTTAAAGGTATAGTCCAGGAAGTAGTTTTCAGATGGAAGTTTTAAATCATACCTTGTCTGGTTATTGTTATCATAATTAGCTCTGTTGGTTACAGCTCAGTCCTAATATGTCGAAGATCATGGATTTAGTTTCCATGTGGGTTATTTAGCTTTACTCTATTGCATTATTGCAGATTGTTCTTTTAAACCTGCTCGGGGCCTTGCAGGTGCCTTCTGTCTGGCAAAAAAGTATACTGTTGACTCTTGAACAACACAGGTTTGAACTGCAAGGGTCCACTCATATGCAGATTTTTTTCAGCAATAAATACTACCTTACTACACTAACTGTGGTAGATTAAATCTGCGGATGCAGAACATCAGATATGGAGGAACTGTGTATAGTGAGGGCTGACTATAAACTGTACGAGGATTTTCGATTCTAATGGAGAGTCAGTGCCCCTAGCCCCCCACATTGTTCAAAGGTCAACTGCGTATCGACTTTGTATGCCATACACTCTGTATTCCCTGCATTGGAAGACCATGTAACTCAGATTACTTGGCTGACGTGTGGACACCAGCACATGATCTTGAGTAATGATGGAAATGAGTTAGTATAAACTCCCTTTTATGTTGTTTTCATTGCGTATACTTCCATCTAGAGACTCCAAGAGTAAAAATATCCATGGGTATAAGAATTTGGTAATTATAATGATTGAGAAAACCTGCCAGTAAGTCAACTGGAATGCTGCCTGAGAACGTATGACATGGTTGGCATAGAGCTGTGAGCTGAGTGGCGGGATGAAACTCTACTTGCTTAATTCAACGCCCTCCCTCTCCCCCCACACCCCACCCCCGTACCAAAATGCACCAAAGAGTGTCTTGCAGCGTTCTCTTTCTATTCTACTGCCATTCTACTATTATATAGTCAGAAGACAGAAAGAAATTTCCTAAGAATGGTAAGCCTATGGTTTCAGGGCTGTATGTGGTTCTTCAGAGTTTCTAGTTTAGCTTTTTAGGAACACTGCTATTATGCTGCTATTGCTGTTATTAAAAGGAATTCTATGTTTTGTCAATTAATTAATATAATATTATGATATTTTAAAAGGATATATTTAATCTAATTAAATGGAGAATTGTCATTGCTTTCATTGAACAGCAAGTATTTGTTATAAATTTTTAAAATTAAAAAAAAAAATTCATTGAAGTGTAGTTGATTTACAATCCTGTGTTAGTTTCTGGTGTACAGCAAAGTGGTTCAGTTATATATATATATTCTTTTTCATATACTTTTCCATTATGGTTTATTACTGGATATTGGGTATAGTTCACTGTACTATACAGTTGGACCTTGTTGTTTTTCTATTATATATATAGCAGTTTGTATCTGCTAATCCCAAGCTCCTAATTTATCCCTGGAAAAGGACGTATTCTTTAAATGTAATGTGTTAGTGCCGTTACGCAAGTCACTGGAAAATTCTGGTTTCTATCTATTTCTAGGTTTGAGTCCAAGGCCAGAGTCCTCAAAGTGCCTGAGCACAACTACCGGTTCTGGCACAGTCGTCTTTGTACTAGTAAGAAGAGATTAGGCTCTGTTTGAGTAACAAATTCTAACACATCAATAGCTTAATATATATGTCTAGTTTTCACTCGTACAATGTCTGCTGTCTGGCTATATTTCCAAAGTTCTCACTGTGCATCTCCAACATGAACACTTGAATTTTCAACTCCAGCCATACTTATGGTCTCCTAAACACACATTGCCCAGGTCTACCTACCTCTGCATGATGATTTTCACTGTGCCCTCCATTTCTACTCCTAGAGTTCCCTGTCCAGGAACCCAAGAGCATTGTTCTCTCTCTGCTGTACTCCAATTCCATCTTTGATTTGTGTCACTCAGCTGGTATGTGCATTGCTGATTGGTATCATGACTTAATTCTTCCTGGGCATTTGTCTTACCTCTTGTATTAGGTCATTGGTAAGACAGGAGCCATATCTATTACTGCATATCCCAAAGATCTCAGGAAGATACTAAAAACATAATAATGTATGGTAAGATTTGTTGAGAAAATGGATGCCTGGGTGATGGACTAGGGAGCTCTGATTTGCTTTATGTGACCCATATGCTCTGGTTTCATGGAGCAGTGTATTACCATTATGATGGGATTTATATTCTTGTTTCTAGTGCATGCTGGCAGTGTGAAGTCCATGGCTTAAGAGTCTTAAGATGAGTATTGTGATTCCTAATGATAATATCTTTGCTTGGTTTTACACAAAGTTTTAAAGTCTCTTCATTAATGACACAGCGAAGTTCATGATTCATGGTAGTGAATGTTTGGAACTGGATTCTGCTTCAAATCAATATACTATTACCATGATTTGCAAGGCTTTGGAGCCAGACAGCTTTGGGTTCAAATTATAGAACCTGCAACATATGCACTGTGCACTTTTGGGACTCAGCTTCTCTGAGCCGCTTTACAATTTCTGTGAAATGGTTATAATATCTATTATAATATTATAATATCTATAATATCTGTTTCATAGAACTGTTGAGATGATGATATAAAGTCTCCTACACACTTAGCACAGTGCCTTACAGATAGTTATTGCTCAAAAATAGCTAATTCTACCATTAATATTTACCCTGTGTAAGAAAATATATCACTGCGAGGCTAAAAAGCAACACTGTTTCTGATATTTATCTTCCTGGCGTTTTTTTTTTTTTTTTTTTTTTGCGGTACGCGGGCCTCTCACTGTTGTGGACTCTCCCGTTGCGGAGCACAGGCTCCGGACGCGCAGGCTCAGCGGCCATGGCTCACGGGCCCAGCCGCTCCACGGCATGTGGGATCTTCCCGGACCGGGGCACGAACCCGTATCCCCTGCATCGGCAGGCAGACTCTCAACCACTGCGCCACCAGGGAAGCCCCTTCCTGGAGTTTCTTTGCAAAACAGAGGCAGATGGAGGAGTAGATTTATAGCGAGGGAACCATCCAGAAGAATTTTGGCAGCAGGTGCCCCACCAAAGCTCACATGGTGGGGTCACTCCACGGATAAGAAAGAGCCTCCTCTTTATGGCCCGCTAGGCTGCTGGTACCGTTCCCTGCAGTGACTCCAGGGCTGGCTGGGTATGAGAGATTTGGTTAGTTGTGGGAGGAGGCTGTGATGTAACAATGTTGACCACAGTTGCTCCTAGAATCAGGTAAAACCATAATGACAATTGACAGACAGAAGACCACTCCATTTAGAACATTGAAATAAATAGTAAGAAAAAGAAATAAAAAGAAACCACTTTGGTTCATGCGCAGTCTTGTTTCGTGATGATTCCTAGCAGAGCAGCTGAATGAGAATTTAATTTGTTGTGGATACTGGCAGTGTGCGGGAAAAATGGAATTTATGAATGTTTCGAATTATTGGGAAGCTTGTGCCATTGCCTGCACCATTCTGTTTCATGCATTCTTATGTGTGTGATACCTTGTTTCAGTAGTGGGGCTTTGAGGCTCCATTGTGTTCTTTAGAGTTTCACAGATTTATCTGAGTTTTAAGGGACGAAAGACTTCAGCAAGTACACAAAGCAAAATGTGGCAGATTGGATTGATATCAAATCTGAAGTGCATGTTCACAGTAAGGGGAGCATGAAAGGAGGGGACAGTGAGAGTGGTGAGTGGCAGTGCTTTCTCCATCTAGTTTATCCAAGCTCTGTTTTCCTTTCCCGTCCTTTAAAAATCTAGTGCCCAGTGAGAACTGCCAGGGATTTCTTAAGCTACATTTTCTCTACCCACTATAAAAACTAGTAATTTCTGTAGTGGGGAAATTATTCAAAACCCTAGTACCTTAGCAGCTTTAACTATTGAGGGTTTTAAGTGTAACATTTCTAAGCTTTAAATGTTATACATCCATACAGATCTGAATTATAAGCAAACTTTAATCTCTCGGTTAGATTTGGATGCAAAAATAGCATAAATTTTCTTGGATTTTTGGTAGGATCCAAAAGTACCTACCTAAGATTGGAACTTTCTATTTTTCCAGATCAAGGCAAGAATATAATATATAGAATAAAAAGAAGTGATTGTAAACTGAGTTCGAAGAGTCAGTAATTGAGAATGATCATGAGGCTTGAAACAGGAAAGCCGGATTAATTTTCTTAAAAAGATTTCCTCATTGCTTTTCTAGGAGCAATGTAAGTGACCCTCTCACAGATAAACGGTGAGAGAATCTTACTAGATTTCTATCTTCCTACCATCTACTATTGTCCCTACTCTCTTCTAACTAGTGCTGACTCTAGTACAAGCACTAATAGGTGATAGTTCATGAGATGGTAATAAAAGGCAGCAGGCATTGGGGAGAGAGGTGCTGTGGCTAGGTTCAGAGCTGGAGCTAACCCCTAGCCTGGTCCACTTCAAGTCCACTTTCAGAAAGCATAATTCAAGTGTAAAAGTGTTGCTGTGCAAAAGAACAGTTTCAAGAGAGGCTCTGTAGTTCCCCCTTCCGTGTCCCCCTCCATCCTGTTCTAACTCTTTAGAAATTCTGGAGTCCACATTACCTTTGGGTCTTGGTCAGTCTACTGGTTAAGACCTGCTGAAAATAAGCCAGAAGACAGTGCCTAGAGTCCTAGTCCTAGAAAAGGTCTAGGCAGGGGTCAAGATGGGATCAGAGGCAAGGTGTCTTATCAAAACAAGCCAGCTAGCTGGGAATCAGGGTCAAAAGGAGAGAGAGGTAAGTAATCTGGTGATTCAGAGGCAAAAGAAAAAAAGAAAAATCAGGCTGCTTAGTCCGGTACTCAGTCCTGAGAATCTTCAGAGGAAAGGCAGAGAGCAACCATGCCCTTTGGATTACGTGTCTCATGGCTTCCCAGAACCTCACGCTAGTCTTTAAAAGAACAAAACAAAAAAACCTGTTCCTGGAGAAAGCACAGGCTTATGCAGGGAACCTAGTAAGTACAGATCTCCAGAGTTCGGTTGTCATAGAACAACTGCTTGTAGATTACTCTTTTCCTCCTTATCTGTGCCTGGGGATTTTTCTTCCTTCACTCTTCCTTTTCTCCTTTCTCTTCCAGCTCTCCTGCTTCTGCTTTCTTGCCTCTATTTGTATTTTTTTTCTCACCTAACAGCAACCATGACTCTGCTAAAGTTAATCATTGCTAGGACTGAATGTAGGATTGCTCTATTTTTTAAAAAAAATCCGTAACAGGTCCCAGATTTCAATCATGGCTGCAGGTGGGTTGAAAACTAATACTTTTCTAAAATTTGCCTTGCATGAGTATAAATGTGTATGAGAATATATCCAACATTATATTCTTTTTTTTTTCATATCTTTTTTTTTTTTTTTTTTTTTTGCGGTACGCGGGCCTCTCACCGTTGTGGCCTCTCCCGTTGCAGAGCACAGGCTCCGGACGTGCAGGCTCAGTGGCCATGGCTCACGGGCCCAGCCGCTCCGCGGCATGTGGGATCTTCCCCGACCGGGGCGCGAACCCGCGTCCCCTGCATCGGCAGGCGGACTCTCAACCACTGCGCCACCAGGGAAGCCCCAACATTATATTCTTGATCAAGATCATGGTAATGCATTATTGGAAGAACTAGCTTAAATAAGGACTGCATATCATGTGGGCAGGAGCATTTTATTAGAAAAAAAATTTTTTTAGCATCTTTATTGGAGCATAATTGCTTTACATTGTTGTGTTAGTTTCTGCTGTATAACAAAGTGAATCAGCTATACGTATACATCTATCCCCATATCCCCTCCCTCTTGCATCTACCTCCCACCCTCCCTATCCCACCCCTCTAGGTGGTCACAAAGCACCCAGCTGATCTTCCCGTGCTATGTGGCTGCTTCCCACTAGCTATCTGTTTTACATCTGGTAGTGTATATATGTCCATGCAACTCTCTCACTTCTTCCCAACTTACCCTTCCCTCTCGGCAGGAGCATCTTAAAATGAAATAGTGACGCTTAGAAATAACTAGTGACTCTTGGGATTGCCGGGGCGGTCCAGTGGTTAAGATGCCGTGCTTCCAATGCAGGGCTCCTGGGTTCAATCCCTGGTCAGGGAACTAAGATCCCACATGCCATGCAGCACAGCTGAAAATTTTTTTAAAATAAAAAGATAAATTAAAAAAAGAAAGAAAGAACTAGTAGTGACTCTTAGAAAACACCTGGTTTTCCAATGGCTTTGAAAACTAAACTAAAAACAAAGGTAATATCCACATGTTCCTTATCTCAATTTATTTTCTTAGAAGATTTAGTGATTGGACTAGCATCAGTTGTTCTTCTGTTTAATCTAATACATGCTTAGGTTTCTACTTTACTAGTTTAAGGTCGTTGTGTTTTTTTGTTTTTGTTTTCCAACAAGTTTTCAGAGTGGATTTCTTAGGAGTACACACTGCAGCCACTCTGTGGTCCATCTTGTTGTGATCCAGATCTTTCCCTGAAGACATAACAGTCATGAAATGAGGAAAACTGTATATATTCCTTCTTCAAGAAGATGGATATTATTACATATTCTGTTTAGTAACACCACTCCCTTAAGAGACTGAGGGTGTGATCTCAATTTATCTTACACAAGACTCAGGCCTGCCTGATATAACCTTTGGGAATTTAGCACATCAGCCACAGATCCACACACCACAGATCCACAGCCATGTGGATGGCATTGAAAAATAGCTAAGAGTTTATACTGTACATAAAGCTCTGAATGTGCTTTATTCTTTTTTTTTTTTTTTTTTTTTTAGCGGTACGAGGGCCTCTCACTGTTGTGGCCTCTCCCGTTGCGGAGCACAGGCTCCGGATGCGCAGGCTCAGCGGCCATGGCTCACGGGCCCAGCCGCTCCGCGGCATGTGGGATCCTCCTGGACCAGGGCACGAACCCGTGTCCCCTGCATCGGCAGGCGGACTCTCAACCACTGCGCCACCAGGGAAGCCCTGAATGTGCTTTATTCTTTAAGGACTCTTTTGATCCATAGGGTGTCTTAGCAATGATGGTCTCTAAGCCAGTGGTTGATTGCTTGTTTATATTACGCTTTCCCCCCAGTAATTTTATTAGTCCTATGGTTGTGCCTCAGGCACTGAAATAGGGTACTAATGAGAATATCTCAACATTCTTGGGTCAGATGACATTTTTATTCTTCTCTGTGAGATGAGATTAACAGATTGTCTAGTTTTATTATTGTAAAGCTTTCTATTATGTTGTCATATTATTGAATAACTACCTTCCATATAGTCCAACAATTAAATTGGATATTGGATATATAGAGAGATACAATCAACAAGAGGCTTAAAATAATGCATTTTGGTAGTCTCAAACACATTTGTAATGCGATTTAAATGCTGTTAGATGATTTGCAGCTGGCTGTTTGACATTTTCCCTTACTGTGTTTCCTGCTATTTACTTTCCTTTTAAAGAAATCAGTGATTAAAAGTGAACATGACAAAATGGACGGTGATTATGCACTGAGTGTGCTGAAAAGCTGGAAATGGGATCTGGGTATATTCTTCAGGTACAGTCCTTTGGGACAGTTATGTAATCATTACATTCCCACATGGACCCTCCTAATTTTCCAGTTTCTCAACCTTCTCCTCTCCTACTTTTCTCCACATGAAACTTCTCCCATTTCATTCTTCCCAACACTGGACTTTGCATAATTTGTTTCTTCTGCTTGGAATATCCTTTCCTATCTTCATTGCCTTATAAACTCCTGTTCCTTTGTAGCTTAGCATCACAACGTCCAGAAAGCCATTGGTGACTGCTCTGATTCCATCCAGTCTGCCTGTGTTGGGCTCTCATTGCACACTGCACTTGCTCTTCATTGCACTGTGGTGATTGCTGTTTCATATTTATTTATGTGATCCTTTGGCTAATGACTTTCTCCTTACTGGACTATAAGCTGATTAAAGATATGAGCAGTTTCTGTTTCCCTAGCACAGTGCCTGGCACAGAGTATTGCATATCTGTTGAATGAATATATAATTGAAAGAATGAATGAACAAATGAACACAGAAGGTAAAGAAGTTTATAATATTGTTATTTTTTATTTGTTTTTAAGAGATAGGACCTTGTCAGTCTAATACCTACACTCGTTCAAGTGTCTCTTTTGGTAACAAAGCAAATAATATAGATTGGTATATACCAGGAAAAATGTGGTTCAAAGATGAAACATGAAATTTAGTAGAAAGATTCGTTAAATTCTAAACAGAAATAGAAGCAAAGTTACATTTATATGTGCATGTGGGTGCAAATTCATGTTTATTTGTACTTGTACACATAGAATAAGAAGCAGTAGTAAATACCTACTATGTTATTTCTCAGGCGCAGGTAATCTACTGAATGTTAAAGATAAAAACACATGGTTTTTAAAAAATAGTTCCTGCAGTAGATACTTTCACACAGTTTATCATATTTCTTCCCTATGACAGTTCTACTTTTACAAAATGTCTCAGAGAGATTCAATAACTTTCCCAATGTGGCAGATCTTGTAAGTGGCCCAGTTGGAAATTGTTCCTTTTGACAGTCTTAGGAATATACCTTGCAGCCCTCCAATTATGAGAAGTATAATTGACCAGAGTGCTTAGTTAACCAGGGTTTCCAGCTTCTCTGCTCTGAACTCTATTGCTGTATATTCAGGCCACATTCTCCAAGGGCTGCTCCTAGCCAATGACTGAGCCCAGCAAAGAGTCTAAGGTAGACCTGTTCTGGGACACGTGGATCTCTTCATTGGCTGACTTTGGCTCCAGGATTTCCCAACGGCTTTATTAAACCTTCTTTAGACTGTACAGTCTGGGAAGCTTCCACCCAACCTTCCCTCCCTGCCTTCGCATCAGATATGATGTCTGGAGACTCTCCCAGCCTTCCTCCCCTGATCAAAATTCTTACATGTTTAACTGTGTCTTGACATCTGCTTCTTGAAGGGTCTAGACTAACTCATCCTTCCATTAAGAAGCCCTTGAAAGGAAAGAGAGAACATATGCACCGACTATTGGAAGAGCCCAGTGAGGGTACAGCCAAGGCAAAGGCTATATTTTCCAGCAGGGGGAGGGCTTCAAGACGAAGTTAGAATTTTGAATTTTCCTTTAAGAATTGACACCTGCCTAGCTGGGTGGGAAAGACAAAAGGAAACAGTTTGGGACAAGAGAGAGACATGCAAAACCTGTATTTGGGAAATGAGGAGTCAGACCCTTTGACTAGAGCATAAGTGAGTGTGAAGGGGAAAAGATGGATAGAAAAAGAGGAAAAGTGAAGCTCTATTGTATAAACTCAGGAGATGATGTATAGTAGGGATTAAGAACATGAGCTCCAGAATCAGAAAGATCTTAATTTGAGTTCTGGTATTTACAACAATAGGTGTATGAAATTAGGAAAGTTTTAACCTCTGTTATCTTGTTTGCTCATACATAAATGTGGTTAATAACATCTACATCATGGATTAAATGAAATAATGTATGCTAGAGCAAAAACAACAAAGAAACTACTTCCTCAAATAAGGAAAAATTCATGAAGATTAGGATTCGGTAGTTTAAGTGGGCATTTATTTCTCGGATAGATATACATTTTAAAGGTATATATGACATTTTTTTTTAATCACTTTATATTGTCCTTCAAAACTAATTTGACTGGTTGTGTTTCAATGGAAAATATAGTGTCAGAATTTGTACCTTGCACAGCACTAGAACAGAGAGTATAACAGTTGTGTGTAAAATTTATTGATTTGAATATTTTTGTGAAATACTTGCATGAATTTATCACGTAAAATGGTGAGTCACGAAATAAAAGAAAATTAATTTTCCTAAACTCTCATATTTATCATCATTTCAGAATCCCTAATAAATGCCAGTTATGGGTGACTTATTCTTTCTGACATTTATCATTCCGTAATTGGTCACTATGAAGTTTCCAAAATAGTACATGCACTTCAGTGGCAAGCTGTTCATTTAATTTTTTGGGTTTGTCCTTTTTATTTCCAAATGTTGACAGAAAGTTTTGTCATTTTATTTTTTATTTTATTGATATTGCTTATTTTATAAGTATAATTATTCATTAGAGTGATTCATGATTGTGTATCTTGCATTCATAAAGAACAGAATTCCCAGTTGAATTGAGTACCATGACTACTGATGCTAATCAACAAGATTGATAACAGGGAAGATTGTCAAAAAGAAAGCAAGTTGGATTTTTTTTTCCTGATTGTAGAATCTTGACTTCTTGTGCTTGATGTAATGGACTTTAGCTCATTAACACTCTACTCAGGGGTTAAGGGTATGGCATTGTCTTATATTTGTGAACCACCACATACAATTAAATTAATATTGGGAGCATATTACCCTTAGATTTCCAGAGCATTTCTGTCTATTTATCACAACAGAGCACCTTGTTTACTTTTTCTTTTATTAGGCCACAGTGGCCCGGAAGTGTTAATGCAGCCACTATTTAGCTAACTTATTTCTAAAAGTAGTGTTGATATATATTTTAAATAAATATGTATATTTATTTATATTCTTATAAAATCATATTTTAAGTTTATATATTTTTGTTTTTAGAAGTTTAAATCTCTCTTATAGCAATTTCTAAAGTTTCAACAGTTTTATTTTTGAAATAAAAAAAACTAAAAGGCCGGGCAATGGTGTCAGTATAAGAATCCTTAGCTAGTCATCAAATACTTCATTAGTTATTATCGAATTTTTTTCTTGCTCTCATATGCAAATAAATATAATCAAACTATTAAGCATAGATTATTGATGGTAATGTAGAAAAACATGATCATGATTCTCCCTAGAAAGACCCAGATTTTGAAACAAAAGCTCCTTAAGAGCAAGTGTGTTCTTACATTGGTGAGCATTCATGTTCCCCAAACCTCAGGAGACCCTGCATGTTCTACAAGTATCTTAAGCTAACTGAAACAACAGGAAGAAAACCCTCATCACCTTTTTCTTTATACGTTTGTGAATCACGTGCCTCAAGCCAGGAATGGGAACTCTGTTTGAATCTCCTTGCTTATCCTAAATTTGGAAAAAAAGTTGTTCTTTGTACTTTTTTCTTCTTACCTTGGTAGATTTGTGATATATACTATGTACTGATCAATTTAATAAATGCTATAGATAAAGTTATTACATTAGAAATGAATATCTCAGACTTTTAAAGTCTCTTTTTCTTTTATAATATTTTGTCTAATTATGTAATTCTATGTTGGTTTATTTTAGGATATAAAATTAAGAAGTAATTATATAATATATTCTGGAATAATTAAGAGTAATGAAGAGAATTCATGACAAAACTTCAAATTACTGCATTTGAAAAAATACTATACTTTCATTGTTTAAACCGATACGATAATGATTTATCTTAAGTTTACATCTTATAAATGGCTATGCTAAAAGACCATTCCAAAGCCAAATGTCCAAATAGCTTTCTAGAGAATCACATGGAAGGTTTGTCTTCATACGCCTTCATTTGCCTCTTGAGAAACACAGAGCCCTGTCCAATATATTAAGTAGGAAGGTGGAAGACAGAGTCTTAGTTTTCTATTTCTATTGTATAATATATTTAACTAGAGGAATACAGATATTATAGGCTTGCCAGAGTGTTGTTTGGAAATTTCTCTAGTGAACATTTGTATATCTTTCTTCTACTAAGGGAGATGAGTTCGTTTTCCCCTGAAGTCGGAGGAAGATGCAATGATTTGAGTTTTCTATATATTTTAGACTTTTTAAAACACATAACATCCAAGTTTGGTAGTTGTTTCAAACTCCGTATGAACTTTTGTCAGAAAAACTTAATGTTGAATAAATTATTTTTGTGAAGCAGAATGATAGTTTAAATCAGTTAGAGAATACAAATTACCTAATGATGGTTTCTTAATGTTCGTAAGACTTTCTTCAGTAAAGGAGGATCAGCTTTGCTGGACACTTCCTGCTTTGGCTCTGTGTTTTCTACCAATGAGTTTTACAAACGTACTTTGGCTGCCTAAACAAAGAAACAAACAAAACCAAATAAATAAAACCAGCAAAGGAAAGCAAAACAAACAAAGAAAAAAACCCTGTTTGTAAAGCATATTTTGAAATAATCTTATTAATATGTGAGGAGTCAGTTAACAGCCTCTGTCTTCAGTTCATGATGCCTCAACTGTGTGATCTGGTTTTCCTTGCACTTTTTACAAATTGGGTTTTTAGTCCAGTATAGACACATTAGGGCATTGGTGAGGGTGTTCCAGATAGAAACACTTATGACCTAGCTGTTGAATATAGGTGGAGACACTGATGGACAAAGGGACTTACAAAGAAAAGCATAAACAAGTGTGCAGCAAAGGAAAAAAAAATGAACTACAGTACACAGTCACAATAATGGCTTCTGCTATACTTGCTGCCTCTGGAGTGGGAGTTTGGCATCAATGTGTGGCGTAACAGTAGGAACAATCAATGAACAGAGGAGAGAATATAGGTGGAGACACTGATGGACAAAGGGACTTACAAAGAAAAGCATAAACAAGTGTGCAGCAAAGGAAAAAAAAATGAACTACAGTACACAGTCACAATAATGGCTTCTGCTATACTTGCTGCCTCTGGAGTGGGAGTTTGGCATCAATGTGTGGCGTAACAGTAGGAACAATCAATGAACAGAGGAGAGATGCTAAAATTAGATAGAGCAGAAAAGCGTGGCTAAAGCTTAGAATGTTCACCAATATTATAAAGACTGAAATCTCTTCAATTTTCCATTGAAGAATATGAAATTGGTTCACAGCTCTTGGGGTGATACTGAATTTGGCTGAATATTTAATGAACAGGAAAAGTTTGAGTTCAAGTGAATATGTTGACAATATACTTTGCCTTTGTTTTTCTCATAGGGCAAAGGAAATTGAATTATATTAGGTTGTGTAGGATAATGTATGCCATTGTAAATTCCCAGGTTTTGCAGTAAATTTAACATTACAATAAAACATTGTCCATTAATAGCAGTAACAAAACATCCGTTGGTAGATTTTACAGCATTATTGCATTTTTGCAAATCTGAAGTGAACAAGATAGTAACGACTAGCATCAGACGTAGTTTGTGGCTAATTTCCTAATTTACATAATGTATTTCTAACAAACTGGATTGTCAGTTTATAGGAGGCACCAAATATTCATATAATGACGTTTTTAAAAAATTCTCAGCTGAAACGTGGCCTAGTTGCCTGTCCAAACTGGGTGGCACTCTGGGATACTGCTGTGGAAAGTCCTAGTCAAAGTTTTAAATACCTTTAACTGGAATTACTGGTAATATAAGTAAAAAAAAAAAACAAAAAAAACTAACATAACAACCTTTCTTTGAGGCCTCTGGGTGGTATTTGGCTCCTACCACTTCTAAAGTTTCTAAAATGCCATGGATTATACTCAGCAATTAAACTTGGCAAAAGGATTAATGTCAATACTGAGAGAAGTTTGACTTTATTCAAGATGATGTATTTTAAACTATTGTCGACTTAAAAAAATGCACAACTTGAGAGTTGCGAGTTAAGTTTTATTTGAGGCAAAATGAGGACTGCAGCCCGGAAGACAGCATCTCAGATAGCTCTGAGAAACTGCTCCAAAGAGGCAGGGGGGAATGTCAGTACATATGTGATTTTGGTGAAGGAAGGGAACATACAATAAAGCACATATTTTTTTGCAGAAGGTTTCGGCTAGTCGTGAGGAGCAGGCGTCACCATGAAGGATTTTAGTGCTTCTCTAGATATGAGGAGATACAAGCATTGGGCTCATAAAATGGGCTCCTGAAAATATCTAACAATCTGAAGACCTGTTCTGCCAGTTTTTCCCAGGGCACAGAGGGCCTCATTTCTGCTCTCCACCCTGAACTCCTTCCAGGGGGTGTTGAAAATCAGCAGCTGCATCAGCACATGATTTAATCCTTGTAGAGGTAGTCGGCAAGTGCCAATTTGTTGTTGCCACTACCATACCTCTGTCCCTATAGCACTGATTCTCTAATCTGCCTTCAGAATCAATGTAAGTGCTTTTGTTCACACCCAGAAATCATCCCCAGTCTAACCCCAATTTATCTCCTCTACTGCTTATCTCCTTTGCTGGTCTTCTGATGGTTCTTTTAAATTAAACTCTATCTGGTGTCATCACAGCTCGTTAGCTCATGCAGTGCCTCTTGCCTTCTCATCTCTGCTCCAATATTTGAGGATACCACAAGAAAATAAAGACAGGCAGTCCGTAAGAATATAGTGTTTCATTGGCCTACACAGCATTTAATTTTTTCAATTGAGTTCATGGACACCATTTAAAAAGTCAGAATTTGTTACATGTCAAATTGGAATTTCAGATTCTCTTGAAAAACGTGGGCAACGCTGCATCTACCTTCCTACTCAGCCATATTCAGCTGATCTTTGTAGTCATTTGAGCTTGCAACTTCTGAATCTATATTTTGTCCCTTATTCAAGGTCCAAAAATTTCATCTCCTCCAGGAAGTTTTTTTTTTCCCAAGCATTTTAAAACTCCTATGTGCTCATCACACCCATCTTTTATTTAGCTTTTTAATGCCTCAAAGCATTTTGTTTCTCTGATGCTCAGAGTAAGCTCTTTAAGGGTAGGGGCTGTGTCTGACTATTTGCGTGAGTGCATAGAACCTAGAGTAGTGCAGTCTGCCTGGTGGTTGCCTCTGAATGAAATGTTTTTTTATACTTATATCATTATCATAAATAGTATCTTCAATGTGTTGAGCAGACCCTGTCCTTAAGGAGTGTATTTGTTAAGTATTTAAAAACCTTCAAATTTAAAACAGCAAAATATTTGACATCATGCAATTCTTCCTGCTGAGTTAAAAGACATTTTTGGTAGCACCTTGGCTCGGTCTCTAGCAGTGAGAGATTGGTATGTGGCAGAAATGTGGAGAGAATGAGAATTGGAGCTATTCTTTTGAAATGTAAATACACATTTCCACATCAAAAGATATTGACTTCATAAGATGTAGCAGATGCATATTGCATGTTCAGAGTATTTTATTTATTTTGTTCATTGATACTTGCTATGTGTTCCCACTAATGACATGAGGCTTGAACTTAATCATGGGATCTATTTTATATTTTGATCTTGACCAAAATATTAGCTACCTACCTTATGGAAGGTAGAGGAGTCAAAGTGCTCTGAGTTTCCCCTGCCAAAGCTATATCCCTTACAAGGGACCTATGTAATGTGAGAGTCAATGGAATCTTAGTTTATTCCTCCCCTGTTTACTCTCTATAATGCCCTGAGTAATGCCTTATTTATCATTTGCAAATTCTAGGGCAAAATGTTGTTAAGTGCTTCAAACTTGTCATTGATTTGACATCAATTATTAACTTTTTGTAAATTTCTAAATAGAAGCAAAATAAAAGCAGATCTACCCGGTGGAGCCTCCAGAAGAGAAACCCAGAAGCGTTTGCTTAATATCCAAGTGCTAATACACATGTGGTTTTAAATAGGGTTCTTTCAAAAAGAAAACGTTGAGGCTGCCACTAATAAAAATATATATTGTGGTGTTAATATTCCACCTATAAGCGATTCTTTTGTTTCTATTTCACTAGGGTTTGAGTTAGGATAATTTTGATATAATGAAAGTTCATCATTTAAACAGTTCTGCCATGGAAGTGCCAGAGAATTTGTAATACTCTGTTGCTTCTTGCTGACAACCTGTAATTGCCATTCAGTGTGAGGTTTCGGTACATATGCACATAACAGATTTTTATATTTTATAAAGCCAAATAAAATACATGTTTCAAATATTTAATGTTTCTTTTACAATAAGGTATTCAACCAGTTGTCATTAAGCCAACATTTATTGTGTACCCACTATGATAGGTGAGGAGACATTTTCTTTTGTTTTTAAAGGTCAAAAGTTGAAAAAAAAATGCTTTCAGAGAACTCTATCTTGAGCAATTGTGATTATGTTCCAGGTACTCTTTTAGGCTTTGAAGGAACGCAATGGTGAGGACCTAATCTCTGTCTTCACACATTTCACATTCAAGTTAAGGATGTAAAAAGAAAAACAGATCATTTAAATACAGTAATTTAGGTGCTAAATAGAATATCCTCTTGGTGTAGAAGGAAAAAGCCCTGAACTGGCAGGCAAGGGTTCTTAGGTCAGGCTAAGCCCTGCTGCTAACTACCTTTGTGACCATGTGAAGTTATTCAGGCTCCCAGGACCTCATTTTCTCAGTGTGTAAAATCAGGTGGTTGTGTCCTAGACAACCTTTACATTTATTTTAATTTCTTTGATCTGGTTCTATGGCTCTGTATTCAAATACAGGCAATTAAAGGTACAGATAAAACAAGAACATGCATGACTAAAAGTGAGATTAACATATTAAAAATCAAGAGTATTAAGGATAAAAGCAAAGAAGAAATTGTATTTTCTCTGAATACACCGGAAAAATTTTGTATATAACATGTAATTTTTCTTAGAATGTTCAACTTATGTTGTATTTTAATAATATACCATACCTATGGGAAATTACTGTTAATTTTCCCCTTAAGAATAAAATCTCCTCTTTGATATCTGGTTATTTAAATTAAAAATGAAAATCATTAAAGTCAGTACTAAATATATGGATGACTGGAAGCAAAAAGAACATGTCTTGATGTTAACATATCATCTGTGAGTTTTTTCCAATGTTTATAGCTTTTATATAATTGCATATGGCAAGTCTTTGATTACATAACTTTTGCTAGGTACATAATTAGGTATAATTATGAAAATATGAAAATTATTTGCATAAAGTGACTAATTAGCTAAAATTTGTTTAAAGGAATCAAGACTATTCAACAAGAAAAAAAAACACATTAATGGAACACTATGGTTGCGATAAAAGCACACATGCCAAAAATTATTCTGGACTGTCTGATTAGTTATTGACACAGTGCTGGAAACTATATATTTATGTTTCTTTTACCTGATAATATTAGAGCCTACTCCTGACCGTGTTTCTGCTATATAGTTTGCATAAAATATGGTCAATGAAAATTTTCCTGGAATAAAATGATAGCTCCTTACAGATCTGCATTAAAACCACACGCACAAATAAGTACTCATGCTGAATCATAGCATTCTTAAATGTTAGAGTCAGAAGGAACATTAGCAACCATTTATTCTTATATTTGTACTTTATAAATAAGGAAAAGGTATATCTTAAGAGGTTAAGTGATTTTTTGATATACCAACAGTGGCATAGTTGGGTCTCTCAGTCCTATTCTCTTTCTACTATTTTATAGTTTCTCCCCAAAATATGCTATTCTAACTTCTGGAAAGATAAAGTAGAAAAATTCTATTACAATATCACAATAAAATATGTAAATTTGAAAGATCCCATATTTTAATATGGCAGTCATTTTTATATTAGCATTATATTATATTGCACTTTCAGGTATATATGTATGTATTTTAGGTTTTCTATGTATACTAAGAAGTTGTTTAATTTATCTGTATCTATATAAACTATTTAAAAATCACCTCCATGTTAAGCAGGACTTTTAAACAAGAGTTTGGGTGTAGTAACAGCTATTGCAGTGTTTATAACTTTGCTCAATAGAAACATTTTTCATAGAAACTAAAACCAAAATAAATTACTTTAGATCAAGACAAAAATAGGAGTGACTTGCCTAGAGTCATATCACAAGTGAATGTTAGCCTAGAAAGTGTAATTATCAGAATAATTTATTCAGTATATATTAGTATGAAGAACATGCCTATTAGACCTTTATAATCTGAAAACAATAATACAAAAGAAAAACTATAGTATGCATATTAATCACATACTTGAATAACTTTAATATGTCTCATAAAATGAGTGAAGTGACTGATGAAGTAATAGCATTTTGGTAGGAATTACCACAAAATAAAGAGAAAGGCCAACATCAACCTATTACATCAATGTAATTCCTACATTTTACTGACTTCTATAAGGCTATATTGTGTTGGGTGTTCTGTGAATTATGAAATGTTCCCTTCCAGCCATGTGAGATTACCTCCATTTCTGAAGAAATCCTCGATGTCCACATCAGCTCACTAGGAGATCTCCACTAGCTCTCTAGTTTTAAATGTTGTCTGTATACTGATTACAGGCAAATTAGGTACCCCATCCCTGACTTTCTCTCTGAACTTCTGGCGAGTGTATCTAATTGCCTGCTCACCCTTTCCACTTGCTTGTCCAGTAGGTTTCTCAAAATAAATGTCTCTAAAGCAGAACTCTGAATTTCTCTCACAAGCCTGCTCCTCTCAAGCCTTTCCCATGAAATGGAAACTCTATCAGTTTTGGCTTATAGACAAAAATTCCGGAAATCATTCTCAACTTCTCTCTTCTTCTCCTGTCACCGTCTCCCTTCAGTGTGCGTTCTTTTTCTTCATAGCATATATCTGACTTCCTTTCTATTTATTTATTGTTCTCTAGAACACAATTTCCTGCAGTGCAGTGACTTCACTTTTGTTCATCACAGTATTCTTAAAGTAGTCCCTACATCAAAACTTTGTTGCATGAATGAAACATTTGCATGTGATAGTTTAAGAAGATATGACTGCAGTGAATTCCCTGAGACCCCATTTACAGAATATCCTTGACCTCCTCCATGAGAAGGCTATTAAGTGAACCAAACCAGAGAGAATTAGAATTTGATCATAGCATTCTCTTGGCTGTGAGGTGGGCCTGTTAGCCGGCCTGTATTGTTCATGTGAAAGCAGCAGACAGGGCTTACAGTGTGGTTACATTGAGGTATACATGAGTTTGAATACTTGCAGAAGATTTATTTCAGAGGAAAGCTGGATAGATGCAATCCTAGATTGTGCCTATGAAAATTTCATGTACTCTCAGGGTAAACAAATAATTTATGTAACCACAGGGGGAAAGGATTAGAGACAGTTTAATGGTTGTGATTGTCTTATGTATAGTAAATACTGCGATGGCATAGATACTCATAAAAAGGTGAGGGCCGCTTGTATACAGGAATAGAGAAAACATTGCTTAGAAAACAGTAAGCACCTGAGTAGACACCTGTCAAAATAAGAGCCATTAGGGAGCCTGCTGGTAACATTTTAATACTCACATTACTTCTGCTGACTGTAGAATTTGCCATCTGTTTGTTTTATTTTTGAATCAGTTTGGTCCTTAGAAGTGCTATCAACCCACTAA
Source organism: Leucopleurus acutus (assembly GCF_964270905.1). NCBI lineage: Eukaryota > Metazoa > Chordata > Mammalia > Artiodactyla > Delphinidae > Leucopleurus > Leucopleurus acutus. The sequence goes on from NC_139156.1 coordinate 64,863,420, forward strand.
GATATCAGGAGAGAGCCCCAAGATCTGGGCCTCCATGTTGAAGGTGAGCTTTGATGTTTCAATAAGTGTTTCAGTAATTTGACAAGAAGCAAGTAGATTTTTCCTTCACAATACATTTCAGGAGGAGAGGAATTTCCTGATTTTGGTGAAATAGTCTCCCAGACCACCTCTAAATTCCCTTCAATTACTAAGAAACCACAGGTATTCCCTTAGTACTCATTCCTCAGCATAGCTCAATATTCCTTTATTCATACTTAATATGAACAAAAGTATTTCTTAGGATTATTAGCAAATTTAACAGCATAACTCTATCAGTTGCTTCACAAAATAATATGGTAGGACTATTGTAATGAACATGATAAAAATTTTTTAAAAAATATTTCTGTGTATAGGATCTAGGTAAAATACAATCTGGAATGCAGTTTTGTTTTGTTTTGTTTTGTTTTTTGCGGTACGCGGGCCTCTCACTGTTGTGGCCTCTCCCGTTGCGGAGCACAGGCTCTGGACGCGCAGGCTCAGCGGCCACGGCTCACGGGCCCAGCCGCTCCTCAGCATGTGGGATCTTCCCGGACCGGGGCACGAACCCGTGTCCCCTGCGTCGGCAGGCGGACTCTCAACCACTGCGCCACCAGGGAAGCCCCTGGAATGCAGATTTTTTAAAAAAAGTTGTTGACAACATCACTGTGATATTGTTGGTAATAAATCTAAAGATTATGTTGCCAATTTTGAATTTGCCCTTGCATATTTTGGCTATGATCTTAGTTTTTAGATGTAGCTGTTTTACTCATTATTATGAACATGATGTAAATATTAACTTTTAATAAATGACAGCTTTTGCAAAAGGAAACAAGGATTAAAGGGTAAATATCTTAAATATTGCTAGATAGTACCCATCTTATATTGTTCTTCAGGTTGCCACTTTGATCTGTGGGGAATGGGAATAATATCAGTCAAACCTGCCTTCATTCAGCAAATATCTACTTGGTCTTTATCGTGTCAGGTCCTGTGTTAGGTACTGGATAGGTACAAGCAAAAGAGTATGGCACAGAAACAGAGAAAGACGATCTGAAAACTGATATGTAGTAAAGTAAAAATGACTCAGATTATAATAATAAAATGTATTTTGCTGTATTTCTATATTTCTCATATTAATTGTAACAACTTCCATCTAAAGCAACAGTAGTTTTCAGCTCTGTCTTTGCTTTAGAGACCCTGGGGCACTTTAAAAAAATACCATGCCCTAGGCCCTAGGCATAGAGATTCTGATTTCATCGGTCTGGGGTGAGGCCCAGTCATGCCACTGTTTACAAAGGTCACAAGATGATTGTAATGGGCAGTCCCAGTTAAAAAGCACTAGTTAGCTCTCTGACTGTCTTATTTTCAAAATAGTTCCTGATTCTGGATACTGACGACCTTGTGGTATTTTCCCATAGTTGGTACAATAAATCTTACCCAACTGCCTGAAATTCTTAGCCTATTATTCAATATAATATGGACACAGTAATAGCTACCACTTATTCAGCATCTATAATGTGCCGGACGTTGTGTTAGAAAATATGCATCTATATTTTTCATCTTTACAGTGACCCTGCAAGTTGGGTAAGCATTTTTTAGACTTTCTGTCAAGGCTAAAATTGTCCTAGTTTACCCAGATAGTCAGTATCTTGGGCCAGAATTCTAACCTAGAGCTGTCTGTATCCAAGGCTTCCTTCCAGACTGCACTGCCTTCATGTTCTGACCTCAAGCTGCATCTCTTGACTTAGCTATAACTGGGCAAGCAAATACCAATTTCCTCTTCACCCACATATTCACCACATTCTCACCTGTCATTTACGCACCCTGTTAGCTTGTGGAATGCCATTGCCAGTCAAGTTGATTTACTCTTCTTAACTATCCTTTAAGGTACAGCTCAAATGCAGTCATCAATAAATCCCTTCTGGATCTTCCTAACTGGAAGTAATAGCTTCTCCCTCTGACCTTCCAAAGTGTCTTATCTGTACCTCTCTCAGGTATACTCATCATTTTCTGCCTTACAGTTATTTGGGCATATGATTAATACTCTTACATGTTTATGATTTCCTTGAGAGCAGAGTTATTTCTGATTCATCTCTCTCTTTTTTTCTTTTCTGTATAACACCCCACATAGTACCTACTCCATTGCAGATGCTAAAAAAATATTTGCTTAAGGAATACACAATAAATGAAGAAAGAATAAGCAATTTGATTAAGGCCACCTACAAATCTATACTTCGGATAGGAAAAGAACCCAATTGCACATATAGTATGAGATACAGTGCAAAACATCCCTATTTTTGGATATATCTCTATTTTGTATAAAATTATTTGATTCCCAAATGTGTCAACTTTTTAAAGGGATTTTATGATTGCTTTGGTTTGACATGCAAACCAATAAAGTAAGTGACCTATAAATAAATACGGGCATTTCTCTATTTCTGGTCATTTGCTTAAGCAACTGGAAAGAGAATAGAAAAGTGTATATATGTTTGATAGTGCGGAATGATAGTATAATCATAAATGGTTTAACAGTCACAGTCTTTATTTAGAACATCTCCTTTTCACATTCATGCAGAAGAATTTCATATTCAGTGCATTTAAGATGCACTTAGCACATCTACATCTTGTACTCATTAAAAGAACACTAATGCTAGTAGCATACTTATCAGAAATTATGTACTTTCCTCAATATCTAGAAGAAACAATGCTTAGATAGCCTCTAATAGCAAAGTAGAAAAAAAATGAAAACAAAAATATTGCTTAGGATGTCCTTAGTAGCTCTGAATATTTTTTTTCCTTAACATTTATTTAGAAAATCATTCTGATTCCCACAATGGGTTATTTCATTTTGCTTGCTTTAGATAGCATAACTTTGTACCTGTTAGAGATTTTATACAGACCAGTAAGTTTCTCGTGACCAGTGGGGTTGTTACTTGCGTTGCAGGTCACAACTAGTATATTGTATCTTTTGTATTGGTTTGTATTAAAATAAAAACATTAAATGTTGTGAAAAAATTGCTCTTAAAATAATGTTATTGAAGTTATGAATTATAAGCTGAGTATGTGCTTAGTTGTTCTGGGGATATCTATAACTGGACCATAGAATGTTCTCATCTAATTGCACATAGAAGAAGTAATTTGAAACTCACAATCTATTTTATAAAGCTGAATTATTTTGTTTTTCCTTTTCAGAAATCAGAGATAGGCAAACTTTTTCTATGAAGGACCAGATGCTAAATAGTTTAGGCTTGTGAGCCATACACCCTCTGCTGCAAGTACCCCATAGCACAAAAGTAGCTATTGACAATACATAAACGAATGAGCTGTGTTCCAATAAAACTTTTTTATGGACACTGAAATTTGAATTACATATAATGTTAATATATCATGAAATATTATTTTTCTTTGATTTTTTTTCAATTCCTTAAAAATGCAAAAACCGTTCCTAGCTTGTGGCCCATACAGAAACAGGCAATGGGCCAGATTTGGCTCCTGGACCATAGTTGGCCCACCTCTATCTTAAATTCTAACTGTGAGTCCAAAAGCCGCTTTTTCTTGTCTTAAGGCAATTTTGATTAGTGGTGGATTTTTAAAATATTACAGGGATTATGTGATGAATTAAAAAAAAAATATTACTGCTAATGCAAAGCCTTGAAAACTCAGAGTAAAATTTTTAAAAATTATAAAACAGACTTTACAAACAGCAGGAATATCTTTTATAGGAAAAAATGAGATTTACATTTAACTGCCAAGTACACTTACATTTTACAAATTAGGACAAGTTTTGGTAAATTTAAATTATTGATTTTGCTAGGAACTATCCACATTAGAAAATATACTGCAGTCTGTTTTGCAAAGTTAATACTTTTTTTTTTTATTCTTCGTGTTTCTCCATAATGTTTCACTTATGTCACTTCACTGTAAAAGTTGGTGACAGCACCAAAGTATTGCTATCACTTTATGGAGAATTATATTTATCTTCCTTCTGAGACTGTTCAACTCTTTGTTCCTGTACCTGTTGCCTTTTTAAAAATTCTATTCAGCTTCACTGAGGTATAATTAACAAAATTGTAAGATGTTCAATTTGTACGTTGCAATGATTTGATATACATATATATTGTGAAAGGATTCCTTCCATCTAGTTAACACATTCAGCACCTCACACACCTCACATGTTTTTTTCTTCTTTTTTTTTTGTAAGAACATTTCAGTTCTACTCACTTAGAGAATTTCAGTTATATAATACAACATTATCAACTGTAGTCACCATGTTATACATTAGATACTCAGACCTTATTCATCTTATAGCTGAAAGTTTGCACCCTTTGACCTGTTTCTCCCTATTTTCCCCACCCCTGGGCCCTGATAACCACTTTTCTACTCTTTGTTTTTATGAGTTTGTCTTTTTTTCTAGGTTCCACGTGTAAGTGCTACCATGCAGTATTCGTTGTTCTCTCTCTGGCTTATTTCATAATGCCCTCAGGGTCCATCCAAGTTGTTGCAAACAGCAGGAATTCCTTCTCATGGCTGAATATTTCATCGTGTGTGTGTGTGTGTGTGTGTGTGTGTGTGTGTGTGTGTGTGTGTGTGTGTATCAATAGATAGATAGATATAGATATATAGATAACATTTTTTCTTTATTCATTATCCATTGACTAATACTTAGGTTGTTTCCATATCTTGGCTATTGTAAATAATGCTGCAACACACGTAGGACTGCAGATATACCTCTAAGAGATTCTGATTATAGTTCCTTTGGATGTATACCCCGAAGTGGGATTGCTGGATCATGTGGGACATCTGTTTTTAATTTTTTGAGGAACCTCCATACTGTTTCCAATAATGGTTGTAACAGTTTACATTCCCACCACCAGTGCACAAGGGTTCCCTTTTCTCCACACCCTGGCGTACACTCGTAATCCCTTGTTTCTCTGATAATAGTCATTTTAACAGGTGTGAGATGATAAATCATTAACGTTGTGGTTTGCATCCTCTTGATGATTAATGATGTCTGGCACCTTTTCATGAACCTGTTGGCCATTTGTATGTCTTCTTTGGAAAACTCGCTATTCAGTTTCACTGCCCAGTCTTTAACTGGATTGCTTTTGTTTTTCTTTTTTTTTTTGCTATTGAGTTGTATACTTCATACATTTATAAATTTTGGATATTGAACTCTTATCAGATATAAGATTTGCAAATATTTTCTCTCATTCCTTAGATTGTCTTTCCCTTTTGTTGATGGTTTCCTTTGTTATACAGAAGCTTTTTAGTTTGATGTAATCCCACTTGTTTATTTTTGCTTTTGTTGCCTTTGCTTTTGGTGTCAAATGGAAAAAATAATGGCCAAGACCAATGTTAAGGAACGTGTGCTTAACATTGGAGCAATGTTTTCTTCTAGGAGTTTTATGATTTCATATCTCAAATTTAAGTCTTCAATTCCTTTGAATTGCCTATTGCCTTCTAAAGGATTCATCTTTGACATTTAAGTTTCATTCTTGTATATTAACAGTAGCAAGTACACTGTTTTCTTTTGGATTTGCACCCACTTTCCTAAACTCTAAATATCTAATAATAGCATTTTAATAAGAAATAGCAAATGTTTTTATGATCACAGGTGGTACTATACTGAAAAGTATGAGAAGAGTCAGAGAAAGGGGCCTTTCATCAAGTGATTTATGTTCAAGTTGATATCCATGTTAACCATTGGATTTCAGTAATAATATATGACACAATTTAAGAAATAACAGAAGATACATAAAATAATATGTAGTCAAAACAGTATAGTATTCACATGGCCATTAGCTTGTTTGTCATGGATGGTGTTTGACCTAGTCAGTTCAAAATGTAAGTAAGGATGTTTGCAAGAAAATACCTGGCATTCATTTTGACAGTCTATTTCTGAGCTCCACCTTGACTTAGACCCTCATCCTCATCCCTTTACCCAATCTTTGAGCCATACCTCGTCTCACTGTCTTTGATTCAGATTTCAGTTGCCCAGTTGCTCAAGCATGGAGCGATGGTCAAACATAGAGTGAGTGTCAAGCAGGCAGTGAAAATTTCTATTGTGAAAATTAATTAGTAATAAAAAACAGTGTTTTCAAATTTTTGTGAGCCCTATGTGATTAAATGACAAATTATCAGGCCAAGTATTAAGAGCTGTTAGTTCAAAGGAAGTGTAAGGATTAAAGGTAGGGGAATTGGATGTATGAAAAGAGTGACACACATTTCTGTTGAGTTGGAGGTGAAACAGGGATACACATAGTGTATTTCAGAAACAGTGAATGGATGGGCCCAATATCATGGAGAATAGGGGTTGAATGTGCAATCCTAGAAGAGGAAATTGGAAAAGCATTTTCTGAGCCAGGTTGAAAAGGCTGTCTTTGCCAGGGTGAATGGGAGTTTAGACTTTCTTTCATGAGGCATTAGAAGACATGCAAAGTTTTTGGTAGCAAGGCACATGATGAAAGCAGGATATAATAGTTTAGAAATATTAATTTTAAATCTCTGAAATGACCCTAGAAAATGTTATTTGGCTGATTGATTCTTGCCATGTTGGCAATGAATTTCATTTTGGTAATCTGAAGGACGTTTGAAAGTACCTTTGGAAGTAGAGGAGAAAACTGTAGAATTCAGAGAAAAGTTGGTTGCCTGAAACTAATCCAAAAAGCAAGATTTACTTTTTCAGTGGCCTGAGCTCCTTAAAATGAACAGGCTTGATAGGTTTTCAGTTTTCAGCCTTGATCTTACTCTACTCACATACTCTACTCAGCTAGAAAAAAAGAATGAAAATTGTTGCCTTGTTATCTAAGAACAGTAATCGAAATGCAATGGTATTAGGGAGTGATCAAAGAAAAAAAATCATATATTATATGCTATTGCATGTAAGCATACACCTAAATCCAGTGCTACATGGTATTGCAAATTGATTAACAAAACACACCCAAAGAATGAATGAAGCATATAGAATAGCAAAGTTTTTTGACCTAATAAAAGATTAAATAAAATTTAGATTTTGAAAAAAGAAAACAAGTTTTCTGACTCTTAAATTTGCAGGGTAAAATTAAACGTAATGATTCTGTATTCTTCCCTCTCTACCTTCACAGTCTTCTGGCTTCTCATAGGCACATGACAGTTTTTAAAGCAGGGATAAAGATCAGGTATTGATTGTTAGATATTGATTATCTTAATTAATTTTCAAACTTGAAACTAATACCCTGTGAAATAAGATGAAATATTTAGATCAACAAGGAAGCAGTAAAGATGTTACTTTCAGATTATAAATTTCCATTTATTTTTTCTGAAATACCTTTGGACAACATTTCTTCCTCATAACTTTTTTTTGTAACTTTTGAATGAATGCTTTAGTCGTATAGTACATAGGGCTTCCCTGGTGGCGCAGTGGTTGAGCGTCCGCCTGCCGATGCAGGGGACACGGGTTCATGCCCCGGTCTGGGAAGATCCCACATGCCGCGGAGTGGCTGGGCCCGTGAGCCATGGTCGCTGAGCCTGCGCGTCCGGAGCCTGTGCTCCGCAACGGGAGAGACCACAGCAGAGGCCCGCGTACGGCAAAAAAAAAAAAAAAAAAGTACATAAACACATGTTGAGTAGTTTAGGAATGAGAACCATGTGTACATTTTTTAATGGACTTTTCTTAAGGGTCCAATTTGATTTATATTTTCTCAGTGCAGAAAAAGGTTTCATATCTTCCATCTTCCGTGTGCTTCTTTTTCTCATGGATATGTAAAGATTTCCAAAGTCAAAAGTTCAAGCTTTCAAAAGATTTCAAACTTTACATTGAGTAAATTTTACCAGCTGCATTAGTTTCCTAGGGCCATCTTAATAAATTGCCACACATTAGGTGGATTAAAAGAATAGAATTTTTTTTTTTTTTTTTTCTCTCAGTTTAGAAGCTAGAAGTCTGAAATCAAGGTGGCAACCTGGCCATCTTCTGATGCCTCTAGGGAATAATTTTTCCTAACTTCTGGTGGTTCCCCTGGTACTTCTTAGTATGGCAATTCTTAGCATTTCTTGACTTGAAGCTGCATCACTCCAATTTCTGCCGCTAACTTCAGCCATCTTCTCTGTGTCTCTGTATGTCTCTCTGTGTCCTCTCCTCTTCTTATGAGGATACCAGTTATTGGATTTAGGGTACACCTTAATCCACTATTATCTCATCTAAATCCTTACCTTGATTTATTACATCTGCAAAGACCTTATTTCAAAATAAAGTCACATCCTGAAGTTCTAGGTGGATATGAATTTTGGGGGACACTATTCAACCCACTATACCAGCTTAAAAAGTTTCAACATCTTAATTCAAACTTACCAAATAAGGAAAAAATATAATAAAACTAGAACTTACTTAAAAAAAAAAACATACCAATTATATGGCCACTATATTATAGGATTTACTACAATCTTACTACTTTTTCTCTTTTCCCATTGCCTGATTATTTCTGTTATTTGGAATTTTTGATACCTTGAATATTTAACCAGATTCCACTAAACCATTACAAAATAAGTTATGCTTTTTGTACTTTTCCCATCATGAATGAAGTATTCCATTATAAACGCATCTGCTTTTTGGTTTTTTGATTTGAAGGTATGTAAATGTGTAATGCTTAAAAATAAAAAAAAAGAACAGATTGCAGGACCCTGAAGATCAAATTAGCTTTGTATCCATCTGGAATTTGGGGATGGCTTCATTATTGCCTTCTAATTTGTTCATTCTTTACTGAATTGTCTAGTGGAGTATTTTATGCACAATTATGTAATATAAATATCTTAGAGTAATAATAAAATATGATTCAGTTATGAAATAAAATCTGAAAATAATCTTGTGACACTCTAATAGTATCATTGTCATTATAGTTTCATTTGGTGGTTTTCCATAATTAATATTGCAGCATAGATACTCCTCAAAGACACATCAAAAAATCTATTTGGTGTCCAAGGTGTTTCAACATATCTACTGTTCTGATAAGTTTGGTTTCAAATATGTCTTCTGTAAGTACTAAATTACTGTACATTAACTTTAAATATATCAACATGTTCTATTTTATTAGTCTGATGAAGTCTATTTTATCTTCAAGAATTTGGTGTTTGTTTAACAGCAACATTCTTTAAACAATGCTTAAGGGCCATAGGGAGAATATGGAATATTTTCATTGGGAATAATGCAAAATGTACTTTAAATGAAGTTATCTCTGATCCTGTACTTCTCATTTTTGTTGGGTGAAAACAAGAACTGATGGGAACATGCCCTTCACTATCTCATGAGAGGGAGGATCCAGTATACTCTTCTCTCATTTTACTAACACCTTTTTCAGGGCTGACTAGATCATTCCTATTTTAAATCAAAAGATGCTTACACACAAGCTTGCAGTTGCCTGGGTGTAAAATTAGGTCTGTGGCCATTAAATTGTCAGATGATTTCTCAACAACACTGGATACCAGAAAAAAGGGACAACATAATACAGTGCTAAGTGAAAACACTGTCAAACTAGAATTTGTATTTGAATAAACCAAAACTAATTAATATTTAGAAGGCCAAAATAAGAATATTTTTACACATAACATGAGAACATTTGTCCCATAGAAACCTCTACTAAAAGCACCACTAAAGATGTGCTTAAGCAAGAAGAAAAGTAAATCCAGATTGAAATCATGGGATGTAGAAAATAACAGGGAGATTAAAAATTGACCTTAAGCTCTACTATCTGTGAAAAATAAGAATAACTAGGGTTTTTTTGGTTACAGGAGGGTAAAACTAATATTCTAGATAAAAATTGAAAAGATCCAACAATAAGTGAGTAATTTAAGCTTGGGTCCTGTGTTTGAATGAATAGAGAAATACTGAATAACTTTAGACACTTTACTAGAGAAAATATATGTGCATATGTTAAAAATTAAAGGCAACACAAAAGGGAAGAGGTAGTCTATAGATCCCAAACACGTTAAGAAAAAAAAAATTATAACAACTTTATTAACCAAACAGAAATCAGGAAAGGAGAATTAAGGAAGCAAACATGAAGTAACAAATCAGATAACAGAATTAAGTCCAAATATATCAATAATCATAATAGATGAATATGAATTAAAAGGTAATATGATTTGATATAAAATGATCCAACTATATTCTGCTTCTAAGGATCTCACTTGCAACAAATCTACCCAGAAAGTTTGAAGATAAATATAAAAAGATATATCATGCAAATACTAATTGCAAGAAATATTTTATTTATGTCTATTATTAAAAATATTAATATAAAGATTAATTATAGCATTATTTGTATGAGAAAACATTGAATTTATCAAAAAAACTCACTATAAATAAAAAGTAACTCAATCTAATAAAAATAGGAAAAATCCATCAGAAAGATATGACACTGACAGACTTGTAAGCACCTAATGGGATAGCTTCAAAATATGTAAAGCAAAAACTGACAGAGTTACAAGGACAAATTGACAATAAACTATCAGAATGGGAGAATTTTAGCATCCTCTATCAGAAAATGATACGTCAAGCAGACAAAAAATGAACAAAAAAACTGAAGACAATTTAAGCAACAAAAGTAATAATTTTGATCTCGTAGATGTTGAGAGGATATATTAGTAATGATAGTTAGTCATCATTTCATACCTAGATCATGCCCACTCCACACTTTTGTTATTTTTTCTCTTCTCCTTGCCTAGCATGACATCCCTTACTTCTCCATGTCAATGCAAAAGCTACTCATTGTTTTTTTAAAGCCCACCTCAAGTCTTATTTCTTTTTTTTTTTTGCATTACATGGGCCTCTTACTGTTGTGGCCTCTCCCGTTGCGGAGCACAGGCTCCGGACGTGCAGGCTCAGCAGCCATGGCTCACACGGGCCCAGCCGCTCCGCAGCATGTGGGATCTTCCCGGACCGGGGCACGAACCCGTGTCCCCTGCATCGGCAGGCAGACTCTCAACCCCTGCGCCACCAGGGAAGCCCAAGTCTTATTTCTTAAAAGAAGTGTACCTTATTGTTTGTATGGATCTCTTTCTTTTAAAAAATTACCCAAGGCACTATAATCTGTACATTAGTTTGTCTCCTTAACTGCAATTTTTTTTCTGCTAAGACTTGAATACTTCTTGGTCCCACAAAATGCCTATAAACACTATCTTTAAAACATTTTATAGTTCTCACTGCACTCTTTTCCAGAACCCAACATATCCTTACTATTTGAAACCAGATTTATTATGAACCAAATGTAGGAATTAGGGGGAAGGAAGCTTGACTCTTCAAGATGTTAGAACCATAGTAGAGAGTTATCTTTAAACAAATGTTGCAAACAACCGTTTGTCAGAGAATATCAACTTGGTCTGTTCTACTTCCAGAGAAAGGGGGGAATTACATTGTAAATCATTGGCTCTATAATATAATGAAAAGGACCAGCATGAAGATGTTCTCACTGACACACATGGTTTGATTCATGAAACAATTTCTTCATACCTCTTAGGCTACTGACTGATTCCTCAATATAAATCTTTCTGAAGATTTCACGAAGGACTAGCCAATCACAGAGATGAAGAAAAACCTTTATATAAAACAAATTTCCAAGGTTTAAATGAGAAACTGTTGCATGTGTGTAAAAGCACGTGACATAAGGACAATAATTTGCAGACAAGGTTCAAAGAACTCTGGGGATTTCATTGAACACCATGAGGCTAAGTGGCTTTCTCGGTCATTAATTTTACAAGCCTTCACCAATCAATAGGCTAGTCTGTTACTAAATAAATGACTAGTGTTATACAGCAGCAAGAAAAGGATACACCACTTTCACTCAGGTATCGACTAAGAATAACCAAGGAACTGAACCATTCCCTATAATTGAGTTGCCTAATGAATATTATTTGGAAAAAAACATAAACTACTCAAAAGAACAAGAGTAGTGATTGGGACTAAGCTCAGGAAAGAGCCTTAATTCCTTTAAGCAGTGAAAATCGAGAGTACACAGTAAATTCTCATTTAGAAGAAATCCAATCTAATTAGAAGAAATTATGCCTAAATTCAAACCAATGGCAGTTGGAAATATTTCTAGCCAGGTATACAGACTTGGTGTTTTCTGACAAGCGGCAAAGCAAGGGGTCTTTCCTGATTCTTTATGCCTATTTCTTATTCCTGCCTCCTATTGTTAGCAAGCTATTACTGTTTCTCTTTTTAATCAAACACTAATATATTATTTGAAGGGTCAATGTTCGTATTAAGAAAAAAGTGCATGGTAAACTGTAAAACAGCTTGGCATGTGGCAATAAAAACTGGCTTCTCTTCCTGTTTTCTGGCAGAGAGGTATAATCTTTCCTAACTTTGAAGCTCATAGAGCTTTCTTCCATATATCTCTTATGGCAGTTCAATTATTGTACTTTATATCATGTTTGCTTCTGTAACTGCCTAATTGTAAGTTCCAAACAATTAATTATCTGTGTATTTCCCATACGTTATACAATCACAGGACCTAGCATGTTAGCCCTCAGTACATGATTACTGAGTTGAAATGCTTTTTTTCACTCATTTCATAAATAATGCTTCAATTCAACAAAATACTACTATGAATGGATTTTTGTAGACAGACTTAAATCATGACAAGTGCCGATTTTGTTGAGCTATCCTTATACTCTGGGAAATAAAGATTGCCGATATAATGCTCTTCTTATTGCAATCCTGAAATTTGGATCTAATGGACATTCTATCAAAATTCTTGTAATTTATTTTAATATAGCTGCTTTTTTCCAAAATAATTTCATTTAACATAAACATAGTCAAACATCCCTAATTTGAATGAATTGAAAGGAAAACTAATTAAATTGGCAAATACTTGCTTTAGATTGAAACCCTTTTAAGGACATACAATAACTGCAACTATTATAACAACTGAGATACTGCTGGTGTTTTTTAATTAATAGATAAGGATGATCTCTAATTAGCTCATCAAAATACTAGTCTGAACAGTGTCAGCCCTGCACATATTGCAATTACATTGTTTGTAAGTAAATAGATACTTCTAAAGCACTTAAAGACCAGCTTGCATTCTTAGCAGAGTAGAGGTGCCCTCAACCTTTTTCATTATGTGGTTAATTTGTTTAGCTAGTCTTTTCTTCTTAAGAGAGTAAACGAACAAATGAAAAAAAAACCCAATACCACAGGTTTATCTCAGTCGATATTCTGACCAATTCCAAATGACTGCAGTTCAAATTAATGTAGTCTCTTGAATAAATATCATATGCCAGGTAACTGTAGAGGATTGCAGAAATACAGAGCCAGAAGGAAACCTTCCACTTGGATCAGTTATTCCAGTTCTCATTTTACAGATGAGGAGGAAATTCATTTATTATATGGCTCCTATGGTTAGTCATGGGGCAAGCCAGGCTTCACTTTGAGTGTCTCTGAGTCCTAATTCTGCGCTTATTGAAAAGCTAGTGAGTAATGTGAGTGAAAAAATAAAACATACGAGGGGAGAGAGAGAGAGAGAATTAACTCTTAATTTGATATCGTGACCTTATGCAATTCTACACTGAAAGCAAATAAATTCTAATTTCTAATTCATGCATTCAATGAAAATGTTCTGCAAAATATTTTGACATACTACACTCAAAGACTTCATTCATTCAGTCAACATGGATTAGGATTTTTGTTCTTTCTATGTTTTTACCAAGTTTGAGGTACTTTCCAGGTGCTGGGGATAGAAAGCAAATAAAATACAGGTGGCAATGATAGAGGTTTGCAAAGCATGTCGAAGCGGTACTGAAGAAAAGCTCCCAACCCAGAATGGTGTGTGTGTGTGTGTGTGAAAGGTGGCTGCTTGGAAGAGGCAGTGGAGGGACTAAGTCCTTAAAGGTAAGCCAGAGTTGGCCTGACATTGTCTGTAACAGCAAAGGGAATGAAGGACATGTTACCAAGCACAAGTTCATGTGCCTGGCGCACAGTGAGGGCAAACAAACGGAAATGTTGGAGTTTGGAGCCGAGAAAGGTTTATTGCAGGGCCAAGCAGGGAGAACAAGTGGGTCGTGCTAAAAAAAAACCCTGAACTCTCTGATGTTTTTTGGGGAAAAGTTTTTATAGGCAAAATTTGGAGTGAGGGCTCCAAGGTATGTGACTTTCTCCTGACTGGTTGGTGGTGAGGTAACAGGGCGGTGCTCCAAGAATCTTGCGCTTAGCCAGAAGTTTCCATCCTCCACCTGGGTGGGAGCCTTAGTTCTGCAGAAGAACTCAAAGATATTGTTATTTATATTCCTTAAGGAGGAACCAGGACGCTGCCCCAAGGCTGCACTATTATTTCTTGACTGTTCCTTCCATATTTCTGTACTCCCTCCTTTCCCTGATTACCAACTGTTTGAAGCTGCCCTTTGGAACTTAGGGAAGGTCAAGGAGGCTGAATGAAGCCTACTTCCTACAAACAAGAAATGGGGGACACAGAAAGGCTTTGGTGCCGAGGAGGGCCCCACAGGGTCCTGCTCAGGTTCAGAAATGCCAGTTGAAAAATATTACATCTGATTTAGTTGGTCTACTCTGGTCTGGGGTTATTCACCTCTTGAGCAATGAAGGCTTCTTACGTTTCGGGATGAACATGGTAGCTGGAACACCGTTGAAGGAATCTCGGCATTAGCTTCGCAAGTGGTCAATACTTGGCCTATTTCGGATAGTTTTTAAAACAATCTGTAAGCTTTCTAATCAAATAACTTGAGGGATATTCATCGTAGAATTGCTTAATTAATAAGTAGACACCTACCACCCCAAATTGGACACTTCAAACATCTAAATTTCACAATTATGAAATGGGACAACTGTATTTTCATGGTGAGGGCTGATGTCATCAAAATTTCAGGAGATCCTCACTGAGGAATAGAGTATTCAGAATTTTAAGACAGGAGAGCATTATATTGTGTTTATATGTGGAAAATCATATCTACTATAAAATTAAATCTATTATAATTTGTTCTCTTTCTCTATCTCTTCATTCTGTTTTTCAGTTAGTGCTTTCCTGAATGTTCTTTTTTGAGAAATTAGGAGATTGACATATGAAGAGTCACCATAAATGCTTTCACTTTTCACACTTCTTGCTGTATGACTATCATGGAACAGTTGTCTGTGTACACTTTTTTTATGGGCCATTAAGTATTATTTTGGATTCGAGCCTAGGTATTCAGAATGGATGAAAAATTTTATTATTATGAGGTTTTGTGTCTTTTTGCTTTGATAAGACATTTGTTAGATTCCATTTCACTGGATTGGATGCTTAGTAATTCTGTACATATTTATGACTTCTCTGTAAAATACTCATATCTGTGTCATACATCATCTGAGAACTAGAATGTTTACCTTTTTTTTCATCTTCTATGTTATGCTTTCATTTCTGTAGTCACATTTCTGACAGCGGCCCCTTCCCTCCCTCTCTGATCACCAGCATACACCTCTAGCTCAGACATCATCAAGCAGGTGGTCAGTAGTGGTCATTGACAAATGTCACAGAATGAGGAGAATCAGATTTTAGAGGCTCAGCTCTAAAAAAGCAAACCAACGTTCAGACTCTGATTTAAAAAAATTCTGTGGCCTTCTGACATTATCACAGTCCATTTTATCTGATGCTTTCATAACTTTCAACTATTTTAAACCTCAAACGTTTTCAGAGCTTACTCTTGATCCCATTTTTTTTGAAGTATGGGTGTATTGACATATATTGATAACATAGGTCACAACTGTCTTCTGCAAATAAAAAAGAGGGGACAACAAAATGATACATTTTGGAGCTGCAAAAGGACTTAGAAATTATCCTGCCTAACTTTTTATAAAAACTACCCTGGGATAGTTCAGTGATTTGTCTGAGGTTATATACTTGCTTTCACCAGCTGGTTTGCAGAACATAGACCTCCTGCATTTTGTCCAGTGTCTATTCAGCTACATTTTAGTGCTTCTACATCAGTGCATTCCATTTAACTAATATTTACAAAGTAGATTCTATGCACCAAGGATTGATAATACAGAAGTGTAAAACACACCAGCACACACTTGCATGTACATATGTGTATGCACAGTTCCTCTACTAGAGAACCTTAAAGTCTGTCTGTACCAAGAGTGGACAGGAGGGGTGCAAATGCATAACCAACCTGCTACCCAAACCTATGGTATTTATCTCTAATTGATGAAGGCATTGTATTTTCCTGCTGAATTTAGACATGGCTTCAACATTTGCCCCTTTATGGCTCTCTGGGCATCCACTATTTGAGAATTGACATGCAATTGAAACTTTTTGGCATCAAAGCATTAGTTTTCTTAAAGAATTACCTTTTAGAAGACAAAGGAACGTAATCATAATGGTACTAATAATAGATACCATTTATTACTAAGCTGTAGGTTCTAAACACAAAATAATTAAAGCAAAATTGCTTATATGTGAATCACCTAACATCAACTCAGTGTGTTCTGAACTTTAGGAAACAAGATCTCTGTGCTGAGTGCTCTATAAGTGATTGTAGCTTCACTGTCCCTCTTTGGTCTGTGGTTCTTGACCTGCTTCATATTCTTTTAGGTCATGCATCATAAAAGACTTAGTAACTTTTGAGGTTTATCCTAGGATTTCTGTGTAAAAATAAACCAGTCAGGTCTTATTTGCTCTTTGGCTTTTTTTGAGAAAAACATATTATTTACCTTATTGATGGAAGAGGAGAATAATGAAGAAGACCCTTCAGCCTTAGACCTGTACTGTCACTGGGTTTTGGATTAAGGAAAGGAATGACTCTGCGGGTTTAGGAGCTATGAGTTAAATAAGGAAACACAAGCTTTAAATGATACATTAAACAAGATGGACTTAACTGATATTTATAGGACATTCCATCCAAAAACAAGAGAATACACTTTCTTCTCAAGGGCTCATGGAACATCCTCCAGGTTAGATCATATCTTGGGTCAAAAATCAAGCCTTGGTAAATTTAAGAAGCTTGAAACTGTATCAAGTATCTTTTCCTACCACAATGCTATGAGACTAGATATCAATTACAAGAAAAAAATCTGTAAAAAATACAAACATATGGAGGCTAAACAATACACTACTAAATAACCAAGAGATCACTGAAGAAATCAAAGAGGAAATCAAAAAATGCCTAGAAACAAATGACAATGAAAACACGAAGACCCAAAACCTATGGGACGCAGCAAAAGCAGTTCTAAGAGGGAAGTTTATAGCGATACAGTCCTACCTCAAGAAACAAGAGACATCTCAAATAAACAACCTAACTGTACACCTAAAGCAATTGGAGAAAGAAGAACAAAAAAACCCCAAAGTTAGCAGAAGGAAAGAAGTCATAAAAATTAGATCAGAAATAAATGATAAAGAAATGAAGGAAATCATAGCAAAGATCAATAAAACTAAAAGCTGGTTCTTTGAGAAGATAATCAAAATTGATAAACCATTAGCCAGACTCATCAAGGAAAAAAGGGAGAAGACTCAAATCAATAGAATTAGAAATGAAAAAGGGGAAGTAACAACTGATACTGCAGAAATACAAAGGATCATGAGAGATTACTACAAGCAACTATATGCCAATACAATGGACAACCTGGAAGAAATGGACAGATTCTTAGAAATGCACAACCTTCCGAGACTGAATGAGGAAGAAAGAGAAAATATAAACAGACCAATCACAAGCACTGAAAATGAGGCTGTGATTAAAAATCTCCCAAGAAACAAAGGCCTGGGACCAGATTGCTTCACAGGCGAATTCTATCAAACATTTAGAGAAGAGCTAAAACCTATCCTTCTCAAACTCTTCCAAACTATAGCAGAGGGAGGAACACTCCCAAACTCATTCTACGAGGCCATCACCCTGATACCAAAACCAGACAAAGATGTCACAAAGAAAGAAAACACAGGCCAATATCACTGATGAATATAGATGCAAAAATCCTCAACAAAGTACAAGCAAACAGAATCAAACGGCACATTAAAAGGATCATACACCATGATCAAGTGGGGTTTATCCCAGGAATGCAAGGATTCTTTAATATACACAAATCAATCAACGTGATACACCATGTTAACAAATTGAAGGAGAAAAAACATATGATCATCTCAGTAGATACAGAAAAATCTTTCGACAAAAATTCAACACCCATTTATGATAAAAACCCTCCAGAAAGTAGGCATAGAGGGAACTTTCCTCAACATAATAAAGGCCATATATGACAAACCCACTGCCAACATCATTCTCACTGGTGAAAAACTGAAAGCATTTCCTCTAAAGTCAGGAAAAAGACAAAGGTGTCCACTCTCACCACTGTTATTCAACATAGTTTTGGAAGTTTTAGCCGCAGCAGTCAGATAAGAAAAATAAATAAGAGGAATCAAAATTGGAAAAGAACAAGTAAAGCTGTCACTGTTTGCCAATGACATGATACTATACACAGAGAATCCTAAAGATGCTACCAGAAAACTACTGGAGCTAATCAATGAATTTGGTAAAGGATACAAAATTAATGCACAGAAATCTCTTGCATTCCTATACACTAATGATGAAAAATCTGAAAGAGAAATTAAGGAAACACTCCCATTTACCATTGCAGCAAAGAGAATAAAATACCTAAAATATACCTACCTAATGAGACAAAAGACCTGTATGTAGAAAACTGTAAGACATTGATGAAAGAAATGAAAGACGACACAAACAGATGGAGAGATATACCTTGTTCTTGGATTGGAAGAATCAACTTTGTGAAAATGACTATGCTATCCAAAGCAATCTACAGATTCAATGCAATGCCTATCAAACTACCAAGGGCATTTTTCACAAAACTAGAACAAAAACTTTCACAATTTATATTGAAACACAAAAGACCCCACATAGCCAAAGGAATCTTGAGAAAGAAAAATGGAGCTGGAAGAATCAGGCTCCTGGGCTTCAGACTATACTACAAAGCTACAGTAATCAACACAGTATGGTACTGGCACAAAAACAGATATATAGATCAATGGAACAGGATAGAAAGTCCAGAGGTAAACCCATGCACATATGGTCACCTTATTTTTGATAAAGGAGGCAAGAATATGCAATGGAGATAAGACAGCCTCTTCAATAAGTGGTGCTGGGAAAACCGGACAGCTACATGTAAAAGAATGAAATTAGAGCACTCCCTAACACCATACACAAAAATAAACTCAAAATGAATTAAAGACCTAAATATAAGCCCAGACACTATAAAACTCTTAGAGGAAAACATATGTGGAACACTCCATGACATAAATCATAGCAAGATCCTCAAAAAATAAACAAATGGGAACTAATGAAACTTAAAAGCTTTTGCACAGCAAAGGAAACCATAAACAGGACCAAAAGACAACCCTCAGAATGGGAGAAAATATTTGCAAGTGAATCAACTGACAAAGGATTAATCTCCAAAATTTAAAGGCAGCTCATGCTGTTCAATATGAAAAAAACAAACAACCCAGTCCAAAAATGGGCAGAAGACCTAAATAGACATTTCTCCAAAGAGGATATACAGATTGTCAACAAACACATGAAAGGATGCTGAACATCACTAATCATTAGAGAAATGCAAATCAAAACTACAATGACGTATCACCTCACACCGGTTAGAATGGACATGATCAAAAAATCTACAAACAATAAATGCTTTAGAGGGTGTGGAGAAAAGGGAACCCTCTTGCACTGTTGGTGGGAATGTAAATTGATACAGCCACTATGGAGAACAATATGGAGGGTTCCTTAAAAAACTAAAAGTAGAACTACACTACGACCCAGCAATCCCACTCCTGGGCATATACCCTGAAAAAAACATAATTCAAAAAGACACATGCACCCCAATGTTCATTGCACGTCTGTTTGCAATAGCCAGGATATGGAAGCAACCTAAGTGTCCATTGACGAATGGATAAAGAAGATGTGGCACATATATACAATGGGATATTACTAAGCCATAAAAAGAAATGAAATTGAGTTATTTGTAGTGAGGTGGATGGACCTAGAGACTGTCATACAGAGTGAAGTAAGTCAGAAAGAGAAAAATAAGTACCATATGGTAACACATATATATGGAATCTAGAAATAAAAAAAAGGTCCTGAAGAACCTAGGGGCAGGAGAAGAATAAAGATGCAGACATAGAGAATGGAATTGAGGACATGGGGTGGGGGAAGGCTAAGCTGGGATGAAGTGAGAGAGTGGCATGGACTTATATATACCACCAAATGTAAAATAGATAGCCTGTGGGAAGCAGCCGCATAGCACAGGGAGATCAGTTTGGTGCTTTGTGACCACCTAGAAGGGTAGGATAGGGAGGGTGGGACGGAGACGCAAGAGGGAGGAGTTATGGGGATATATTTATATGTATAGATGATTCACTTTGTTATAAAGCAGAAACTAACACACCATTGTAAAGCAATTGTACTCCAATAAAGATGTTAAAAAAAAAAAAAACTATGAGTAAAGAGGCTCTGTAAGCAGAGCTGTGGCCAAGAAGATGCAGAAAGTAAGCACACTTATAGATATTATTGATTGTGTCTGTCCTCAGGAACACAGTGATATGTACATGGCATGTAATGGTATATGTATTGAATCCAGTGACTCTTGTTCCTCAGTGGGACCACCAAAAAAGCTACATTCTCAGGATTATAGCTTTTTCTGAATCTTTGGGAGAAAGAGAAGCAGAGAGAATGGAAGCTTAGTGTGAGCTGTTGACTGGAAACACGTTTTACAAAACTGCTTCTTCTTGAAAGGCAGTTGAATCAACTTATTGTCGTCAGGCTTTAAGTAAATGAGTTCTTGCAGTTGGCAAAAATGAATACAAAATGCTTTAATTTTGTTCTGGCTGTGGTCCAGCAACAAGAGAGACTTTTCAAGCATGGAGTTACAGAGCAGTGCTGAACGACTCCAAGCGAATTCTGTGTAGGTTAAGCTCTTCAGGCAGGGCTCACTGTTTGCTCATGGCAACTAGGTGACAGGGGTGGCTGAAAGCTTGGGAAGACTGGGGTTGGCTAGTGAAACCTGGACCAGCTGTCTTTGTCCCTTAGTACTTGGTAAAAATGTGGGTCAAAAGTAACTATTTTCATTAGTACATGGAGAAAATTGTTATTCAAATTGGGTGTCACTTTGTCCTCAGCCGAAAGGCTTTTGATAGTTATTCGTAACGGTAAAACTTCCAGATGCTCCATATTCAACAATAATTTTGACTGGAACTCATGGTCAGGAGAATCTGTTGGTAAGTAGATTTGAAGAAAGGGACTCTTTTAAAGACCCCTGGTTTGTGGATCCATGTTTTCTCAGCATCTTGTTCAAAGAAACCTGTACCTTCACAAATCAAGAGAAACCTGGGACATCCTTCACTTTTACAGTCAGATTTTGATTATTCAGTGTGAGTCAGGATTCTCACCAGGATTATGACCAAACTGGAGGATTGGTCGGTTGGGGGAGCACAAATGGCATTTAAAACAGGCTGTGTGGGGGTGAGAGAGGATACCATGATTTCACAGAGTCAAAGAATTTTTTCCAGAATGTATGTTTGAGAGGTTCAAAAGGAAAGGAAAGCAGAATATGGTTCTTTTTCTTTAATCTTTTCTTACCAGGTGCTATTTAAGGTTTCTGAGTGTTTCACTCTAGGAGCATTTATTCCATATTTAAAAAGGAATTGGGTTATTAGCTATGTGCCACATAGCAGTTTGACCACGTTTAATATTTGAATTCTTCCTTAGATTTAATCACCTCCATTTTACTTTAGAAATCCCACTACAGGACTTGCCTGGCAATACATTTTTTATATTTTCCCATTTACTTTTATACTGTTCCCATTTTCTAGTGAACAGTCTGCTGCCAAGGCCATTCCCAAATCAATTTCAGAGTGTCGGATACTCAGGATGATGCATCTCTATTTGGGGAAATTTACTGTAAGTTTTGTTGTGAGAAATGGATCTGTACATCAGTCTCCTGCTAGAGTAAGGGACTCACCGAAGAATGAAGCAGAATTAACATGGAATACCTATATGACTCAGCATATTTCTTCCCTGGAGAACTGTGGAATTTAAGCAGCATGGTGGTGTAGTTTTTACACATATCGAGCGCAGAGAAATGTGAGGGGGTCACAGTGGTGCACTGGAGCTGGCTATTAGAAGTGGGCTATGCCTATCTCTTCCTGACTCTGAGCTGAGTGACATCATGTTGGTAGCTTGATATGGGCCATGGTTGGAGTACTTCTACCAGGACGTTGGCAGATGCTGCAAAGAGTTATTGTTGTTGTTTTAAGTTCCTCCCTGGAGAGCAAGTTGTGAAGCATTTGCTAGCGCAACCCTGAGTCAGTGTACCTAAAACACTGATTTTCTTTTTTTTTTCATTGTTGTTATTCTCTAGTACGGGTGTTCTCAAAATGTGGTCCTTGGACCAGCAGTCAGCATCACCTGGGAACTTGTTAGAAGTGAAAATTAGCTGGCCCCACCCCTAACCTACTGAATTAGAAACTCCAGGGTTGGGACTCAGGAATCTTTTAACAAGCCCTCCTTCCAGGTGAATCTGAGGTATGCTAAAGTGCAATAACCACTGCTCCAGGGACTAAATAATTGAGGAATAAATTCCTTTTACTTAACTGTATGCTGACCACAATTGAATGATTAATTATCTCATACCTGTCCCATTGTGCTTATCAAGCTTTCAGAGGATAATGCTAAATGCGACTGCTATTTATAGCACCCGTAGCAGGTGGTGGCAAAGCTGTATCATTTCCGGGGCTCATAGCACGTGGAAACGCACGCCTCATCTAACTCACATTCTTCAGCTGAAAGCATGGCCAAAAAGCAGGTGATGTGGGTTAAGTATGGTAACTGGCCTACCATGTTCTTCACTGGCTTAAATCAGGATCCCCTGGAGGGCTTGTTAAAACAGATTGCTAGATCCCACCCCCGACGTTTCTGATTGGTAGGCCTGGAGTGGGGGGAGCCTGCTGATTTGCCTTTCTAGACGTCTTCCCAGCTGACGCTGAAGCTGCTGTTGCCGGGAACACTCTTGGAGAGACACCATTCTAGAACAAATTTTTTCTTTTTTTTTTTTTTTTCTTTTTGCGGTGCGCGGGCCTCTCCCTGTCGTGGCCTCTCCCGTTGCGGAGCACAGGCTCCGGACGCGCAGGCTCAGCGGCCATGGCTCACAGGCCCAGCCGCTCCGCGGCATGTGGGATCCTCCCGGACCGGGCCCTGCATCGGCAGGCGGACTCTCAACCACTGCGCCACCAGGGAAGCCCTAGAACATCTTCTGAATGATCTGTTTCTGGGTGAGTTTCTGCCTCCTGGCTTTTTGTCCTCCTTTGTTCTACATTTAGCTTGTCTGTGATTTCTCCTGTAGAGCCCACATCATATGGGGCATGATTTTTAATATGCAAGAGCCTGTGAGCCCTCCGTTTTCGGTCAAGATATTATTGAGAGTTATAATTCACTTTGTAATTTTTCTTCCTTCTCCTCCTAAGTTTCTACAGGCTTGCCACTTTGCTATTGTGTCAGGATGAAACTCAGCTGCTTCCTCATTGCAGTGATTGTGGCCTCATGATTCACACCTTTTACTGCCATCCAGATCACTCGCTCGGTTGAACAGGATATTTTTCCTCTTCTTTATTTCCTTTGAATAAAAAACTAATCCACCACGGGCTTCCCTGGTGGCGCAGTGGTTGAGAGTCCGCCTGCCGATGCAGGGGACGCGGGTTCGTGCCCCGGTCAGGGAGGATCCCGCGTGCCGCGGAGCGGCTGGGCCCGTGAGCCATGGCCACTGAGCCTGCGCGTCCGGAGCCTTTGCTCCGCAACGGGAGAGGCCACAACAGTAAGAGGCCCGCGTACCGGAAAAAAAAAAAAAAAAGTTTAAAGTGTTTACTGGTCATGACAGCTCTAGGAGGCCTTGCACACCTCATTGTTGAGATCAGGTGGGATGTCTACAACTTTTTTCCTGAACTCTTAAAATGCAGCATTCGAATAGGGGTGGCTAATGTTGTTATCTGACTGTTGCATTTTTTTTAAGTTGCATTTTAAAATTACTTGTTAGGTTTCTGCTAAACTTGAGTGAGAAGACTTTAGTTTAAGACATATCTTGGCCACTCAAGTAGTTCTGTGACCTTAGGCAGGTCATTTAATTTGTCGGGTCTCACTTTCTTCGTCCATAAATTGGAAATGGTGGCGTCTGTACTGTTTATTTTATTTAAGTTGTGTGAGGGTCACAGTGATATCTAGGAAAGTGTTTCGTAAACTCTAAAATGCTGTGTAACTCTGAAGCATTATATGAGTTCCTTATAATACTCAGCATGGTCAGGACACAGGATAGACCCTTAAGATGTGGTATCTGGCTTGTGTATGTGTTCCTGGGCCCTTATAGATCTGTGGCAGCTGATTCTCAGAACAGTATCTGATACTTAAGAGCTATCCAGAGCATGCGGAGCAAATATACAAAAGTGAGTATAAAAGCTGGTTATTAGCTAGACTTTAGGAGGCAGGAAAAACTGGGCACTGACTGCAAGCTTTTGGAATTTTGCTTGATGGTATCATTTTGGAAACTAGGGCAATGTCAAGAAGCTGAGTGTGTCATTTAAATAACAGGAGTAACGGGAAACAGTGTATTCTGTTGTTGGTGTTTGGGTGTCTCCCAATAATGTTTTGGCCTGAAAACTGGGACTTTTTTTCTTGACTATAAAGACATACTTACTGGGACAAAGGGTAGGATGGGTGGGCTATCTTAGGTATTCAAAATAGGAAATACCAAACTGTGTGCATGTGTGTGTGTGCGCGCGCATTTATGGTAAACATTTGAAACAGGGTTTGCGAAATCCTGTAGAGCCCATCTAGAGAAAACATGTGGAAGTCTTCTAAAAGATATTTCTCTCCCTCTTGGGCTTTCATAGTGTTCAGAAAATTGGATAGATCATGCACTTGAGAGTTTGTACTATGGTGCACTGAAATTTATGTCAGTCATATATTTGACAATTACCTATGCTCTCTATAAACAAAATAGCATAAGAAGTGCTGGCACAAGACTGGGGATCCTCTGCCTCGACACTGACTAGCTTGCTGATGGTGGATAAATCAGTTAACCTGTGTGAAACTTAGTTTCCTGATCTACAAAACAGAAGTAATTATTGACTCATTGCCTTCACTAAGTTGCAGGTGAAATAATGTATATAAAAGTACTTTGTCAACTTGGGCTAAAATGGGCTAGAAATGCAAGATATTATTTTCAAAAAGCCTCTAGTATAAGGCTTTATAGGTAGTCAATGCAATTGTGTTTATTATAGAACTTAAAAAAAACAGGCTAGAAAAATGTTGATTGAGGGAAAGAATCTTTAAATTACTTAAATTAATTAAGTTCAGAGCCTGCTGAACAACCACATGCAGTATGTCTTGGTTCGTGCATGGAGTCTCCTGGCAGGCTGGCTAGCTGCAGTTCTGCCCTCTCCATTCAGTGTCTTTTCTGTGACCTGAATGAAGATATAGGAGGTATGCTCTTCAGACTCATAGGCGATTCAGACCTGGGAGGAGTAGCTAATACCATGAATGCAGATCCAAAATTCAAATTGATCTCAAAAGGCAGGAACAATGATC
Source organism: Leucopleurus acutus (assembly GCF_964270905.1). Lineage (NCBI taxonomy): Eukaryota > Metazoa > Chordata > Mammalia > Artiodactyla > Delphinidae > Leucopleurus > Leucopleurus acutus. The sequence goes on from NC_139156.1 coordinate 64,889,022, forward strand.
TGAAAGCACCAAGATAAAATATAACATGGATATAAATAAAGTACTTCTTTTAGAGTAAAAATAATCTATTGCACAAATTCAGGATGCGGGTGATTTGCCTTGGAGGAAGTTGATATGAAACCATCTGGGGGTTTTAGATGATGTCTACGAGCTCAAATAGAATGTGATGCATTTGCTTTGAAAAAAAAGAAGTACTGAGTGGAAAAACATGGGTGCTCACCAGAGTGATCTGGTGTTCAGAAATCTAACTTCTGAATTAGGTGATTAAGGTTCTGGTCTTCACTGTGTTAATATCTCACTATGTGACCTTGCTCAGGTCATTTAATGTTCTTGGGTTCATTTTATTTAATTGATAACATGAGAACTTGGACTAAATTATTTCTGAGATTGCTCCCAGCTATAGGAATCTGATTCTGAGTTGAGTCATATGAAGCCTTTTTTTTTTTTTTTTTTGCGGGGGGGTGGTGGTTTGAGAATTAATGTATCTATAGTTGAAAAAATTTTTTTCAATTACAGAGAAACAACTGAGACTTAAAATTAGAATATATATGTATATATATTTTTATTTTTCAGTGATTGTGACTTTTAATTTAATCTTGTTAGCTCAGCCAATGGCCTTCTCAAAGATAACATATTTCTCAATTTTTTTTGCTTAACTGGTATGCCTTAAGAACTGTTCCGTATCTTCAAATTTTTCTGTGACTTTCAGGTACAAATCCCAGTAGGGTCCAGCTGGCTCACTTTCCTTCCAAGACGGATAAATTGAGCTGTATGTTCTTTTACAATATGTGGTCTTAGATGTCTAGCATGAGACTTTCAAAATTAAGGTCCTGTCTACTGCTTACAGACTTACACAGGGTCTCAGACCTCTATTGGTAGAAATAACAGTTTATCATCAAAACTACAGAGTAATTTTTGCTGCCAAAAAATGAGTGTTGCTTCTCTCTAACTTACAGAAGTGTTACTTCTTTAATGTAAGCTTTAATTGAGCTGTGAATGACTTAATAGTTTGCTGTACCTCTGAGTTTCGGAATATGCTGTGTTTTTCAGAAGGAATGGCTACATGCTAGGCATGTTGTTCATTTTAATGCACCTGGTTAACTTTCACTCATTTCATTATGCTATTTGTTTGATATAGACTTTGTACTCCATTTGATATAATAGAGGGTTTTTTGTGTGTTGTTCTGAAACCTTGAATGTGACTTAATTAAGTGAATGGGAATTAATCAGAATATCCCTTTTCTAATCTTACCAGGTAAAAAAAAAATCATCATATTAAGGGTGTTGTGTTAGGGAAGATAGCAACTTATGCTTCCTTCTCTTCATTCCTCTGCTTTTCTTCCCCTTCCTCTCTCCTTTGCCTTCCTCTGTCCCACCCACACTTTCCCCCCTCCTCCTTTCTTCCTTTTTGTTTCTTCTGTCCATAAGTATTTATTGAATCACCACTGTGTGTTAGGTAGGCTTAGGATTTATTCACTAGTATGGTATCTGCCTTCATGGTGCTTACAGTCTAGGAGAAGAATCATTTAAGTAAACAATTACAATGCAGAGTAAAATGAAGTTCGTTAATGAAGGCCAGAGAGGACATCCCAGAATAGATTTTAAACCTGAGAGTTGAAGGTTGATTTTTAGTTAGCTGAACAAAGAAGTTGAGCTTGGATCGGATGCAGGAAATGTTCTAGGCAGAGGGAAAGCATTTAGTAAAATCTTAACACGTCAAAAAGTACAGCACAATTAAGATACAAAAAGACAGTATGGCTGAAGCCTGGTGCACAAGGGGAGATCGGCCAGAAATAGAATTGGAGGGACAAAATCTTAAAAGCCCTTATGGATTGTGAACCCAAAAGGTAATAGGAAGTCACTGGAGGGTTGAAGAAAGAAAATAACGTGGTCAGTTTTCCATTTTGAAAAGATGTCTTTTTCCTGTAGGCTGGAAACTGAAACTGAGTTGGAAGGACACAAGTTTGATGATAAAATTATTATTATAGTCCACGTAAGAGATGATGATGATGATGATGATGCAGCCTTGGACTCGGGTGGTGGTAGATACTGGAGTATCTGCTTCATCTGAACAAAGCTATGGAGACTTTATTTCATTTTCAGATAATTGTCTTTAAAGTTATTGTTGAATAACAGATAAAAGCAAAAATCTTTTTTCCCCTTTATTGCTATCCCTAATTTGAGGACTTAAAGACTGCCTCCAGAATGATTAATAGCTGTGAGGTTTAGGTATTCAGAATACATTTCTAGATGCTGTGTTGATTTGAGTAGAAGAAGGTGCACCATAATAAGAGTCAGAGCTCTGAATTTAAGCCCTAGTTTTGCCACTAATGAGCTCCTTGACTCTGGGTAAATAACCTCCCTAGGCACTCCCTTCAGTTCTAATCACCCATGATTCTGTGGATGCCTATGTAAAAGAACTCTAGGGAGGAAGAGTCTCCAAGTGTTTATTTACATTTTGAACATCTTAATGCTTTTTGAATCCCTGTTGGTATGCATATCGAAATTCTAGATTCAACGAGTGAGAAGCCTTGCTAACAGTATCAGAAATCGGAACCTATAATATGGTAAATCTGGAACTAAAAATAAAACTGTTTTTCTATTTTACACCCTTGCTTATAGACATGAGAGGAGATTTGGAGGTCTGTGAAAGATGAGCCTCAAAAATTTAACTTCTGAGGATAGAAATCACTAATAATGAGAAATTAGGCTAAAGTGTGTAGCTGTTCCCAAACGTGAGTCCACTGACTGGTGCCCGTTTGGCCACATAAACATCCCCTGTGGGAGCTTGTTAAAATTATAGAGAGTAAATCTTAGTAGTTCTCATAACAAGAAAAAAATTGTAACTTTGTATAGTGACGGATGGTAACTAGACCCATTGTGATGATCATTGCCCAGCATATACAAATATCAAATCATTACGTTGTATACTGGAAACTAATCTAATGCTATATGTCAATTATACCTTAATAAAATAAATGAATAGTAAAAAAAAAAAATTACACATCCCTGGTATCCACCTCATAGCTTCTGATCAGTAGGTGGAGATTTAAAACAAATTGAGATGGTCACTATGGGGCAATTTTTTGAGTGTCATGCATGAGATCACATTAATCTTGCAAAATGTTTCTTGAAAAAGTGGGGTGAAATAAATTTGAGAAGCACTGTGTAATATAATGTCTTTTATAGATTAATGTTAGCATATTAGAGGTTCTGGGATATCGTAAATGAAAGAATGAGTTTAACTTTGTTTATTCCTGTGTTTCTCTGATTCAATTAGTCCGTCAACCACTTTTGCTAGGATCTCTATAAACAGCCCGCAGAAGTGGCATTCCATGATGGAAATTCACGGTTATTTTTTATAGTCACTGAAATGTACTCATCCATGAAGTGGTCCAAGAACATTAACCCTTTATTGTTTAAACAAAGGCACACATTTGTGAAATTGCTGAGGGAATAAGGATAAATATTTTGCCTGCAAAATAGGCTGATTTCATCATCAGGTGCCGATGTCAGGGAGCTATCATGTGGTTTGTACATATTGCGTTACTTGACTCTTAGCAGTTACTCCAGGTGAATAGCACCTCCACAGACCTGTGCAGTATGCAACCTGCCAAACCTTCCGTGGCTGTTCTGTCTGACAAGCATGGCAGCTAACCCTGTCAGTTTGCTTTCACTGGTGTCAGAAATCATCCAGGGGAATGATCTTACCCAGATTATGACTCTCTGAATAGTAGCCCCCTAAAATTCTAGACAGATCTAGAACCCAACTGTACAAAATAGTTGGGTTTCAATAAAATAATGAGGCTGTTTCCATAAGCCATGCACCAACATTTAAATGTTTATAAATGAATGTGTCTTTATTTGCTGTCCTGAGAAGAAGCTGAGATTCATCATCAGACATGTTACTGGTCAAAGTGTAATAGTGCCTTCATCATTTCATAACAATTTATTGATCACCATGGGACAGGCAACATGCTTGGTACTAGGGACACAAAGGAAAAAAAAGACATGGTTTCTGCTTTCCAGAAAGGGCAGCTTAAGTGAAACTGGCACATACACAGATGGTTATAGCACATTATGGTAATAGTTCCAATGGAAGTAGGTACAAGGGACAATTGCAACATAAAACATAAAGTACCTGAGGTTGGCCTAGGGGAATCAGGAGAAATTTCACAGATGAAACTTCTTTGGTTCGGTTTGGTTTCTGATTTTCTTCTGAAACCCTGTGCTGATTCTGCTATTCAATTACCAAGAGAAAGTTTAGATTTTGCTGCCTTGCATGTGCTCATATGCTTTTCCAAAATAAATTGTGTTTATGTAATATTTTTTACCTTTTCTCCTCACTCATCATTTCCATCCCGATATTACTTTGAATTATACCCCCCACAATAGTCTTAGTTTCAGCTGAGTATTCACATTTCTGGTACAAGCTAATAGAATTTTTCATTTGCTTTTGGTTTGCAGATGTTGAACACATGGCTCTTAAGCATAGCATTATTCTTAGAAGGATGACAGTCTTCAAACATTTTGATTAGTACCTCAATTTTATCCACTTCTCCATATTGAAGTGAACTTGTGTTTTATATCTTCTCTGCTTCATCTTCTACATAAAGCTCTAGTATTCAGAAAGGCAATTTTTGTCTCTAGTTTTATATCTACCAAACTACTGTGAGGCTTTCAAAAAGGGTTGATAGTTTTTAGTGCCAGAGATGGAATATTTTACTTAATTTTTCACAGAGCTCAAAGAAATATACCTGTATCAAGAATAGATACACATTGTCTATTTGCAATATTTTGCACTTGTGTAGCATTTTACAGTTTGTAAGGTATTTTACCTGCATTATTTCATTTAACTCTCACATTGCTATTTGAAATATGAGGAAACTGGAGTTTAGTGAGATTCAGTGAGTTATTCCAGATAGTACAGCTGGTCAGGGACAGAACCAGGACGGAGAGAGTCTTCAGCTTCCAATTAAGAAGCTCTTTCCACTATATTGCCTAGCCGGATAATCTTGCTATATGTAAGATACAAAAAAAGAAAGACCAAAATGAAGGAGTGGAATTTTTGTTTAGCAATAGAAATGCAAAAATTGTATCATTTTTAATTGTATGGATGGATGAGATTGTGTAGGGCATGAAAGAAAATTAATAACCATACTAGGTAGAACATGGTAGGAGAGTTTGATGAAGCAGGATGACAAGAAGGTGGAGCTGATTTAGTGTTTAATGAAGCACTACAGCCAGCAGGACAGGTTGGGGAAAAAAAAAAAAAAAAAAGGAAAAATTTAGCAAAGACCACACAAGTCATAAGTAGGGCAGACAGGGATAACGGAATGGACATAGACAGGAAACTCGTCAAAGAGACTGAGCCCCAGTACAAAGACTGTAGCTGCCACCTTCATTCTGATGTTGGAACCTCTTACATACCAATTATCCAGAGTCAAAATTGATGCCGCAGGTGCTGGTCAGTGAGGAAACTATAGTCAGAATGTAGCCAGGTCTTGACAACTCATAAGTGATTTGGTACAGTTCAGTCACACAGGTTGTGTCATTGTTTCCAGATAAAAGAGCATGAGGGGTAGGAGTAGTAATTGGAAAGTGGTTGAAAGGTTTAGGGTAAGTTTCTTGAGGACGCTGTGAAGGATGAAGAGCCACATGAAGATGCGACTCCGTGGCACCTAATTGGCATAATTATGCTATAAACCGATAGCAATGATCTGACTTGCTAATTTTTTAAAAAGTTCCATCAATTTTAAGGTTACCAGGATATCATAGAAATAAGAGACTTTAACTTTCTCAGTCCTTAACACATCAATGAGATAAAATATATGTCTCAAATTACGTAATATTAGAGAACACACAGGCCTTTTTTCAAGTGTCATGTAATATTTTCAAAAATGAGAATTTGTTGAGGTTTATTTTTGGCCTAAAACTCAGAAAGTAATACAAATGATATTATCTTACAATAGTTGTATAAAACCATAAAAAAAAATTTAGAAACCAAAACATTTAATCACATAGACATTTTAAACAGCTTTATCACACTATAACTGACTTAACAATAAACTGCACATATATAAGGTATACAGTTTGGTAAGACTGATACATGTCTACATTCATGCAACCATCACCATAATCAAAATAAGGAACATATTGATCATTCTTCCTATTTTCCTTGTGTCCTTTTTAAATCTCTCCTTTCCGCCCCTCCCTGTCTCTAAAAATCTCTCCTAAATGACTTTTGCATCAAAAGGGAAACTAAATGCGTACAACCTTAGACTGATCATTCTAAAGCAGTTTTATATACAAATGTTATATATACATGTTGAACTGACAAGGTAGACACTAGGAGTGTAGAGAAGGAAGATTTCAGGAGAAGAATGTGTGTTTAGAAATAATTCTTAAAGCCAGGTGAGCTTGAATTCAGCCTGGAACAGGTAGAATCAGTTGGGAGAACATTTCAGCTTTGGGGCAAGAGGACTACAAAGCCAAGTGAGGAATGAAGGCTGAGCAATTCTGGGCGAGTGAGAAGACTTTTTCTGACTCAAACAGAAGTAGTATGCTGATGATCTGTAGAAAGTGGGAGTCTGGCTAGTTTGTAGAGGGCTCTTGAAAATGAAGCTGAGTGTAGATTTAAGAAAATGAGGAAAAATCAAAGGATTTTTTTTTTTAAACTAGAGAAAGAGATCTGCTTTATTCATTTATCATTCATTCAAAAATTTGTTTGTTGAATGTTCACTATATGTCAGGCACTGTTTAAGTGCTAATGAATATGCTTTTAACATGTGGCCATTTGGAAGGGCACTGTCTGCTGTGTGTGTGTGTCTTTGAGATTTGTTTTTATAAATAAGCTTTATTTTAGAAAATTTTGGATTTATAGAAAAATTGTAAGAATATTATAGATTCCCACATACCTTTATCCATTTCTCGCCTTGTTAACGTCGTATATAGCTATGTTGCATTTGTCAAAGCTCAGAAACTGATATTAGTACGTTACTATTAACCAAACTCCAGACTTAATTTGTATTTGCTTAGTTTTTGTCTAGTGCCCTTTTTTTTTTTTTTAATCCCAGGATCCCATTTAAGAGACCATGTTACATTAGTTACCATGTGTTCTTGGGTCCTTAGACTGTGATGATTTCTCAGATTTTCCTTCTTTTTGATGACCTTGACAATTTTGAGGATTACTGGTCAGATATTTTGCATAATTTCCTTCAATTTGGGTTTGTCTGGTGTTTCCCTCTTACTATCTGCTTTTGAAATAACAAATGGAAGTTCCATCCACAGATCAAAAGTGTAATTAACTTTATGTTTGGATTTTGCTACTTTAATCTTTTTTGAACAGTAAACCTCATATTATCCTCAAATCATTTTCAAAGTATCTTCTGCCTTATCTATTCATCTTAGGTGTCACATTTATTTCCGTCTCCCAGGGTTTCCTGGAAAGAGGAATTTCTCATCAAATCAGTAAGGATTTGAATGAAAGATTCCAAGAAATCCTTCCAAGATTTTAAAGCCTTTGAAATTTATATTTCAGTCACCGTGGTGGTTCAGTAACAGAGGCTAAATGCTTAGCTGTGCTCTCATCCATGACTTGGATCATTGTATGATTTAGCTTGAACTTTGTGCAAGTTTCTAGCTGCCATATCACAGATTGGTGAGACTGGGGTAAAAGTGTTCAGATGTGCCTATACAGGCTGCTGAGCCATTCGTTTTCTTACATACTCTCAAACCTTCCCAGGAATTGAAACACCCAAAGTTGAGTAAGGATCCTGTACTGCTTCTTTCATACAGCATTCCTTAACTATTAAGAAATGGACTTGGGCCCACTCCCTGGAAAAAATAGGTGCCTGACATATCCACAGGCTTCTTTCTTCTGGGACTAAAGAGAGAATAGTCACATTTTCTTGGTACCTGTCCACTAAATAAATTTGAATTCATTGGGGCTTTTGAGACCCTTGAAGACAATATTGTGACTTTTCAACCTTTTATTCCTGGATGAGTGTATGCCCTAAACTTACAGTTCTTGGGTTTGATTCTGGCCCCTCTGATTATTAGCAATGTGGCATTATGTGTGTCACTTAGCCTCTCTAAGCCTTAGTGTTTTGATCCATAGTGTTCAGATAATAATGTCTACTTCCTAAATCTGATTTAGACTCAAATGGGATTAAGCATGTAAATTGCCCAGCACAAGGTCTGGCACAAAAAACAGCCCCAGTAAACATTAGCTGTTCTTTTTATTACTATTATTCCTGGTATCTAGTGTGATAAAGTAATTTTAAAAAACTGGATGCATCAGCCATGATTTCATTAATAGCAGACAGTGTTTTGACTGCACTCCCTGCCTGGTATCCTGCTCAGACATTCTGATGGCCAGGGTCCCACTGCTGCAGCTTCCAGCTTCCTCCACCACAACTCTGCATTCACCCTTCTTGCAGAAGGAGAATGGATGCTTCCACAATTTTAAAGAAGAAATAATGTTTTAAAAAATGTTTTTAAAAATTCACCTAAAACATCCATTTGAATTAAGAAATTAATCATAAAATGCTTTTGCATACAGGATTTTGCCTTGCTGGTCTCATGGAGTTTATCAGGAAGTAGAAATTTTTAAAGGTGATCAAGTTCTATTTTTCTTTTTAAACCAGATGGAGCTAACTTCTACCACTAGCATTCTCTCAGAACCACTGTTCAGTTCTTACACCAGTAAGGAATATGGAAAAGTTGTTGATAAACGGATTTTTCTGACCCTTAGGTATAAGTCTGCATTTGTTGGAGGCCCTGAGGGACTGGTCTGGGACTGTGGCACTACCAGAGCTGTTGCAGGCCCCCTGCTAGGACTCACAAATCCATGCTTTGCAGGGAGTAGTAATTTTAGTTGTCTTCTCAGTATGCCCTGCCATGGAGCCTTTCTTGTTCTGTCTGTTACCGCCTCAGTTAAAGAATGCAGCTTTCTTTGTGCTGGCCTGAGGATCAGATGCTTCCGAGCAGCAGGAAGAGGATAATCCCACACCTAAAGGAATGCAAAGCTTTCTTATTTGCTAAATCAATCAGCAGGGCCTGCTCTGCACAGCCAAGGCAGCAGCTTCTTTCCTGGCAGGGCTCGCTGGCAGAGGGATAGTTCAAGAGTCCTCATCCACAAGCATTTATATTTTTTTTCTCCCCCTTTATCTTCATAAGAGGTAAAAGTAGTAACTTTAATGGGACCTGTGCCTTATGGTTAAAAATGGCGATGTTAATAGTCTAATATTGAAAACATTTAATTACAGGCTACAGGAAGCGTCACTCGAGCCTCATTTAATGTGGCATTGCACGAGAAGAATTCTAGGGCACGTGAGGAGTATAATGGTGTGTTTTAGAGAACTCTTGATATGTACAGGTGAAGAATTATGTTTCATTGATTGCATTTATAAATCTTAAAAAGGAATGGGTTTCCAAAGACGATTCCTCTGAGAGTGTTCAGAAGATCAGGAAAAGCAAATGGTTAGAACTCTTGTGCCAGTTTCAGCTGATCAGTGGTGGCTCCCTAGAGCACTGTGATGCAGATTTTGAAGACCCATTCTAACTCTAGAAAGAATGCCATGATTGATTAAAAATGTCTGCCGTGGGTGTGGGACAAGGTAATAACAATTTGTATATCCCTGGATTCACCATTTGTGCTGGACCAAAGCATGGCAGCTATAATTGTTCATACTCCAGAGTGTGAAAAATTTAAACATTGTGCTTCATAAAATACACAGGACAAAGGTGAATTACAGAGACAATCCTCCACTCATTTCTTCTTTCAGCCAAAACTTGTTTAGCAATTACTGTGTGCTAGATGCTATGGATCTAGAGCTAAATAAGTTCTTGTGTCTGTCCTGAGGAGCTTTTGTTGACTAGAGGAGATGGTGGTGTGAAAACTATTGCAGAAACAATAAATACATTGTAATAAATACAATAGTAATAAGTGCATGAACTAGGTTGAGTGTTCGCCAGACAGAGGAAGGAATTAACTCTGCTTAAGTTCACAAGAAACGCCTTCAAAGGGGGACAAACCTGGTGTCCTTTCGGCCTCTAGAAGTAACAGTGAACACTTAGGAACCATTTTCTCTTACAGTTCAGAGCAACCTTATTGAAAATGGATAGTGCCCTTTAGAATGTAGTAAAGCTCTATGATTAAGGATTCTGTTGCTTTTGTATTATTACAGATTGATACCCCTTTGAATTTTCAATTGTGTTGAACTCCTGATTACTTGGCTTCCTCAACTTATTTCTTTCCCTTACCACTTTTCCCAAACCAGTTCCTATTAAACTACAGTGCTTTGTTTTGTATTGATCTTTGTTGTCCAAATTCTGGCAGTCATTCAGATATTTATACTTGGAATATGCCAATAAGGATACAGGACCTGATGGCAAAGCATTATACATTTGGAAATAATTTGACATGTCATACTTTGTATGGGCTTCTCAGTTTTCAAAATGATTAGCCTGTCATGTTTATATTTCCCTTTGATTTAAAATGCCAAGCACACCTAATCACATTTTTTTTTCAAGTGTGTCATAACAAAATCTACAGATTTGCTGCTTCTAAGTCCAGGAACCTATACAGATAGACCCAGCTGTGTGTTTGATATGTACGGCACACGTGTACACAGATTTAAATTAGCTTCAGGTGTATCTCTAATTAAGTAATTCTCTCCAGGTAATCTTCTATGCTGTTAATGTTCAGAAACACTTTGTAGTCAGTGAATATAGACTAGTAAGTTAATCGTGGTGGAACTGAGACCGTAAATGAATACTTTGTAAGAAAGACATATATCACTTTGGATATGCCAAAGGGAATGTTGGCCTAATATTTGGACTTTTATTTCTAGAAATTGTTCCTTGCAGAAGATCTTTTTGTATATAAATTAACATTATTTGGGTCATAGCCAGAGATTAGGAACCAGTTTTATAATTTTAAACCTTACTTACTGGATTTCTTTTTCTGATTATGAAAGAAATAAAAAAAATTGAAATAGAAAACCATACCACAGACAGTAGAAACTACTCACCAATCTGTAAGTAACATGGACATTTTTTTTCTTCCTGTTTCCTTTTTTGATATGCATGTTTGCTCCTTTAGTCATTTCAGCCACTTGACGAGTATTTATTAAGCATCTAATAATGCCCAGGTTATATGTATGTGTACGTGTGCATGCTTATCATTTATTTTTACTTGAAATATAATTAACATACCATAAAATTCGCCCTATTAAAATGTATACTTTGATACTTTTTAGTTAGCAGAGTTGTGCAACTGTCATCACTATCTAATTCTAGAATATTTTCATCACCTCAAAAAGAAATTCCATACCCATTAGCAGTCACTTTTGTTCCTCCTTCCTCCAGCCCCTAGTATCTGCTAACCTACTTTCTGCCTGTATGGAGTTGTCTGTTCTAGGCATTTCTATAAATGGAAAATGTGGCCTTTGTTACTGGCTTTTTTCATTTAGCATCATGTTTTCAAGGTTTAGCTATGATGGAGCATGAATCAATATTTCATTCCTTTTTAGGCCTGAATACTATTTCATTCTATGGATGTGCTACATTTTGTTTATTCATTCATCGTGTGATGACATTTGGGTTGTTTCTACTCTTCTGCTATGAATAATGCTGCTATGAATATTCATGTGCAATTTTTTGTATGGACATATATTTTTAATTTTCTTGGGTACATAAATAGGAGTGGAAATGCTGGGTGAGGTGGTACCTCTATGTTTAACAATTTGTAAACAGTTTTTCATAGCAGCTGCACCATTTTATGTTCTTATCAGCATGTGCATGAGTTCTAATTTCTCTTAGCCAACACTTGTTATTTCTGTCTATTTTACTGTAACTATACTAGTGGTTGTGAAATGGCATCTTGCTGTTGTTTTGATTTGCACTTTCCTAATGAACAAAGGTGTTGAGTATATGTTCATGAGCTTATTGGCCTTTTGTCTTTTTTGGAGAAATGTCTATTCAAATCCTTCATCCATATTTTAAATGGGTTATTTTTCTATCATTGAATTGTAATAGTGCTTTATAGATTTTGTATAGTAGATCCTTAGCTGATAATGACTTTTTCTCTATTCTGTGCATTCTTTCAATTTCTTGATAGTGTTCTTTGAAGAAAAATAAATTTTAATTTTTATGAAATTCAATATCTATTGTTGCGTATACTTTTGATGTAATATCTAAGAAACTATTAACTAACCCAACGTCACAAGATTTACACTTTCTTATAGGTGTTTTATAGTTTCAGCTCTTAACGTTTAAGTCTTTGATCCCTTTTGAGTTGGCTTTTGTATATGGTGTGAAGTAAAGGTCCAATTTCATTATTTTGCATGTAGATATCCAGTCCCAGCCCAATTTATTGAAAATAACATTCTTTCCCCTTTGAATTGTTGGCGCCCACCCTTGTCAAAAATCAGTTGACTGTAGATGGAGGGGTTTATTTCTGTACTCTTAATTCTGTTCTCTTGATCTATACAGTTGACCTTTGAACAACAGGGTTTGAACTGCCAGAGTTCACTTATGTGGATTTTTTTCCAACAGTAAGTACTATACAGCACCGCACAATCTGCAGCTGGTTGAATCTGTGGGTGTGGAACTGTGGATATGGCGCATCCACGTATGTGGAGAGTTGACTCTAAGTTATATCGGGAGTTTTGACTTCACAGAGGGTCGTTGATCCAACCCTTTAGTTGTTAAAAAAAGGGTGTATTTTTATGCCAGTACCACACAATCTTGATTATTATTGCTTTTTAGTAAGTTTTGAAGCTAGAAAGTTTAATACACCAACTTCGTTATTTTTCAAGATTGTTTGGGTTTTGGTTCCCTTGCATTTTCTTATGAACTTTATGATCAACTTGTCAATTTCTGCAAAGAACACAGCTGGAATTTTGATCTGGATTGCGTTGAAATTATAGATCAATTCATGGATTATTGCCATCATAACAGTAGTAAGTTTTCCAATCCATGACACAGAACATCTTTCCATTTATTTAAATCTTCTTTAATTTCTTTCAGTGATGTTTTGTTTCAGTGTACAGGTATTGTACATTTGTTAAATTTGTTTCTAAATGTTATTTCCTGATGCTATTGTAAGGGGAATTTTTTTTCTTAATTCCATTTTTAGATTTTTCATTGCAAGAGTACATATATACAATGACTTTCGCATATTGATCTTGCAAACTGCAGCCTTGCAGAACTTTTTAGCTCAAATAGTTTTTTGTGGATTCCTTAGGATTTTCTATATACAAAATCATGTCATCTGCAAATAAAGATAATTGAGTTCTTTTCCAATCTGGATGTCTTTTATTTATTTTTCTTGCCTAATTGCCCTGGTTAGAATCTTAACACAATGTTGAATAGAGGTGGCAAGAGTGGACATTCTTGTCAGGTTCCTGATCTTAGGGAGAAACTTTCAATCTTTCACTATTAAGTATATTCTTACCTGTGAGCAGATTTTGCAGATACTGTTCTTCAGGTTGAGGAAGGCTCTTTATTCCTAGTATGTCACTTTTTTTTTTTTTTTTTTTGGTTAATCATGAAAGAGTGTTGGATTTTGTTAAATTACTTTCTGGGTCTATTGAAATGCTCATGTGGTTTGGGTCCTATATTCTATAAATACAATGTATTGCACTGATTTATTTTTAAAGTTTTTCTTTTTATGTGGACCATTTTAAAAGTCTTTATTGAATTTGTTACAGTATTGCTTCTGTTTTACGTTTTGGTTTTTTGGCCGGGAGGCATGTGGGATCCTAGCTCCCTGACCAGGGATCGAACCCGCACCCCTTGCATTGGAAGGTGAAGTCCTTAACCACTGGACCACCAGAGAAGTCCCCAGCATTGATTTTTTTATATGTTAAACAAACCTTGCATTCCTGGGATAAATCTCACTTGGTCATGGTATATAATCCTTTTTTTATGTTGCCGGATACAATTTGCTAGTACTTCGTTGAGAATTTTTGCACTTATATTTTAAGGGATATTTGTCTGTAGGTCTCATGATTTTTTTTGTCTGGTTTTGGTATCAGGATAGTGCTGGCTTCATAAAATGAGTTGGAAGTGTTTCCTCCTTTCCTTTCTTTTTATTTTTGAATAGTTTGTGAAGAATTGGTATTAATTCCTTAAATGTTTGGAAGAATTCAGCAATGAATCTATCTGATCCTGAGCTTTTCTTTGTGGGTAATTTTTTGGGATTACTAATTCAATCTCTTCATTTGTTATAGGTCTGTTCAGTTTGTCTATTCATGAGTTTATGTATAGTTTGTGTCTTTCCAGGAATTTTCCATTTCATCTAGCTTATCTAATTTATTGGCATAGTGTTGTTCATACTATTCCCTTAAAATCTTTTTTTATTTCTCTGTGTCTCTGCTTTCATTCCTGATTTTAATAATTTGAAAATATTCTTCTTGGTTAGTCTAGCTAACTTTGTAAATCTTGTTTATCTTTTCAAAGACCAACTTTTGATTCTGTGATTTTTCTCTGTGGTTTTTCTATCCCCTGTGTAATTTTTTACATTCTAATCTTTATTATTTTCTTCTCAATTTGGGTTTAGTTTGTTCTTTTCTTTTTCTAGCTTCTTAAGATGGAAGGCTCTGCTATTTATTTGAGATTTTCTTTCTTTTTTAACAGATATTTACAGCTCTAATTGTCCTTTTAAGAACTACTTTAGGTGCATTCCAAAAGTCTTGATATGTTATGTTTTTATTTTAATTCATCTCAAAGTATTCTAATTTTCTTTGTTATTTATTCTTTGTCCTATTGTTATTTCACAGTGTGTCTTTTTGTTTGCTTTTTTTAAATCAGTAGCTGTGGCTCACAGGCTCTAAAGCACAGGCTCAATATTTGTGGTGCACAGGCTTAGTTGCTCCACAGCATGTGAGATCTTCCCGGACCAGGGCTCGAACCTGCGTCCCCTGCCTTGGCAGGTGGATTCTTAACCACTGCGCCACCAGGGAAGTCCCCACAGTGTGTTTTTAATTTTCTCATATTTGTAATTTCCCAAAGCTCCTTCTGTTATTGATTTCTAATTTCTGTCATGGACAGAGAACATATTTTGTATGATTTCAATCCTTTTAAGTTAATTGACACTTTTTTATTTGCTAACACATGGTCTATCCTGGAGAAAGTTTCAGACATACTGGAGAAGAATGTGCATTCTGCTGTTTTTTGGAAGGAGGGTTCTTTGAGTAGCTGTTAGGTTCAGTTGGTTTATCATGTTGTTCAAGTCTTCTGTTTCCTTATTGGTCTTCTGTTTAGTTCCATCTATTATGGAAAGTGAGGTATTGAACCCTCCTGTTATTGTTGAATTCTCTGTTTCTTCCTTCAATTCTATGGCTTTTATTAATGTATATTTATATTGCTTCATGTATTTGGTGCTTTCTTTGTTGTTTGCAAGGTACAGTCAGTCCTCCATATCTGCATGTTCTGCAACAGCAGGTTCAACCAACTGAAAATTGCAGATATTCAGGAAAAAAAAAAATTCCAGAAAGTTCCCAAAAGCAAAACTTGTATTTTCTCTGTGACAGCAACTGTTTACATAGCATTTACATTGTATTAGGTATTATAAGTCATCTAGAGATGATTTAAACTATACAGGAGGAGGTTGGTGGCCAAACTGGCAGAGTGGGAAGACCCTGAGCTCCCTTCCTCCCACAGGCATACCAAAATTACAGCTATTTACAGAGCAGCTATTGATGAGTAAGACTGGAAGACTAGCAGAAAAGATCTTCTACAACTAAAGATATAAAGAAGGAACCACAACAAGACGGGTAGGAGGAGATGAGATACAGTTAAGACCCACACCCCTGGGTGGATGACCCACAAACGAGAGAATAATTACAATTTCAGAGGTTCTCTGCAAGGAAAGAGGGGTGCAAGCCCCATATCCGGCCCCCCAGCTCGGGTGTCCTGTACCAGGAGAACAAGCCTCCAGAACATTTGGCTTTGAAGACCAGACAGGCTTACTTTCAGAGAGCCAGATGGCTGTGGGGAATAAAGACTCCACTCTTACAGGGCACACACAAAATCTCACATACTCCGGGACCCAAAAGCAATAATTTGAAAGGAGCCTGGGTCAGGCCCACCTGCTGATCTTGGAGAGTTTCTCAGAGCGGTAGGAGGCAACTGGAGCTCACCCTAGAGACATAGACACTGGCGACATCCATTTTTGGGAGCTTATTCTACACTGGTGCTAGCAAGTGCCATTATGAAGTTTTCCCTCTAGCTTAATAGAACTGGGACCCGGCCCTACTCACCAGGCTGTGGGCCCCAGTGCTAGGATGCCTCAGGCCAGGCAACTAACCAGGCAGGACACAGCCCCATTCACCAACAGACCAGCTGCCCTAAGACCCCCTGAGCCAACAGCACTAGCCTTGGGATCCCCAGGGACCTGTAGCCAGAGACCCCAGGACCCAGCTTCACTCACTGGTTCTGGCACTAACCCCAAGAGCAGCCTTACACACCAGCAGGCCAGCACATCCGCTCCAGGACCCCAGGCCCTGCAGTCAGAGGCCCTAGGAACCAGCTCCACCCACCATGGGCTGCCACTAGCCCTAGGACCTGGCCTTATCCACCAGTGCGTGGGCACCAGCCCTGCCCACCAGCCAGTGGGCACCAGCCCCAGGACCACCACAGTCCTGCAGCATGCCATGTCAGGAAATAGCCCACCCACCAGCAGGCCAATACTGGCTTTGGGACAATTTGGGCCCTGGTGCCAGCCACCACAGGATCTGGCCCCATCTACCAAATGGCAGACCGAAGTTTCAGGACACCTGGCCCCTGAAGCCAGGTGGGCTGATAGCAGCACTGGGACCCCCAGGGCCCTGCAGCCAGAGAACGAAGGACCTGGCTCTACCCAGTAGCAGGCCAACACCAGTCTCTGGTCACCTGCGGTCCTCAGCCCCCTCCACAAGCAGGTCAACACCAGCTCCCACACTTTGGATCCCAGGACGGCTCGCTGTGGAATCCAGCCATGCCCACCAGAGTGCCCACAATAGTTAGCATACCACAACAAAAGAACCTACCCAGCCCATATAGGGGGTACCTCTAGAACACAGAGCTCTGGTGACCAGAGGGTGATACCCTGCTGGGACACATTTGGAAGTCTCCTACAAAAGGCCACTTGTCTAATGTCAGGAAACATAACAGACCTACCAAATACATAGAAATAAAAACAGCAAATTTGGCAAAATGAAGTGACAAAGGAATATCTTCCAAACAAAGGAACAAGATAAAATCCCCAAAGAAGAACTAACTGAAGTGGAGATAAGTAATTTACCTGATAAATAGTTCAATATAATGATCATAAAGATGCTCAAAGAAGTCCAGAGAAGACTGGATGAACAGAGTGAGAAGTAAGAAGTTTTAAAGAAGAGTTAGAAAATATAAAGAAGAACAAAACAGAGGTGAAGAATATAAAAACTGAAATAAAAAATAAAGTAGAAGGAATCAACAGTAGATTAAGTGATGCAGAGGAACAGATCCTTGAGCTAGAAGATAGTAGTGGGAATTACTGAAGCTGAGCAGAAAGAAAAGAATGAAAAGAAATGTGGACAGTTTAAGAGACCTCTGCGACAACATCAAGTGCACTAACATTTGCATTGTAGAGGTCCTAGAAGGAGAAGAGAGAAAAGGGGAAGAGAACATATTTGAAGACATAACTAGTGAAAAACTTCCCTAACCTGGGAAAGAAAACATTCAGGTCCAGGAATCACAGAGAGTCCCAAACAGGATCAACCCAAAGAGGACCACACCAAGACACATTATAGTTAAAATCGTAAAAAAGATAAAGAGAGAACAAAAGCAGCAAGGGAAGAACAGTAAGTTACAGTAGTTCATAAGGCCATCAGCTGACTTTTCAGCAGAAACTCTGCAGACCAGAAGAGAATGGCATGATATATTTAAAGTGATGAAAGAGAAAAACCTACAACCAACAATACTCTACCCATGAGAATGGCTGTTATCAAAAAGACAACAAATAACAAGTGTTGGTGAGGGAGTGGAGAAAAGGGAACTCTCGTCCACCTTTGGCAGGAATGCAAATTGGTGCAGCCACTATGAAAAATAGTATAGATATTCCTCAAAAAAATTAAAAATTGAACAACCATATGATCTAGCAATTTCACTTTTGGTTGTATATCTGGCGAAAACAAAACTACCAATTAGAAAAAGTTTATGCACCCTTATGTTCATTGCAGCATTATTTGCAGTAGTCACAATATGGAAGCAACCTAAGTGTCCATTGATAGATGAATGGATAAAGAAGATGTGGTATATATACATTATGGACTATTACTCAGCCATAAAAAAGAATGGAATCTTGCCATTTGGGGCAACATGGCTGTACCTAGGAGGTATTATGCTAAGTGAAATAAGTCAGACAGAAAAAAGACATATACTGTATGATTTCATTTATATGTAGAATCCAGGAAAACAAACCAAATGAACAAACATAACAAAACAAACAGAATTATAGATATAGAGAACTCACAGGAGTATGGGGGTAGGAAATAAATAGGTGAGGGAGGTTAAGAGATACAAACTTCTAGTTGCAAAATAAATCTTACGAGTATGAAATGTACAGTGTGGGCAATGTAGTCAATAACTAATATCTATATATGATGAAATATCATAAACAGACTTATCATGGTAATAATTTTGAAATATATAGCAATATCCAATCACTATGTTGTTGAACAGGAACTAACAGTATTGCAGGTCAATTATACATCAAATACAAACAGAGTCATAGAAAAAGAGATCAGATTTGTGGTCACTAGAGGTGTGGGTTAGGCGTAGGGAGGAGACTTGGAGGAAGGCAGTCAAAAGGTACAAACTTGCAGTTATAAGATAAATAAGTACTAGGGGTGTAATGTACAACATGATAAACACGGTTAACACTGCTCTATGTTATATCTGGAAGTTGTTAAGAGAGTAAATCTGAAGAGTTCGCATCACAAGGAAACCAGTTTTTTTCTATTTATTTAATTTTGTATCTGTATGAGATGATGCATGTTCACAGAACTTACTGTGGTCATCATTTATTGATGTATGTAAGTCAAATCATTATGCTGTATACCTTAAAATTGTACAGTGCTATATGTCAGTTATATCTCAAAACTGGAAGGCAAAAATAAATAAAATAAAGTTCGTCTTGAAAACAAAACAAAGTACATGAGAGGATGTGCTTAGGTTATATGCTAATATTTTCTATGCCATTTTATATAAGAGACGAGTATTCTCAGATTTCGGTTTTGGAGGGTTTCCTGGAACCAATCCCCTGTGGATATTGAAGGACAACTGTATATCTCTTTCCATCCTTTTACTTTCTTTCTGTGCCTTTGAAACTAAATGTTCTTCTTGTATACAGCATGTTATTGGATTATTTAATTTTGTTTGCTTGTGTTTATTGACCATCTGCATGAGTTTATGCTAATTTTTCATTTCTTCTATTGGATTATTTTATTTTTTCTTATTTTTTGTGTATCAAGGATGCTAAACTTTATCTGTCACATATGTTCAAATATTTTTCCAGATTTTTATTTGTCTTTGCGCTTTAATTTTTTAAATGAAGGGATGTTTATATAAATCATTCATCATAAACCTGACCCTAAATGAATTGCTGAAGATAATTTCTAATTCTTTCCATCTTATTCTCAGACTATTTTTAGGATCCTTTTCTTGTACATTTCTCAACAATTGATGTCTTTGTTACTTTTTCCCTCTTCTCTCCTAGGAATGATGTCACCCACTCCACTGGCTTCCACTCTTCCCTGTATTGCTGCTGCCTTCTACATCTCTATACCCAGCCTAGATACCTTTACGAGCTCTTGTTCTATATGTCCACTTTCCTCAGTGGCACCATCATCCTCCCAGTCTCTTGGGCTAGCAACCTGTAAAATCATCCTTCATATTTCTCCCCATCTAATTTGTTTTCAGTCTTATTGAATGTATTTCCCAGTATCTTTACAATCTGTACTGCCCATTTTCATTTCAATTGTCACTGCCTTAATTCAGGCTTTCTTGATCTCAAAAAGCTTCTTGCCTGAAATTTTGCCTCTCTACTTTCTCTCAATATCTCCCTCTCTCTGTCTCTCTTTCACTCTCACTGTCTCTCTCTCTTTTGTGCATGCGTGCGTGCACACACACACACCCCTTCCCCCAGAAAAATCAGTCTCTAAGGCAAATTTGATCCTGCCCCTCCCAGCTTCATGCTTAGAATCTTTCAAAAGGTTATTTTATTTTAGAATTATTTTACTCTCTCAGACCCTGATACTTTTGTTAAGGACAGAGTGATGTTATCTTAGTTTAAAAAATTTTCCATGCCCAGTACAGCGCCTGGAATATAATAGAAACTAATTAATTTTTAATAAAAGAATGACTGGTAACCTTTAGAAGAATTTATTGAATTTATTAACTAGTTTCATAGAAATTTCTTCTTTTTATTGAAGTTACTATTTCATGCTGAATGGAATAATTCATGGAGCTGATTTAGTAATAAAGCAGCATTTGTAAGTTAAAGTTTCCTAACTCTAGTGGACGCTCAGGTGGTTGACAAGCGTGACTTAAAACATAGATTTCCTATCATTTCACAAATTGAGTAGACACTTGTTATCACCAAATAAGATACTGAAATGCTTTTAGTGATAATGAATAGGAGGGGAAGAAGACACTTGTATATTTTATTAGACAAGATCCCAAAGAGGCAGCTGACAGGATAAAATGCAGCAGTTGGATTGTAGATTTTGCAGAGAAAGCTGTCTTAGATTAAGACATAAAACAGATATTTCATAAGCAAATCTCTTAGAAGGTCGACAAATTGAATATTCCAAAGCTCTGAACATGTTGCATTTGCAAGTATTATATCCTTTCCCCTTCTCATTAAGCAAACAGAGCGATGATAGCCAGTCTGCACTTCCTGTTCCCAGTCTGCACTTTGTGTTCCTTCGGTGGGCAGCTACAAAGACTGAACCATGAACAATTGTCATAAGGTGTTAACAGAACCAATTAATTCAGGGAACAACCAAAAATAACTACTGCTTAGGTGTCAGCAAAATAGTGATGTAAGACAGAGGTTATGTAATATTCAAAAGGAAATGTGCAACTGATGATTGATACCTTTATTTCGATGCATCAGTGAGATATACACAGTGAAAAAATAAAAGAATTGTGATGAATTTGTATTTATAAAACTAGAATTTCTCTTTAAACCATTCTTTAGTGACAAGGAAGTAAACCTAGAGAAATAAAGGGACTTTCTCAAGATATCAAACGTTAGAGTTGGAATTATACAGCTGTTTAATGATAATATTTAGTTAAAATTTATAGAGAACTTTTAATGTTCCAGAAAATATTCTAAGTACTTTTTAGGGTATTAGTTTATTCACATATTATGAAGTAGATACCACAGGTATCTGCTGAGGTATAGGAGGTTGAATAACTTACCCAAAGTCATAAAATTAATAAATTGTCAAGCTAAGATTCTAACTTAGATAATCTATCTGCAGGTCATGAATTTTTAACCATTATATTTTATCTCCCTTTGTTTGGCTCGATAAATTAAGATTTAGCATTCTTTTTTCAGAGCAGAATATCAATTTTGTGGTAACAAAATTCCAGACTTCTATGGGCTCTCTGTATTTAGCAATCAAAATTAAGATATTTTCCTAGAATATGTTAGCAATCAAAATTAAGATATTTTCCTAGACTATGTTTACATATAACCTATAAATATTTTCCTTGCACAAAACTAAAATATGACTCCCTTTATCCTCAATTTATTGATTTCAGTACTGACATGGATTTGACTCCAGCTTTATTTATGATCTTTGGCAATTTGCCTCATTTCTCTCTACTTAAACTACTTGATTTATTTTAATAAGGAGAGACTTTTCACATACTGTAAGGCTGATCTACAGGGAGATAAGCGAAACTTGAAGTAAATGGGACATCAAACTAGTTGATCATCTAAATGTGGTAGAGCTACCACAGGAAGTAGATTCAGCTCAGGAGGCAACAGCAGGGATGTGAATGTTACGGCCACTGAAAGTACTTGGAAGTGAAACCAATAGTTAGCATCTCAGCAACTTAACACATTCTCAGCTGAACAGACCATGTAATCTAAGAGAAATCTTAAAGTGTACTATTAGAGATACAAACAGGCAATCTGATTCAGAAAGTCTGTTTACTCATAGCAGACTTAATTTCTTCCTCTTGACATGGAAATGGCAGTACCTATCTTGTTGGTTATTGAGAGGACTTTTAAAAACATTAAAAATATCTTGCATACTTCCAAAAAATAGTGGACTATTTGAGGACTTCAGTGGGCCTCAAATGAAAGCATTTGTAGTGATTGAGGAAATTTTTTTGATGTAAAATTGGTCTATAACATTATATAAATATCAGGTGGACAACATTATAATTTGAAATCTGTATAAACTATAAAGTAATCACCACCAAGGTCCAGTTAGCATCCATCATCATACAGTTGACCCTCTTGACCCGTTTTGCCCACCCCCAAACCCCCTTCCTCTCTGGCAACCACCAATTTGCCTCTGTATTTATGAGTTTTGTTTTATTTATTTTTTAGATTTTGTACATAAGTGAAATCATACAGTATTTGTCTTTCTCCATCTGACCATTTTTGCTTAATATAATACCTACATCCATGTTCTTGCAAATGGCAAGATTTCATTCTTTTTTATAGCTGAGTAGTATTTCATTGTGCATATTATTATATACCACATCTTCTTTATCCATCAGTGCACACTTAGGTTGTTTCCTTACCTTGGCTATTTTAAATGATACTGCAATGAATATAGGAGTGCATATATTTTTTTCTAATTAGTGGTTTTGCATTCTTCAGATAAATGCTCAGAAGTGCATATGGGTCATATGGTAGTTCTTTTCTTAACTTTTTTAGGAACCTCTATACTGTTCACATAGTAGCTGTACCACTTTACATTCCCACCAGAAGTATGCAAGTGTTCCCTTTTATCCACATCCTCTCCAGCACTTGTTGTTTCTTGTCTTTTTGATAATAGCCATTCTAACAGGCATGAGGTGGTATCTCATTGTGCTTTTTTTTTTTTTTGACAATTAAAGTAAGCTCAGAGTGACTTTTAATATGCCAATCAATGTTAATAAAACACAAGTCAAACAGACTAGTGCAAACATGTTTTAAACCAAAATAGAAAAACAAACAATAGACAGATTCTATTTTTTTGCAACATCTGTTAGCCAGTATTATTAGTCAAATGGCTAATCACACATAAAACATATTTTGTGATAAGCTTGGGACAGTCAGAAGTCATTCTGGCTCATTGTGCTTTTGATTTGCATTTTCCTAATAATTAATGAGGTTGAACATCTTCTCATGTGCCTGTTGCCCATCTGAGTCTCTTCTTCAGAAAAAAATGTCTCTTAAGATCTGCTTATTTTTATTTTATTTTTTTAAATTTATTATTTTTTTATTGAAATTTTTAATTTTATTTTTATACAGTAGGTTCTTATTAGTCATCACTTTTATACACATCAGTGTATACATGTCAATCCCAATCGTCCAATTCATCACACCACCACCCACACCCCACCGCCGCTTCCCCCCTTGTTGTCCATACATTTGTTCTCTACACCTGTGTCTCAATGTATGCCCTGCAAACCGGTTCATCTGTACCATTTTCTAGGTTCCACATATATGTGTTAATATATGATATTTGTTTTTCTCTTTCTGACTTACTTCACTCCGTATGACACTCTCTAGATCCATCCACATCTCAACAAATGACCCAATTTTGTTCCTTTTTATGGCTGAGTAATATTCCATTGTATATATGTACCACAACTTCTTTATCCATTTGTCTGTCGATGGGCATTTAGGTTGCTTCCATGACCTGGCTGTTGTAAACAGTGCTGCAGTGAACACTGAGGTGCATGTGTCTTTTTGAAATATGGTTTTCTCTGGGTATATGCCTAGTAGTAGGATTGCTGGATCATATGGTAATTCTATTTTTAGATTTTTAAGAAACCTCCATGCTGTTCTCCATAGTGGCTGTATCAATTTACATTGCCACCAAGAGTGCAAGAGTGTTCCCTTTTCTCCACACCCTTTCCAGCATTTGTTGTTTGTAGATTTTCTGATGACACCCATTCTAACTGGTGTGAGGTTATACCTCATTGTAGTTTTGATTTGCATTTCTCTAATGATTAGTGATGTTGAGCAGCTTTTCATGTGCTTCCTGGCCATCTGTATGTCCTCTTTGGAGAAATGTCTATTTAGGTCTTCTGCCCATTTTTGGATTGGGTTATTTGTTTTTTTTTAATATTGAGCTGCATGAGCTGTATATATATTTTGGAGATTAATCGTTTGTCCGTTGATTCGTTTACAAGTATTTTCTCCCATTCTGAGGGTTGTCTTTTGGTCTTCTTTATGGTTTCCATTGCTGTGCAAAAGCTTCTAAGTTTCATTAGGTCCCATTCATTTATTTTTGCTTTTATTTCCATTACTCTAGGATGTGGATCAAAAAAAGATCTTGCTGTGATTTATGTCAAAGAGTGTTTTTCCTATGTTTTCCTTTAAGAGCTTTATAGTGTCCAGTCTTACCTTTAGGTCTCTAATCCATTTTGAGTTTATTTTTCTATATGGTGTTAGGGAGTGTTCTAATTTCATTCTTTGACATATAGCTGTTCAGTTTTCCCAGCACCCCTTATTGAAGATACTGTCTTTTCTCCACTGTATATCCTTGCCTCCTTTGTCATACATTAGTTGACTGTAGGTGCCTGGGTTTATCTCTGAACTTTCTATCTTGTTGCATTGATCTGTGCTTCTGTTTTCGTGCCAGTACCATATTGTCTTGATTAATGTAGCTTTGTAGTATAGTGTGAAGTCAGGGAGTCTGATTCCTCCAACTCCGTTTTTTTCCCCTCAAGACTGCTTTGGCTATTCGGGGTCTTTTGTGTCTCCATACAAATTTTAAGATTTTTTGTTCTAGTTCTGTAAAAAAAAAATGCCATTGGTAATTTGATACCAATTTACATTGAATCTGTAGATTCAATGTAAATCTGTAGATTGCATTGAATCTGTAGATTGCTTTGGGTAGTATAGTCATTTTCACAATATTGATTCTTCCAATCCAAGAGCATGGTTTATCTCTTCATCTATTGGTATCATCTTTAATTTCTTTCATCGGTGTCTTACAGTTTTCTGCATACAGGTCTTTTGTCTCCTTAGGTAGGTTTATTCCTAGGTATTTTATTCTTTTTGTTGCAGGGGTAAATGGGAGTGTTTCCTTAATTTCTCTTTCAGATTTTTCATCATTAGCGTGTAGGATTGCAAGAGAGTTCTGTGCATTAATTTTGTATCCTGCAACTTTACCAAATTCATTGATTAGCTAATCAGTGGTGGCATCTTCAGGATTCTCTATGTGTAGTATCATGTCATCTGCAAACAGTGACAGTTTTACTTCTTCTTTTCCAATTTGTATTCCTTTTATTTCTTTTTCTTCTCTGATTGCCATGGCTGGGACTTCCAAAACTATGTTCAATAATAGTAGTGAGAGTGGACATCCTTGTCTTTTTCCTGATCTTAAAGGAAATGCTTTCAGTTCATCACCATTGAGAATGATGTTTGCTGCAGATTTATCGTATAGGGCCTTTACTATGTTGAGGAAAGTTCCCTTTATGCCCACTTTCTGGAGAGTTTTTATCATAAATGATGTTGAATTTTGTCAAAAGCTTTTTCTGCATCTATTGAGATGATCATATGGTTTTTATTTTTCAATTTGTTAATGTGGTGTATCACGTTGATTGATTTGCATATATTGAAGAATCCTTGCATCCCTGGGATAAATCCCACTTGATCATGGTGTATGATCCTTTTAATGTGTTGTTGGATTCTGTTTGCTAGTATTTTGTTGAGGATTTTTGCATCTATATTCATCAGTGATACTGGTCCGTAATTTTCTTTTTTTGTACTATCTTTGTCTTGTTTTGGTATCAGGGTGATGGTAGCCTCATAGAATGAGTTTGAGAGTGTTCCTTCCTCTGCAATTTCTTGGAAGAGTTTGAGAAGGATGGGTGTTAGCTCTTCTCTAAATGTTTGGTAGAATTCGCCATTGAAGCCATCTGTTCCCAGGCTTTTGTTTGTTGGAAGATTTTTAATCACAGTTTCAATTTAATTACTTGTGATTGGTCTGTCCATATTTTCTATTTCTTCCTTATTCGGTCTTGGAAGGTTATACCTTTCTAAGAATTTGTCCATTTCTTCCAGGTTGTTAATTTTATTGGCATACAGTTGTTTATAGTAGTCTCTTAGGATGGCTTGTATTTCTGCAGTGTCTGTTGTAACTTCTCCTTTTTCATTTCTAATTTTATTGACTTGAGTCCTCTCCCTCATTTTCTTGATGAGTCTGGCTAATGGTTTATCAATTTTGTTTATCTTCTCAAAGAACCAGCTTTTAGTTTTATTGATCTTTGCTATTGTTTTCTTTGTTTCTATTTCATCTCTGATTTTTATGATTTCTTTCCTTCTGCTAACTGTAGGTTTTGTTTCTTCTTTCTCTAGTTCCTTTAGGTGTAAGGTTAGCTTGTTTATTTGAGATTTTTCTTGTTTCTTGAGGTAGGCTTGTATAGCTATAAACTTCCCTCTTAGAACCGCTTTTGCTGTATCCCATAGGTTTTGGATCATCGTGTTTTCATTGTCATTTGTCTCTAGGTATTTGTTGATTTCCTCTTTGATTTCTTCAGTGATCTCTTGGTTATTAAGTAGTGTATTGTTTAGCCTCCATGTGTTTGTGTTTTTTACTTTATTTTCCCTGTAATTGATTTCTAAGCTCATAGCGTTGTGGTAAGCAAAGATGCTTGATATGATTTCAGTTTTTTAAAATTTACTGAGTCTTCATTTGTGATCCAAGATGTGATCTATCCTGGAAAATGTTCCATGCACACTTGAAAAGAAAGTGTATTGTGCTGTTTTTGGATGGAATATCCTATAAATATCAATTAAATCTCTCTGGTTTGTTGTGTCATTTAAAGCTTCTGTTTCCTTATTTATTTTCATTTTGGATGATCTGTCCATTGGTGTAAGTGAGGTGTTAACGTCCCCCACTATTATTGTGTTACTGTCAATTTCCTGTTTTATAGCTGTTAACAGTTGCCTTATGTATTGAGGTGCTCCTGTGTTGGGTGCATATATTTATAATTGTTATATCTTCTTCTTGGATTGGTCCCTTGATCGTTATGTAGTGTCCTTCCTTGTGTCTTATAACATTCTTTATTTTAAAGTCTATTTTATTTGATATGAGTATTGCTACTCTAGCTTTCTTCTGATTTTCATTTGCATGGAATATCTTTTTCCGTCCCCTCACTTTCAGTGTGTATGTGTCCCTAGGTCTGAAGTGGGTCTCTTGTAGACAGCATATATATGAGTCTTGTTTTTGTATCCATTCAGCAAGCCTGTTTCTTTTGGTTGGAGCATTTACTCTGTTTACGTTTAAGGTAAATATTGATATGTATGTTCATATGACCATTATTTTAATTGTTTTGGGTTTTTGTTTTTTGGGTTTTGGGTTTGGGTTTTGTTTGGGTTTTGGTTTTGTTTTTTGGGTTTTAGGTTTTGGGTTTTAATTGTTTTGTTTGGGTTTTGTTTGGGTTTTGGGTTTTTTTTTTTTTGGGTTTTGGGTTTTAATTGTTTTGGGTTTGTTTTTGGGTTTTTTTTGGGTTTGTTTTTTCCTTTTCTTCTCTTGTGTTTACCACTTAGAGAAGTTCCTTTAGCATTTGTTGTAGAGCTGGTTTGGTGGTGCTGAATTCTCCTAGCTTTTGCTTGTCTGTAAAGCTTTTCATTTCTTCATCAAATCTGAATGAGATCCTTGCTGGGGAGAGTAATCTTGGTTGTAGGTTCTTCCCTTTCATCACTTTAAATATATCATGCCACTCCTTTCTGGCTTGTAGAGTTTCTGCTGAGAAATCAGCTGTTAACCCTATGGGAGTTCCCTTGTGTGTTATTTGTCATTTTTCCCTGGCTGCTTTCAGTAAGTTTTCTTTGTCTCTGATTTTTTCCAATTTGATTACTATGTGTCTCGGTGTGTTTCTACTTGGGTTTCTCCTGTATGGGACTCTCTGTGCTTCCTGCACTTGGGTGGCTATTTCCTTTCCCATGTTAGGGAAGTTTTCAACTATAATCTTTTCAAATATTTTCTCAGGTCCTTTCTCTCTCTCTTCTCCCTCTGGGACCCCTATAATGTGAATGTTGTTGTGTTTAATGTTGTCCCAGAGGTCTCTTAGGCTGTCTTCATTTCTTTTCATTCTTTTTTCTTTATTCTTTTCCGCAGCTGTGACTTCCACCATTCTGTCTTCCAGGTCAGTTATCCATTTTTCTGCCTCAGTTATTCTGCTATTGATTCCTTCTAGTGTAGGTTTCATTTCAGTTATTTTATTGTTCATTTCTGTTTGTTCTTTAATTCTTCTAGGTCTTTGTTAAACATTTCTTGCGTCTTCTTGATCTTTGCTTCCATTCTTTTCTCGAGGTCCTGGATCATCTTCACTATCATTATTTTGAATTCTTTTTCTGGAAAGTTGCCTATCTCCAATTCATTTACTTGTTTTTCAGGGGTTTTAGCTTGTTCCTTCTTCTGGTACAGAGGCCTCTGCCTTTCATCTTGTCTGTCTTTCTGTGAATGTGGTTTTTGTTCCACAGGCTGCAGGACTGTAGTTCTTCTGCTGTCTGCCCTCTGGTGGATGAGGCTATCTAAGAAGCTTGTGCAAGTTTCCTGATGGGAGGGACTGGTGGTGGGTAGAGCTGGCTGTTGCTCTGGTGGGCAGAGCTCAGTAAAACTTTAATCAGCTTGATTGCTGATGGGTGGGGCTGGGTTCCCTCCCTGTTGGTTGTTTGGCCTGAGGCAACCCAACACTGGAGCCTACCTGGGCTCTTTGGTGGGGCTAATGGCGTTCTCTGGGATGGCTCACTCCATGGAGTACTTCCCAGGACTTCTGCTGCCAGTGTCCTTGTCCCCACGCTGAGCCCCTGCCACCCCCCGCCTCTGCAGGAGACCCTCCAACACTTACAGGTAGGTCTGGTTCGGTCTACCCTCGGGTCACTGCTCCTTCCCCTGGGTCCCAATGCACACACTACTTTGTATGTGCCCTCCAAGGGTGGGGTGTCTGTTTCCCCCAGTCCTGTCAAAGTCCTGCAGTCAAATCCCACTAGCCTTCAAAGCCTGATTCTCTAGGACTTCCTCCTCCATTTGCCGGACCCCCAGGTTGGGATGCCTGATGTGGGGCTCAGAACCTTCCCTCCAGGAGGTGGCCTTCTGTGGTATAAGTGTTCTCCAGTCTGTGAGTTACCCAGCCAGCAGTTATGGGATTTGAATTTACTGTGATTGCGCCCCTCGTACCATCTCACTGTGGCCTCTCCTTTGTCTTTGGATGTCGGGTATCTTTTTTGGTGAGTTCCAGTGTCTTCCTATCGATGATTGTCCAGCAGCTAGTTGTGATTCTGGTGTTCTCATAAGAGGGAGTGAGAGCACGTTCTTCTACTTCGCCATCTTGGTTCAGGCTCAGATCTGCTTCTTTTTAAATCAGATTATTTGTTTTGTTGTTGAGTTGTATGAGCTCTTCATTTTGGATATTTGATGTTGATTTCCTTCACTATGCTGAAGCTGTTTATTTGATGTAGTCCTATTTATTTGTTTTCTTTTTTGCTTTCCTTGACTTTGAAGTCAGGTCCACAAAAACATTGTTAAGACCAGTGTCAAAGAGTCTATTGCCTACGTTTTCTTCTAGGAATATTATGGTTTCAGGTGTTACATTCACGTTTTTAATTCATTTGGAGTTAATTTTTGTGTATAATGTAAGATAGTGGTCTGTATTTATTTTTTAATTTTTGCATGTGGCTGTCCAGTTTTCCCAACACCATTTTTTGAGGAAATTGTCCTTTCTCCATTGTATGTTCATGGCTCCTTTGTTGTAAATTAATTGTCCATGTATGTGTGGGTTTATTTCTGTGCTCTCATTTCTGCTCCACTGATATTTGTGTCTCTTTTTATGCTGATACTGTACTCTTTCTTTGATACCATACTGTTTTGATCACTATAGCTTCATAGTATAGTTTTAAATCACAGAGCTTGGTACCTTCTAGCTTTGTTTTTCTTTCTCAAGATTGTTTTGATTATTCAGTCTTTTGTGTTTCTAGACAAATTTTTGAGGTATTTGTTCTAGTCCTGTGAAAAATGCCATTGGAATTTTGATAGGGATTGTATTGAATCTTTAGTTTGCTTTGGGCATTATGGACATTTTAGCAATATTAATTCTTCCAATTCATGAGCCCACAATTGATTCTCATTTATTTGTGTCTTTTGCAATTACTTTCATCAGTGTTTTCTAGTTTTTAATTTACAGTTCTTTTACCTCCTTAGTTAAATTTATTCTTAGGTATCTTATTCTTTTTAATGCAGTTGTAAATAAGATTGTTTTCTTAATTTGTCTTTCTGATAGTTTGTTGTTGTATAGAAATGCCACAGATTTCTGCGTATTAATTTTGTATTCTGTAACTTTACTGAAATCATACATTTGTTCTAATACTTTTTTCTTTGAGTCTTTAGGGCTTTCTGTATATAGTATCATGTCATCTGCAAACTGACAGTTTTACTTCTTCCTTTTCAAATTTTATAACTTTGATTTATTTTCTTCCTATGTCTAGGACTTCCAATACTATGCTGAATTAAAGTGGTGTGAGTGGGCATACTTGTCTTGTTCCTGATCTTAGATGAACAGCTTTCAACTTTTCACCATTGAGTATGATATTAACTTTTGTTTGTCAGATATGACCTTTATTATATTGAGGTATGTTCCCCCTTTACCCACTTTGTTGAGCGTTTTTATTGTAAATGGATGTTCAACTTTGTCAAATGCCTTTTTCTGCATCTATTGAAATGATCGTATGAGTTTTTCTTTCTTCTTGTCAATGTCGTGTATGAGATTGATTGATTTGCGGGTATGTTGAACCATTCTTGCATCCCTGGAATAAACCTCTCTTGATCATGGTGCATGATCCTTTTAATGTATTCTTGCATTCTGTTTGTCACTATTTTGTACAGGATTTTTGCATCTATGTTCATCAAGGATATTGGCATATAATTTATATTTTTTGTGGTGTTCTTTGTCTGGTTTTAGTATGTGGGTAATGCTGACTTCGTAAAATGAGTTTAGAAGTGTTTTCTCCTCTTCAACTTTTTGGAAGAGTTTGAGAAGGATAGGCATTAAATCTTCAGATGTTTGGTAGAATTAACCGGTGAAGCTGTCTTGTCCTGAACTTTTTTTTATTGGGAGGTTTTTGATTACTGGTTCAATCTCCTTACTAATAAGCAGTCTCTTCAGATTTTCTATTTCTTCATGATTCATCCTTGGAAAATTGGTTTCTAGGAACTTATCTATTTCTTCATGTTTCATCCTTGGAAAATTGGTTTCTAGGAACTTATCTATTTCTTCTAGGTGTCCAATTTGTTGGTGTATAATTGTTCATAGTAGCTCTTAGGATTCTTTGTATTTCTGTGGTATCAGTTTTAATTTCTCCTCTTTCATTTCAGCTTTTATTTACTTGAGCCCTCTCTTTCTTGGTTATCTTGGTTAGTTTTTCTAAAGGTTTGTCAATTTTGTTTATCTTTTTAAAAACCAGCTCTTAGTTTCATTGTTCTCTTCTACTGTTTTGGGTTTTGGGGTTTTCTTTGCTCTTTTTTTTCCATTTATTTCTGCTCTGATTGTTCTTATTTCCTTCCTTCTACCTACTTTGGGTTTTGTTCTTCTTTTCCTAATTCCTTTAGATGTAAGATTAGATTGTTTGTTGGAGATTTTTCTTGTTACTTGAGGTAAGTCTGTATTGCTATGAATTTTCCTCTTAGAACTGGTTTGCTGCATCCCATAGTTTTTGGTCTGTTTTCATTTGTCTCTAAGTATTTTTTTTTAATTTCTTATTTTATTTCTTCATTGACTCATTGGTTGTTGAGTACCATGTTGTTTAATCTCCCACATATTTGTTGTTTTTCCCGTTTTCTTCTTTCAATTGATTTCTAGTTTCATACCATTGTGGTTAGAAAGATGCTTGACGTGATTCCCGTTAAATTTATTGAGACTCATTTTGTGGCCTAACATGTGATCTATTCTGGAGAATGTTCACATTCACTTGGGAAGAATGTGTACTCTGCTGCTTTTGGATGGAATGTTCTGTATATATCTAATATACTTTTACTTTCAGTCTGTGTGTGTCTGTACTTTTGAAATGAGTCTCTTGTAGGCAGCATATAGATGGAAGATGGGTCTTTTTTTTTATATAATTTATTTAGCTTCCCTATGTCTCTTATTTGAGGCATTTAGTCCATTTACATTTAAAGTGATTATTGATAGGTAGGTACTTACTGCATTTTGTTAATTGTTTTCTGGCTGGTTTTGTAGTTCCCCTCTGTTTCTTCTTCTCTTTCTCTCTTCCCTTGTGTGTGGCTTTCTATAGCATTATGTGTAGGTGTCTTTCTCTCTCTCTCTCTCTCTCTTTTTTTTTTTTTTGTATTTACTATAAGTTCTTGCTTTGTGGGTACCATGAAGTTCACAAATAACATCCTATTTATAAAACAAGTGGGTACCATGAAGTTCACATATAACATCCTATTTATAAAACAATCTGTTTTAAGTCGATGACAACTTAAATTTATACATATTCCAGAAATTTACATTTTTACTCCCCCAATTTTATATTTTTATGTTACCTTCTACATCTTTTTATTTTATGCATTCCTTAATTAATTGTGTAATTTTAATTGTATTACTTTTGTCTTTTAACCTTCATACTTGCTTTATAAGTGATTGATCCATTACCTTTACTGTATATTTGCCTTTTCAGTGAGATTTTTACTTTGCTATGTTTTCCTTTTTTAACTAGTGCCATTTATTTTCAGCTTAAAAGTCATTTTAACATTTCTTTTAAAGCAAGTCTAGCGGTGATAAACTCCTTTAGATTTTGTTTGTCTGGAAAACTAATTTCTCCTTCAATTCTGTATGATAACCTTGCTAGATAGGGAATTCTTGGTGGGAAGTTTTTTTCCTTTTCACACTTTGAATATGTCGTGGCACTCCCTTCTGGCCTGCAGTGCTTCTGCTGAGAACTCTTCTGATAGACTTACAGGGTTTCCCTTATATGTAACAAGTTGTTGTTGTTTTTCTTGCTGCTTTTAAGATTCTCTTTCTTTAACTTCTACTATTTTAACTATAATGTACCTTGGTGTGGACCTCTTTGGCTTCATTTTATTTGGTGCTCTCTGGGTGTCCTAGATCTGGATGTTTGTTTTCTTCCCTATATTAGTGAAGTTTTCAGCCACTATTTCTTAAAATGAGTTTTCTGGCCCTTTCTGTCTCTCTCTCTTCCTTCTGGGACCCTTAAAATGGAAATGTTATTGCACTTGATGTCCCCAAATCTGTAAGTTAGCTTCACTTAAAAAAATTTTTTTCTGCTGTTTGGGTGAGTTCCATTGCATTGTCTTCAGCTCACTAATCCATTCTTCTGCTTCATCCAGTCTGCTGTTCAGCCCCTCTACTGTATTTTTCACTTCAGCTCTGTAACTTCTGTTTGGTGCTTTCTTATGCTTTCTAATTCTATTGAAGTTCTCACTGTGTTTATCCATTCTTCTCCTGAGTTCTGTGAGCATTTTATAACCATTACTTTAAACTCTTTATCAAGTAAATTGCTTATCTCCATTTCATTAAGGTCTTTTTTGAGGGTTTTGTCTTTGTTCTTTCATTTGGAACATATTACTCTGTCTCCTCATTTTGCCTGAATCTCTGTGTTTGTTTCTATGTATTAAGCAAATCAGCTACCTCTTCTAGTCTTAAAGGAGTGTCCTTGTGTAGGAGGTGTCCCGTGGGGCCCAGGAGTGCAGTTTCATCTGGCCTCTAGAGTTTGGTGCCCAAGGGGAGTCCCCTATGTAGGCTGTGTGCCCTTGCCTGCTGCAATGCAGGGGTGGTTGGGGCTCTTGCCCAGAAGTGAAGGCATTTTTGATTGTCCCAATGACCTAGGACCAGTCCTGGATTTTCGTGGGTGGGAACCTGAGATGCTAAGTGTTCTGAAATGCCCAGAATAATTTTATACAACTAGGAGCTTTTCCATTCACTGCTGTTCACTTCTTTTTGAGAAACACTGGAGAAAGCTAAAGAATTATAGCTATTTTATTAGTATGAATTCTGGCATATGGATGAAAGTTCCTTGAATTTCTTTTGTCTAAGGTGGGAATTGGCTCTTCATTCTGTGATCTGTGGTTCTATTCCTCTTTTTCTCTTCAATTATAAGTTGAAGACTCTAAGTAATGGAGACAATTATTCTGTCTCTTTTATTATTTCTCTTTCTAGTTTCAACAATTGAAGTTCCTGCAGCTGTGTTGCTAGTCCTCTGTTGATCCAAAACATCTTGAAAAGCTTGTTATGTGCCCTTGCTGTCACAGTCCTCAGCATACTGCCTTCTCTGGACATATTCTTATTTTTCACTGTTTTGTTTAAAATATATGTCCTTATTTTAGTACAGTATACCATATGGAGTAGCACCTGCACAATATACCATGACCTTACTGTTTACTTTGACCTTTAGTATTAACGTGCAGATTATTTCAGCTATTGCTGAATGTAATTTGTTCATCTAAAGTTTCACAATATACATTCAAACCCAACTGAGTCTCCACATAGTACAAATGCTCTTCCAAATTCTGAGGATTCAGAGATGAAATGAACAGGAGGAGGAAAATAAACTAATAGTCTAAGAGTAGCTCATTCTATGAGAGAGATAATCAGGCAAGATTTCTCTCAGGGAAGCATACAAGTTAGTGGAGGTGCTTTTGGGGAGAAGCACATAGGAAGAACGCAGATGAGCTAGGAGGATGAAAGGACATGTGTAGTAACTGCAAGGGGGCGTTTGAGATCATGATGAGTATGGAGAGAATGCTAACATACGTGCCGTTCCTACAGCATTCATGGTTTTATATGCATGAAGAATGGGAACAGAGACTGGCAGTGTTGAGGGGCAGATCAGGCAATGCATTATGTGCCATTTTAATGAGTTTGGAAACCATCTTCTTATTTATGAGGAAATATTGAATCATTTTAAGCAACAGTATGTCATACTCAGTTTCTAGCTGAAGTGTAGGAAGTATTTTGGGGGTGTGGAAGCAATGTGGGAGACCACAAATCCTGTTAGAAATCTCTAGCCAAAATGGTAGAGATATTGAGGGCCTAAATAGATCATGAATGGGAGAACCTGGAATTGAGAGATGTTTAGGAAGTAGAATAAGCAGAATGTGAGGACAGATTGGATGTGGGAGTCAGAGAAAGAGAGTGATCAAAGATAACTTCAACGTTCTGCCTGGCTGGAGGTTGTTATATTCCAGAAAGGTAGAAAATGCAGGGAGGTGTGGTTTTAGGGATGTAGGGGAACTGTTGAGTTTGTACGAGCTGCTGCTATGCCCAAACACCTCCACAATGCATGTGTACATTTAGGTGTTAGAACTATAATTTTGACTGCTCTGTTTAAAATGGCATATACTCCATGGGTGAATGGGTATTTTACAATTAACAATATACCAGTATTATTTATTATATTAAAAGAATTACAGAGCAAAATCATATGAAACACGAACATGAAAAGCGTTTGATAAAAATCAGTAGCCATTCTAGGTAAAAACATATGTATAGTAGGAATAGAAGAAAACTTCCTAAGTATACCAAAGATCTTCTAACACCAAACTAAAAGCATCACATAATAAGAAGAAATGTTAAAGACTGATCCTCTAATATGACACAAATCAAGGATGCTTTCTGTCATCATGATTATTCTACATTGTTTGGTATATCTGGTTAATAACAGGTAAATGAAATAAGCCTTATAAATAATGGAATAAAAGAAATTAATAATTATTTATAAGTGATTTGATGGTAAATCTAAACAACTCAAATTAAACCTATTAGGAGAACAAAAATGAGAATTTAGTGAGGAGCCCAGATACAAGAAAACATTAGCAAAGTAAAATGTTAATAATTGAACAATTAAGTCTCTTCACACTAGCAACAAAAACAAAATAACTAGGAGTACTTGTAATAATTACATACATAAACCTATATTTTAAAAATTATTCATGGAGATAAGAATTGAATAACTAGAAATAAATACTGTTTCTACATGGGAAGACTTAATATCATAAAGATATAATTCCTGGTCAAATAAATTTATAAATTTAATGCAATTTTAGTCAAAATACCTGATTTCAAACACACAGACACACACATGCGTGTACACACACACATAGACACACACACACAACAATTCTAAAGTTTATGTAGAAGAATAAGTGTTTGAGAATTTCCAAATGAAGTCAAAGTGAGTTTGAGGAATGAAGGTTTTATTCAAGTTCAAACAAGAAGAAAATGACATGAGGTGAGTGTCTTTACATAATGCATAGTGGTTCAGGTGACTAAATGCTAATGACCTGCTGCTGTAATAGCCAGAAGTACCATGTCCATGCTGCAAGAAATAATTTCATTTCAATAAAGCAACATTGCCTATCGACTTAAATATAAAATTTTTCAAAATAATATTTGTTTTAAAATTTTGACTTTATTAGTGAATTTGTTTTCTTTTTATAGTTTTAAATGAGCTGTGAGCAAATAACTCATTCTAGAATTTTGGTTATAAATAATTGTGTAACATTTTTTATACTCAAAAGTAAGTAACCCTGGGACTGCTGAGAAAATATTTTTCTATAAAGTAGTCTAAATGTAGTGTGAATAACTGTTTATTAGAAAGTAACCCTTGGTCTTGAACAGACGTATGTCTTTCGAATATTGACTGCCTACCATAAATCTGTCATAGCACTGGGCATACTTGAGTGTCTATAATAGACCTAACCCTTCTTCTTCTAGAGTTTACATTCTGTAGAGGATAATCCAATAAACAAATAGACACATATATAAATTATGTATCAGCATTAATTTCTATGAGTAAAATAAAACAGGCTCACAAGATAGAGGACAGCTGTGGAGGCAGAGCAGCTAGATCCACGGATAGGGAAGGCTTGTCTGAAAAGGCGATGTTTAAACTTAAGTGATAAGATGGAACCAGACAGGCAACAATTTGGAGAAATAGTTTCCCAGCAGAGACCACAGTTGGGACCAAGGCTCCAAGGGAAAAATTGTGTTATATTTAAAGAACAGTAAGATGAGTGTCAGGGTGGAGCCCAGTGTACCCAGTAGTGATGATGGTATAGTATGAGATAAGGACAGAAAGTGCTGGACCATGTAAGACGTGGTAGAGGGTTTCGATTTTATTCCAAGTATAATAGAAAACCACTGGAATGTTTTATCAGGGGAATTATATAATCTGATTTACATTTTTTAAAGATCACCCTGGTTGCTCTACAAAGTCTCTGGGTTTTATAGGAAGAGGGTAAATGTGGGAGTAGGGAGACCATTTGGAGGCACTGACATATGCATATATCCCTGAAACCGTCATTAAAACAGAACAACAATTTCTAAACCCCTCAAGTTTCCTCATGACCCTTTGTAATTCACGTATCTTTCCAACCCTTTTCCCACGCAACCACTGACCTGCTTTCTATCACTACTGATTAGTTGGCATTTTCTAGAGTTTTATACAAATAGAATCGTACAGTATGCAATTTTATTTTGATCAGGCTTTCATCACTTAGCATAATGCCTTATAAATTCATCAGTGTTTTTACATGCATCAATATTTGTTCCTTTTTATTGTGGAATAATATCCATATGGATAGATGGATATGGATATTTCATAATTTATTTATCCATTCACCTTTTGACAGATGTTTGGCTTGTTTCCAATGTTTGATTATCACAAATAAAGCTGTTATGAACATTCATGTACAAGTCCTTTCGTAGACGTGTTTCATTTGTCTTGGATAAATACCTAGGAATGATATGGGTGAGTTATATGCGAGATATATGTTTAACTTTTTTTTTTTTAACATCTTTATTGCAGTATAATTGCTTTACAATGGTGTGTTAGTTTCTGCTTTATAACAAAGTGAATCAGCTATACATATAAATATATCCCCATATCTCCTCCCTCTTGCATCTCCCTCCTGCCCTCCCTATCCCACCCCTCTAGGTGGTCACTAAGCACCGAGCTGATCTCCTAGTGCTATGTGGCTGTCGATTTTACATTTGGTAGTGTATATATGTCCATGCCGCTCTTTCACTTTGTCCCAGCTTACCCTTCCCCCTCCCTGTGTCCTCAAGTCCGTTATCTAGTAGGTCTGCATCTTTATTCCCGTCCAGTGTCTTCTCTTGTTGTGGAGCACGGGCTCTAGGTGCACGGGCTTCAGTAGTTGTGGCACATGGGCTCAGTAGTTGTGGCTTGCAGGTTCTAGAACACAGGCTCAGTAGTTGTGGTGCACAGGCTTAATTGCTCTGCAGCATGTGGGATCTTCCTGGACCAGGGCTCAAACCGGTGTCCCCTGCATTGGCAGGCAGATTCCCAACCACTGTGCCACCAGGGAAGTCCCAGACATATATTTTTAAAAGTGTGATTTTACTCATTGAACACAGTATTCCGTGTGTGATTTA
Organism: Leucopleurus acutus; assembly: GCF_964270905.1. Lineage (NCBI taxonomy): Eukaryota > Metazoa > Chordata > Mammalia > Artiodactyla > Delphinidae > Leucopleurus > Leucopleurus acutus. The sequence goes on from NC_139156.1 coordinate 64,927,653, forward strand.
AAGAACAGGAATATCCAATTAAATTTATGAAACACATTGACTGGCTGGTCTGCAATGTGCTGAGTACTTCACCAGGGACACATCACTTGTTATGGTAGGTATTATATACCTTTGAATGCAGCATAAGTAAACTGGACTTGTTAGCATTCACAGCACACTATTTAACCACATTGAACTTACTATTTAACAAACCTCTGGATCTCTTCTTTTACATTTTTGCTGATGAGACATAGCTGTTTTATTCTCAGTTTAGGCAGTATATTTCATAAACCTGTTATATTTAATACACTTCAAAAGAGAATTTGTGATGGCTTATCATGAGAGCAACAAATACAATAAAATAACTAAATTAAGCATACCGAAGCTAGAACCAAGCAAGCAAGAGTGATGGGATAATACTCATAGAAAGCCTAGACTAAAGGAAGCTTCTAAAAATGAGTTTCTTGATAGCTTAAGTCAAAATGGATATGAGAGGTAATATAGCTCTTATTAACAAATGCAAGAAGGCATATCAGAGCACATGAAAAGTCAAGCTTCTTTCTAACTCAGCTCTCAAAGGAAAAAACTTAGGCCCAGAAAGAAAGTAACTGCCTGCCGTCTGTCTGGCTCTTTACATACTTTTTCTTTTCTTTTCTATTTTTTCCTTTTCTTTTCTTTTCTTTTCTTTAAGAAAACAGATCCAGAGACTTCACTCATACTGAGAGAGAGGCGTTTTGGGCTAAGGGACACTGGCCTAAATTATTCCACTGAGTTGGACATGAGTCCTCCAAGTACAGGAACAAACTTTTGGCTCCTATCACTGATGGGGATGGGCACCAACCTGAGATTTCTGAGGCTAAAATATAGTTTTTAAGTATTTATGAAAATTATCATTGTTGTCCTTTCTTTTTACCTTTTATGCCTGCACTGTTTAGGGTTTGCTGTTTTTATTACGTTTAATTTTAGCCCATACTTTTTCCAGTCACCTCTCTTCTGTATGCCTGTGTTTTGGTCTCTGTTAATATAGACTCATGACACATTTATCCGTAAACCCTCGGTAGTTATGACCATTCAGAATACTTCCCAATCATTTGAAAGATCCATGGTGAATGTGGTCTCAGGAAAGTCTTAGGCTTTCCTTGGACTTATCTGTGGATGGAAGGAACAGTGTCTGTCCTGTGAGAAAATTTAGAATAATTTAGTTTTGGTCCCTCTACCCAGGTTTAGTTCCTTATAAAATTACAAATTTGGTAAGCAAGCCAAAATTTTTAACACTATTTTGAGAAATCTTGGTATATATGTCTTGTGTTTAAGTTTATACCATAGTATAATGGTTAGGAGCTTGGATTCTAGAGTCGGATGACTTGGCTTTGGATTCCAGTTCTCGTACTCAATGTGTGATATTCAGTGACTCATTTATCTCTCTGAACCTCTACTGAAATGGGGTTGATAATAACGTCAACTATGTCTTAGGGTTGTTGCAAAGAGTATATGACTTAATATGTAAAACAATGCCTGGCACATCATAAACGCTATGTCATTAGGAATTGTTATTTATGTCATGTTCTAACTTCAGCATTTAATGCTTTACGATTTTTCCTTCTCTCTTTTACTCCTCTGTTTCCCAAAAGCACTCATATAACCAAATACCTATTTATTGGATAGCTCATCATTGAACATGTTTTGTTACTATATCAGAATGACCTTTTTTCTTAACTAATTCTCCATTTCATTGCTTTGAAATAGTCCAAAGTACCCTTGTGAATGGTATAAGATGAGGAGTGTCACATAATCCATTCATGTTAGAAAATGAAAAGTAGGATAGCTGAAAAAAACTTTTTTGGCACTCTGCACCACTCAGTTAATACATACTTTTCTAGTTGTTCCCACCATACCGATAATATTTCATTCCTTCTCACTGCTCGTGGTACCAACACACAAATGTACATTTCTTTTCTTGGAAAATAGATTTTATAACTCCTTCAAAACATTACCTCCTGCTGAGAATGATGGTCATTTTCAAGGAACCAACTGTTTAGAACTTCAGCTAGTATTTTCTGACTGTTTTCTGGACCTATCGATTCCTCTTAGCAATTTGAGTTACAGATGAATAAGTGAAAGCAGTGGTTTGAATTTTCTGATGAAAATAAACATCTCAGAACATCTTACATTCTACTCTTCCTAAATTACCATTATTGCTTGTTTGAATTACCAAGGATACAGTTGAAGAGTATACTATAAAAAAAAGGAGTCTGAAGACAGAGAGTGAAAAAAATCCATTAAAGGAATTAAATTTAGTCTTGAAAAAAAGATATTTTAAACTAAATGATCTGTTCTTTTTCTTTATTTAAAAAAAAATAAAACTGAAGACTAGCTGTGTCGGGGATCCCCAAGACCACCGGGTGTTACGATTTGCTAGGAGGACTCACGGGACTCAGGATATAGTTGTACTCATGGGCTATTTATTACACTGAAAAGATACAACGCAAAATCAACAAAGGAAGAAAATGAAAGGGATAGAGTTTGAAACCAGGCTTAAACTTCCAGGAGTCCTCTCACAGTGGAGTCACACAGAACACATTTAATTTTTCCAGCGACAAATTGCGAAGGCATGTACGAAATGTCTACCAGGTAAGCTTGGCTGAATCTAAAAGTCCACAGTTTTTATTGGGAACTGGCCATGTAATCAAGCTTCTGCTTAATATATGCCAAAATTCTAGACTCCCAGAAAAAAAGCAGGTCTTCAGTATAAACCATATTGTTTGTATATCACTTAGGCACAGTGAACTACACTTATTAATTAGGGAAAACTTAATATCAGTCTGTGGGGGGGGGGACTGCTTACCATTCAGGTTCTTAGATTCCAGCCAAAGGTCAATCTTGCAAATAGGACTTTTTAGGGATAGCAGTCTCAGGTCTGCTATGTTAAGTCTTTTTTGCACACAAACTGAATCTAGCATATTTCTGAATCTATATAATCTTTGAAAATTTTGTTTTCATGACAACTACTATAGAGCAGGTTTAGGTGTGAAAATAACTGAGGCGAGCAATATAGATCTTATAGAAGTTTAATAAAAATTGATATATTCAGTGCCCCTTTGGGAAAAATTAGCCATGATTATCTCCCTCTAATTATTTATGAAAGGAGTGATCCTCTCATAAAACTTCTCAGAGATTGTACAATAAAAAAAAATAAAGTGTATGAATGGGCATAAATGGGCAACTATGAAGTATGCTGGCTGCAGAACAAAGGATTTGATGTTCATTCTCATTACTAGGAGAGCAGGGGACAGACAGAGTGCTGCCAGAAGTGACAGTGAGTGAGGACACAGATGAGCGTTTGTAAAAATGATGCTGGCCGTCACTAATGAGGAGTTAGGGCAGCTGGCGATACCAGGGCCAAAGTAACTAAGCCCAATGATTTAATAAACTAAACAAAACAAAAAATTCAAAAGGAATCTGGTTGAAAGATGAAACTAGGGAGTTTTGGGGTTATCATTCAGGGTTTCAATATTCTGGAAGCCAGTTTAAAAGCTTGTAGTGTATTCTTTCTTTTTCTTTGGGTGAACCATGGAAATATATCTAAGATAAAGAACATTTTTCACATACACAGCTAATTACAGCAGGCAATATTAAAGAAAAAATTAAGTCAGATGACATGGAAGGGTCAAAGAGCACACTTTTGCCTGAAAATATCCACAAATGTCAGTATCAACAGATGAGAAAGAAAAACAATACATACACAGTCTTGCTTTAAAAAAAATTCTGGCATCTCTGATTGCAAATGTCTTTTATCAGTGTCATAAGGAAGATACGATTTTTTGGCCAGTTCAATGCAATCATTGTTTGATGTCTATTATTTTTTCATAGGAGATCTGGGAGTGGGAGGTAGTTAATCCTACTTAGTGATTAAGAGCATGGATTTTGGAATCAGAGAGACCTTAGTTGAAAGCTTATCATTCAATATGTTAGTGTTGTGACTATTGATGGGCAACACATCTTCTCTATGCCTCAATTTGATCATCTTAAAGTGAGAATTATGCTGAAAATTAAATAAGGTATTTATGAAAGGTGCTTGTCTGTGTCAGGTACAAAGTATCTATTCAATAAATGGTTCCTGTTGTTGCTGTTGCTACTCTACAGTAGATGCTATAGGTGTAGTCCCTACCTTTGATGCTGAAAACTCAGCCTCTGTGCACCAGTGCCTAATTGAATCTCAGAGACAGTTTTGGGTGAAGTAGAAAAAAAATAGTTTTATTGCTTTCCCAGGCAAAGGGGGACACAGCAGGCTCATGCCCCTCGAAACTGTGTGTCCCAACCCGGGAGGATTTGGTGAGGAATTTTATAGCAATGGTTCAAGGGTGGGGTTGCTGATAAGATCAGGGTGTGTGCAGAGCCTGCACTTCTTTAATCTGATCTCAGGTGGTCTCTTCCTAATGAGCTTCTCTGGTTCCTTTAATCTGGCCTCAGGTAGTCTTCTCTGGAATGAAGAATGCTAACATCTTCCATTTGTTGGGGATTTTAGTTCCGTAAAGCAGTGGTCCCCAACCTTTTTGGCACCAGGGACCATTTTCGTGGAAGACAATTTTTCCATGGACTGGGGTGGTGGGGGATGATTTCAGGATGATTCAAGCGCATTGCGTTTATTGTGCACGTTATTTCTATTATTATTACGTTATAATGTATAATGAAATAATTAAACAACTCACCCTAATGCAGAATCAGTGGGAGCCCTGAGCTTGTTTTCCTGCAACTAGATGGTCCCATCTGGGGGTGATGGGAGACAGGGACACCCGAAGTGTGTTGCTTATGTCTAGCCTACTCTGTGAACTCGTTTTGATTGCTGTCAGTGCAGAAAACCCTGCTTCACAAAGATAGGATGTTGGAAATGGAAGCAGGCTTTTCAGTGCTTTTGTGGCCGTCTCAGGATATTCCACCTTGACTTTAATCCAGAATGTATGGAGATTTGAAGTTGTGTCAAACATACTTTGAAGGCCACCGTCATTTGCGATCTCAAGCAGTTGATCCTCGTCTAGCACAAAGTCGATTCACCTGGCTTATTTACAAATGGGTCATGGATCCATTCCTTCCTAGTTTGGGGGTCTTTTGTGGTTGGGAAGTAATGCTCAAACTCTTTTGAAAGCTGAGGTAGGTGATCATGCATCAGCTGGGAGAAAGAAGGCCCTGGCTCAGTCTCTTTCAAAATCTCTGCTAACGTTTCAAACGTGTCAAAAATCCCAGTGTTCATTCATTGCCCTCATAATTCCAGTTTGGCTTTGAATGCACCCTCTTTATCTGCCGACTTGAACACAGTTGTCATTCTCCCCTGAAGTGACAGATTGAGTGCGTTGAGCAGGCTGAATATGTCACACGAGTAAGCAAGTTTTGTGACCCATTCTGTGGCACTGAAATGTGCTGCCAGTGGTGACTGTTTTTCTAAAAGAAATCTCTGGAGAGGCTCTCGTAACTCAGGCTCTGGTCAGTGATCTACCTTTAGAAGACACCTCACTTCTGTGTATAAGAGAAGACGTGTGTGCTCTGCGTCCATCTCTGCACAGAGCTACACGAACAGACGTGAGTTAAGGCCATGTACTTTAACGTGGCTGATAATTTTAATCACATCCTGCAATACGTTGTTAAGTTCAGGTTGCATTTTTCAGCTAGCCAGCATTTCGCTATGGATGACACAATGCACTGACTCACATTCAGAAGCGACCTCTTTGACCCGAGGAGTGAAATTAAAAAGCCATCCAGTCATGGCAGCCGCTCTGTCCGTGCATATACCTGCTACCTGCGCAAAATGACCAATTCGGTTTTCGTGATATGTAATCATTCAAAGACTTGAATAGTTCTGCAGCTGTGGTGTTGGTTGGCAACAAAAGTGCACATAACATATCCTCAGGCACATCCTCCTGAAAAATATATCACACAAAAACATTGTTGTCTTGTTGTCAACACCGGTAGACTCGTCAACCTGGATTGTGTACCACGGTGACTCATTAATCCTCTCTACCAATTGTGCCTCGATATCCTCTGCTATTTCATCAGTTTGTCTAGTTGTGGTGCTAGCCAAAAGAGGAACACGTACCGCCTTTTGAACTGCAGCCTCTCCTAAAAGTTCACGACACATGTCCTTAGCACAGGCAGGATCAACTCTTCACCAACAGTAAAGGGCTTCTTAGCTTTAGCAATGCGGTTAGCCACTAAGAATGATGAACTCAGTGCAGACACATTTGATGAAGTAGAGGACTTCAATAATTGCTTCTGTTCTTCGTGTTCATGTTTTTTTCTTTTGAAAAACTCCAAAGCCTTGTCTTTTAATGCAGGGTGCTTGGTCTCCATGTGGCGAAGCAGTTTTGAAGGTTTCATGGCTTTGTTGGATAGCCGGTCGTCACATCTTATACAGAGCGGGCTTGGAGAATGTGAATCACCTGTTGAAATGAACCCGTAGGACTCTGGGTATTTTAAGTAGGACTCTAGATATTTTCTTTTAAATGCAGCTTTCTTTTTGTTGGCAGTCTTAGAGTCTTCTCCTGTCTCGTCATTGGGTTTTCCCCCTTTTCAAAGAAGCTCTCCAGTGACATTTGTTTTTTACTCATTTTGGCTAGGGTTAGCTTGTGGGCTTACCAAAACTGTGACTGAGACAAGTGTGCAGAGTGGGAAAGAGGCGTTGACGGAAGTGGCAAATAAAATATGGGCGGGCCACACGTGGACTAAAATAAGTGTCAGATTCTGACTTAAAGCCTGCCACCAGCTGCAGCTGTACAATTCAAGTACATCACCTCACTTGCCACTAGAAAGCCTGCCACCAGATGCAGCTTAATTGTCACTTACCACTCAATGATAGGGGTTTGACATGAGTCTGCAAGCAATTGATTTATTATGGTCTCTGTGCAGTCAAACCTCTCTGCTAATGATAGTCTGTATTTGCAGCCGCTCCCCAGCACTAGCATCACCGTCTCAGCTCCGTCTCAGATCATCAGGCATTAGATTCTCATAAGGAGTGAGCAACCTAGATCCCTTGCGTGCACAGCTCACAGTAGGGTTTGCACTCCCATGAGAATCTAATGCCGCCACTGATCTGACAGGAGGCAGAGCACAGGTGGTAAGGTGAGCAATGGGGAGTGGCTGTAGATACAGATGAAGCTTCGCTCACTCACCCACTGCTCACCTCCTTCCAGTACCAGTCCGTGGCCTGGAGGTTTGGGACCCTTGCTGTAAAGAGCTCAAAGATATTGTTATGTGTATCCCTTCAGGTGGAACCAGGGCCCTGCCCCAAGGCTGCACTATTGTTTCTTGGCTGCCCCTCCCTTGTCTCTGAATCCCCTCCTTTCCCTGATTAGCAACTGTTTGAATCTCCCCTTTGGAACTCAAGGAAGTTCATGGAGGCTGTAGTCTATTCCCTACAAATAAGAAATAAGGGACAGAAAGGAGCCCCACAGGGTCCTGCTCAGTTTCATCTTTAAGGACCATATGTGGTGAAAGAGACATGCAAATAAATTATTGAAATATTCAGTGTACAGTGATAAAAGTTGATGTGAGGTGCAGAATGGAACAGAAGTGAAAGATACTATTTTGCCTTTCCAAAGATACTAACTTCCTCTGCAAAGCCTATCCTACATGAAGTGAACTCACTGCAGTCCTGAAATTTACAAGTGAAAGTTCTGTAGGTGAAGGAGGGAAAGGACATTCCAAACAGAATTTGTTTTTGGGTAATGATAAGTAGTTGATATTGGTGGATTGTAAGATATGAATGTGAGAGGTAGTAAAAGAGACAAGTAGAAAACCAAAACCTAACCAAAATGAAGTAAAAATCACGGCTTGAAAAAATAATGAATTACGGATTGTAGGAATACACAAATGATTGCAACACATTTATGTTTTTTAAATGTGGCATATTTAAATTAAATATAGAAATTTTACATGTTGAAGTTTGATGTGTTTTGAGAAATACAAGCACTGGTGTAACTCACACTCCTAACAGGGTATAGAATAGAGATAGAGATACAGAGTATTTTCAATGAAAAATTAAGTTCATTTGGGCCCCCTAGCAGTCACCCCTATGTGCTGCACACCCTCAGGCTGATTTCTTTTACCATACCTTTTAGCCCAGTTTAGAGTTTCATATAAATGAAATGTGGAAGCTTTCTTTCACTTAGCAAAATATTTTTGCAATTCCTCCAAGTTGATGCCTATACCAGTAGTTTGAACATTTTAATAATTGAGTAGTGCTCCTTTGAATGAATACACTACAGATGTGTCCTTTCTCATGCTGATGGACTGTGGAGTAGTTTCTGGTTTGGGTTTGTTCAGTTCCTTTTGTTGACATATTTTAATTTCTCTTAAACACATACTAAGTGGAATTGTCTGGTCGTAGATATATATTTAATCTTATAAGATGTTGCCAAAGCTTTTTGCAAAAAGGTGGTAGCATTTTACACTTTCACTGGCATTGAAGAGAGTTCCAGGTTGTTTCACAACCTTGCCAACATTTGATGTGGTCAGTTGTTTTAATTATAGTCATTTTAGTGGAGGTTGAAATGGCATTCAGTCTATATAATGTTATTTGGTATGGGTAAAAACCAAAAATGATCATTTTTCATGTGTTTATTGGCCATTATCTTTTGTGAAGTATTTGTTCAAAAAATGTTTTGCCCATTATCATTGTTTTTATTTGTCCTCTTATTATGTTGGAGTTATATATTCTTCATACAAGTCTGTTGTTAGATGTATGTACTGTGAATATTCCAATTTGTGTCTTGTCTACTCATATTCTTTTTATAAGCACTTTAATGTGTCAGTACTTTATGTATCATGTCCAATAAATTTTTGCCTTCTCTAAGATTGAAAATATTTTATGTTTTCTTCAAGAACCTTTCTGCTCCTGGATTTTATATTATGAATCATTTCAAATTAATTTTTGCATGTGGGGTGAGAAAGGATTTGAGGTTCGTTTTAAAAAATATGGTTTTCTAGTTGTTCCAGCACCATTTATTGAAGATTTTTTTTGCCATTAATTGCTCTGGAACCTTTAAAATATATATATATATATATATATTTATACACCACATAAATATGGGTCTATTTCTGAACTCTTTTTTCTGTTTCATTGATTTATATATCTATCCTTTTGTGCATTTTCTTGGTAACTGTAGCTTTATAGGAAGTTTTAAAATCAAGTGCTCTTATTCTTCCTATATTACTCTGCTTTTGAGATGGTTTTGTTTATTCTAGATTCTTTGCATTTCCATAAATTTTAGAATCAGTTTTCACCACTTTCTACAATGAAATCCTGCTAAGGTTTCGATTGAAATTGCATTGAATCTATAGACTGGTTTTGGGAGATTTGACAGTGTAACAATATTTGCTTTTCCAATATCTGTATGTCATAGGTATCTGTTTAAGACTACTTTGTCTCAGAAATATTTTGTTAGTTTTTAATGTAGAGTTTTGTACATTTTTTTGTTAAATTTATCCTTGAGTTTTTTATGATTTTTGATGCTACTTCAAATGGTATTGTTTTTAAATTACATTTTCCATTTGTTCATTGCTAGTGTATATACATATATAATTGATTTTTTAACATTGATCATATAGCCTATGATCTGCCTTAAACTTACTAGTCCTAATATTTCAATAATAGATGTCTTTGACTTTTCTATGTACACAATCACATTGTCTGTGAATCATGTTGAAAAACTAAGATGGTTTTTATTCGTCCTTCATATTTATTATACCTTTTAGTTTTTTTGCTGCCTCATTGCATTGACTAGGACCTCCAGCCTAATATTGAATAGAGGTGTGGGGAATGGACATTCTCGTCTTAATTATAAACCTAGAAGAAAAAATCACTTGGTAATAGCTCTAGATTTATCTTTGATTTGAGGAAGTTTACTACTATTCATAACTGGCTGAGAGATTTTTATCATGAATAGGTGTTGAATTTTCTCTAATGCTTTTTTCCTGCACATATTTAAATGATCAAATAATTATTTCCCTTTATTATTTTAATGTAGCAAATGATACTGATTTCTGAATATTAAACAAACCTTGCATTCCTGAGATAAAACTTACTTGGCTAAGGTGTATTATCTTTTTATATAGTGGTGAATATGATTTGCTAATATTTTGTTAAAATTTTTTTGCATGTATAATTATGTTGGAAATTGGCTAGTGTGGTTTTGGTATTAGGGTTATGTTAGCATCATAAATGAGTTGGATAATGTTCCTTTTTTCTGTATGTTTGAGATTCTCTGTATATAGTAGCATGACTTTACATTTTTGGTAGAATTCACTAATGGAGCCATCTCAGTCTGAATTCTTTTGTGTGTGTGAAACATGGCTGTATTTTATTTAGGAATATTTTACATCTGTTTCACAGATAAGATCTGTGTCTTCTTTGTTGTTGTTTTGGTGGTACTTTTGTCAGATTTTCTTAAATAAGCTTATACTAACAAGTAAAATGGATTGAGAATCTTCTCCATTTTTCTTTGTTCTGCAACAATTTCTATTATATGAGAATTTTAAAAAAAATTATCATCCCTTAAAAGTTTAAAATAATTCACCCATTAAGCTGCCTGAACTTAAACTCTATTTGGAATTATTTGAAAATATATTTTGGCTACTTCACTAATTAGCCTTTCAGACTATCTTAAGTCAGTTTGGTCATATTTTTTTTTCATAATCTGTTTTATTGATATTTTAAAATTGCATAGACATAATTACATATGTTACAGGACTTCAAAAATTTCTGAATATCTTATATTCTGAAAGAAATTCAGAACATAAGGACTATATAGTAATATATAGAATTTGTAAAATTTTATATATAAATCTGTAGAGGAATAAGTTAAATCATAGAAGATTTAATGGAGATAATTTTTAAATATCTTTATTCATTCAGTTTTTGTATAGTTGTAGTTCCTTGACGTTTGTCTACCTTTTCATGACAAAATTGTGTTATATTTTTCCAGAAATTTAAAAAATATTTTAAAATGTATTGGGAACATTTGAAAATTGCCTTATTTTATTTATCCCATTTGTTTCTTTTGTCTGTTTTACTTCCATTTTCTTATAGCTAAATGTTTCAAATATTTGCCTGTATCATTGCATTTTACCCAAAGAATTGTTCTTAGATTTCTCTCTTAATTCTGCATTTTTAATTTTTAAATTATTGCTGTGTTTTATCAAACCTATCATTCAGTAGACAGTAAGATACATCATTAACTTATATACCACTAAGACAACAAAACACTGCCAAATAAGTTATGATACAGTATTTTTAAATCACTTATGCTTTTTATGTTATATTTATTGGAAGAGCCCTTTTGAGTAATTTAGCATATTCTTAAAACATTAATCACTATTGTGTATACTACATCAAAGAGGAAAATATAAGCAGAATACATGGACTAAGTTATTACTCAGCTCTTCACATTCATAATCTAATTCTTCTAAATATCTTTTTATTTCAGTTACTTATATAACTGTGTTCCACCCACTATTGTACTCTGTGCCACCAAGAATATTGTTGATTCAGTGTTACTTAAAGACCTTGGTTTAGTATTTTCTGTGGTGTGTAACATCTAGTAATACATTCTTTCAGCATTTGTGTATCTTAGAATGTCTTTTTTACTTATTTTTGAAGGGTGTCGAATTCTCAATTCATGGGATTTTTTTTCTTTTAGTGTTTTAAAGGTGTCATTTAATTGTTATCAGCTTCCATAGCCTCCATTGTTTTGTTGTCCCATTGTTCATATTGTTGTTTCCCTAAATGTAATGAGTCTTTATTCTCTGGTTGCTTTTAAAACATTATCTTTAACTTTCCTCTAGTGATGAAAATTAGACTGTGATGTGCCTAGCTTTGTTTTCCTTGAATTTATTCTGGTTGGGGTTCACTGAGATTCTTGAAACTGAGGTTTTTTTACTTTCTTTAGATTTGTAAAATTATGTTTTAGAATATTTCCTCAGTCTCATTCTCTCTGTACTCTCAGTTTGGGACTCCTATTAAATGTATGTTAGGCCTTCAGACAATTTCCCACATTTCTCTTATGCTCATCCCTGTGGTCCTCCCTCCCCGTTCCCATGCTTCAGTTTGGATATTTTGTATTGACTTTTCTTCAGATTTACTAATCCCATCCTCCTATGTCCAATCTGCTATTAATCTTGTACAATGAGTTCTTAACTGCATATATTGTATTTTTCAGTCCTAAAATGTCTGTTTGATACTTTATAGACTCAAATTTTCTGTGGAAATATTCTATATTTTCATATATTTTGTTCATTTATTACTCATTTTCATTGATGTACTAATCATAGATGTTTTGAAGTCCTTGTTTGTTAACTCCATTATCTAGAAAATCTCAGGCTGAATCCATCTCTATCGGCTATTTTAGTTCTTATAATTCACCTTTTCCTGCTTCCTCTACATGCCTATTCAGTTTTTATTGTAAGCTAAACAATAAATAAATATATTTTATTGTAAGCTAAACAATAAATAACAATAAATATATATTGTGGATCATATATTTTAGAGGCTCTGGATTATATTAATCTTCCTTTAAGAATGTTGAATTTTGTTCTGCCAGTGAGTTAAGTCATTGGCAGATGAGTTTGATTCTGTCAAAGGTAGGTTTATGTTACCTTTGTAATCTTTAAACCATGCATTTTTTTCCCTTTCCTTTTTAGTCTATGAGCAAGGAAAGCTCTCTAGTGGCTTGATGTTTATTAAGAAACAATGTATACATATTACCTTGGAATTACACTTTGTTTAATTGTACACTTTGTTTTGCTGAGGTGGCTGAATTCCCTTCACATGTATAAATGGAGACAGATTAATGCATATGATTTATAAAACAGTTGTAGATGTCTAGCAGACTTTTATCTAATATGGCTTAACAGGCTTGAAATATTATTTTTTATCTCTATATTTTGGCTTTCTGAAACCTTGATCAGGTAAAGTACATGACAAAAATGCTACAATACCCACTATGTACTGATATTAGAATCTTTTTGTATGACTACTCCACTTATAGCTTACCTGTTTGGGCCTCAACTCCTAGAATTCAATGTACTATCTCTAGTTCCCTCCATTTTCTACCCAGTATTTTCTGAAATGTGGAATCTCAAAATAGATGTAGAAAGAGCTATTGATCTAAATTGGGTTAGACAATGCTTTGCCTACCTAAAATAGTTATAGCTACAATGAATTAGAGTTTCCTAAACTTCCATCATAATTACACCATTTCACATTTGTTTCCATATCTAAACATCACCTGTACTATTATTTGTCTAGTACTTCCTTGAAACAAACTCTAAATCAGCTCACTTTTTAAAAAACTGACCTGATCCTAAGTGATTAAGCCTAATGATATTCAATAATTTTAAACATAGGTTAACTGCAAGACAGTTATCAATATTGTTATTATTTTTTGACTATTTTTTCTTTTCTTTTATTTATTTTTTTTAACATCTTTATTGGGGTGTAATTGCTTTACAATGGTGTGTTAGTTTCTGCTTTATAACAAAGTGAATCAGTTATACATATACATATGTTCCCGTATGTCTTCCCTCCCTCCCACCCTCCCTATCCCACCCCTCCAGGCTGTCACAAAGCACCGAGCCAATATCCCTGTGCCATGCGGCTGCTTCCCACTAGCTATCTACCTTACTACGTTTGTTAGTGTGTATATGTCCATGACACTCTCTCGCCCTGTCACAGCTCACCCTTCCCCCTCCCCATATCCTCAAGTCCGTTCTCCCTAACACCATACACAAAAATAAGCTCAAAATGGATTAAAGACCTAAATGTAACGCCAGAAACTATCAAACTCTTAGAGGAAAACATAGGCAGAACACTCTATGACATCAATCACAGCAAGATCCTTTCTGACCCACCTCCTAGGGTAATGGAAATAAAAACAAAAATGAACAAATGGGACCTAATGAAACTTCAAAGCTTTTGCACGGCAAAGGAAACCATAAACAAGACCAAAAGACAACCCTCAGAATGGGAGAAAATATTTGCAAATGAAGCAACTGACAAAGGATTAATCTCCAAAATGTACAAGCAGCTCATGCAGCTCAATAACAAAAAAACAAACAACCCAATCCAAAAATGGGCAGAAGACCTAAATAGACATTTCTCCAGAGAAGATATACAGACTGCCAACAAACACATGAAAGAATGCTCAACATCATTAATCATTAGAGAAATGCAAATCAAAACTACAATGAGATATCATCTCACACCAGTCAGAATGGCCATCATCAAAAAATCTAATTTTTGACTTTTTTCCATATGTTTTCATGGGTGTTTTAGTGAAAACTTAGAGGAGACTGAGTAATCTTAGTAGTAATCTGACTAGTTAAGTAGTCTTTTGTGGTAAAATACATATCAAAAGCCAATCTAGGTATATATCTGAATGAATCTATAATAATTTACAAGGGCTCTAATACCTGGCTTGTGACATTATAAGATTGAGGGGAGTGCTAAATAAGTATGAAATTATTATGAAAGTTAACATGTGTAAATAATTGTTATGTTAATTTCAGCTTAACTTACTTTCCTTACTCCCTGAGTTTAACCTAATTTGTAGACTGAAGAAAATAATCCAGGGAAAACCCTGCTCTATCTCTCCAAATTGAGCTGCAATAAATAACTTGAGACCTAGGACAGGGACATCATAGAAACTTTAGAAGGAACAAGCCCCAAATCTTGGTTTGGCTTTCCATTAAAAAAAAAAAAAAAAATTCTCCTTATAAACAGAAAAATCACATACATGAACAGCTATTGGTAGTATCAATATACGTTACTTGCTTTATACCAAATTGAAGGTCATAATGGTACTATGCTCTCTGAGTTTTACCTAGGGAAAGAAGTTGTTAAGAGGAAAAACAAAGGGAGATTGAATTGTTCTGGGTTAAATGGCTGGAAAGCACTTAAAGGGTTTCCTTTATTTTGCCGTTTATTCATGCACAATGGCTTTAGTATTTAAATGTGTTCCTTTTTATTGCTGAATCCATTGAGGCAGTGAACTGTATCTTTGTGGGGCTGCTTGTGTGGTGTAAATGCAGGATAGCCATCCTGGGAACCATAATTAAACCATCATACAGGCATCACCTAGCTGAACGTATTTTGCCACCATACAAGTATTGAGGTGATATCTTTAAATTATTTTACGGCTTCAAGAAATATGCCTCCTCTGTGATGGGACTTTGTTTGGGTCTGAGGAATTGGGAATAATTACTAAGAATAAAGAAAGAAAACATAATCACTTGAGGCACTTTATGGTCAACAAGTTGACTTTCTTGCCCTTGTTATTTAGTAAGAAAAAAATAAATTTACAAGCTCTTCACTAATTCCAGTTGTTTTCCTTGAAATTGTGTCAACAGATTCTAAACCCAAAGAAAAGCTATAGGAAATACAAGAAGAAAACAGTAATGATGAGGATAATAAAAATTACAATAATGAAAAACCTAGAGAGCTCAGAACCTGTGTGGACTAGTTAAAGCGTTGATACTATTGGAGAGTGATGGATAGATTATCCTGATGAGATCACTTTTACTTCATCAGATGGCTTATGGCCTCAGAAGCCTTTGTGCTTTTGAATACGGATACGGTGTATTTCGTTCATTCATTGTTAATACTTACTTGGTCTTTAAAACTGCTATGTTTTATACTTGCATGATACTTGATTTTGATCCATGACATTTTCCCAACTTATTCACGTAAGGGGTAGTTGCTGTTTAAGGCTTAAAAATTGATGCATTTAATTGGAGTTTTGTGGGGTGTTCTCTAGATTTCTGGATCTTTTACCCTGTTATCTCTGTGCCCTTCTAAGCCATGGCCTGATTTTGCTTTAACCTGGTTTTTCAGGATCTATATCTGGCTAGGTAATTTGATCTTAAATACTTAGTATTAAAATGTACTAGCCTGAAAAAAAAAATAAAAAAAGTACTAGCCTGCAATTAAATAGTTGCCTCAACAGAAGGTGAGTGGGACACTTTGATCTTTAGTGACTCAAAATTCCAAATTTGCTTGTGTATTACTGTATATGTAATTAATGTCTCATGTGAGAAACCAAGCTTCATGTAACTCCAGTAAGGGGGAAAGGTCAGGAATGTGATCCCAATACAGGGCATAAATAGTAGTGCTCTTTATGTAGTTGCAAAAATATTATTGTACTGACACATCAACAGAGCAGAGCCAGATACCATGAGCCTATTTAATAGGCATGTAAATAACAGCTCAGGTTCAAAGGATGTTATAATAAAAATGTTAAAAATACTGGTAAACATTTAAAATATGTAGTATATACTGTAAAAAATAGGGACTCTACCAGTCATAATTTTTTAAAATGTATTTGACTTTATTTCCTCTTCTTTAAACTGTAAATAATCATATTCTACCTCAGAGTGCCTACTAAAGTACATAAGATACATATACAGAGAATAGCACAGTTTTTGGTATATAATAGATACTTGACAGGTAATTTTTTTTCCAATTCGTTTTTTTTTAATAAATTTATTTATTTATTTTTGGCTGCGTTGGGTCTATGTTGATGTGCGCAGGCTTTCTCTAGTTGCGACAAGTAGGGGCTACTCTTTGTTGCAGTGCGTGGGCTTCTCATTGTGATGGCTTCACTTGTTGAGGAGCACGGGCTCTAGGTGCACGGGCTTCAGTAGTTGTGGCTCACGGGCTCTAGAGTGCAGGCTCAGTAGTTGTGGTGCATGGGCTTAGTGGCTCTGCGGCACGTGCGATCTTCCCCGACCAGAGCTTGAACCCGTGTCCCCTGCACTGGCAGGTGGATTCTTAACCACTGCGCCACCAGGGAAGTCCCTCCAGTTCTTTTTTAAAATGGAAGTATAGTTGATTTACAATGTTGTGTTACCTTCAGTTGTACAGAAAAGTAATTCAGTTTTATATACATATATATATTTCCAGGTTATTTTCCATTGTGAGAAAAATTTCCCCCCAAAACATAGGAAGAATTAGGACAAAAATTATCCATTAGGGTGGAGAAATTTTATATGATATAGGCAAACAAAGCAACAAAAAACAAGTCTGAAAAAATTATCTGTAGGAGTCAAAGTTGAGATTCAGTGAAAAAATTTTTCTGATTATTTTCCATTATAGGTTATTACAAGATATAGACTGTAGCTCCCTCTGCTACACAGTAAATCCCTGTTGCCTATCCATTTTATGTACAGTAGTTTTTGTCTGTTAATCTCATACCCCTAATTTACCCTCCCACACTCCCTTTCCCCTTTGGTAACCTTAAGTTTGTTTTCTATGTCTGTGAATCTGTTTCTATTTTTCACATAGATTCATTTGTATTATTTTTTGGATTCCACATGTAAGTGATATATTTGTCTTTCTCTGTCTGACTTCTCTTAGTATGATATTCTCTAGATTCATCCATATTGTTGCAAATGACAATATTTCATTTTTTATGGCTGAGTAATACTCCACTGTATATATGGAAGCTTTTAAGTTTGATTTTGTCCCATTTGTTTATTTTTGCTTTCATTTATTTTGCCTTGGGAGACTGATCTAAGAAAATATTGCTATGATCTATATCAGAGAATATTTTGCTTGTGTTCTCTTCCGGGAGTTGTATGGTGTCATGTCTTATATTTAGGCCTTTAAACCATGTTGAGTTTATTTTTGTATATGGCATGAGGGAGTGGTCTTAATTTTATTAATTTACGTGTAGCTGTTCAGTTTTCCCAGCACCACTTGCTGAAGACATTGTCTTTTCTCCAATGTATATTCTTGCCTCCTCTGTCATAGATTAACTGGCCATAGGTGTATGGGTTTATTTCTGAGATCTCTATTCTGTTTCATTGATCTATGTGTCTGTTTTTGTGCCAGTACCACACTGTTTTGATTAGTATAGCTTTGTAGTATTGTCTGAAGTCTGGAAGGGTTATACCTCCAGCTTTGTTTTCTTTCCTCAGAATTGTTTGGCAGTTCTGGGTCTTTTGTGGTTCCACAAAAACTTTAGGATAATTTTTTCTAGTTCTGTGAAAAATGTCGTAGGTATTTTGATAGGGATTGCATTAAATCTGTAGATTGCTTTGGATAGTATGGCCATTTTACCAATATTAATTCTTCCCATTCAAGAGCATGGGATATCTTTCCATTTCTTTGCACTGTCTTCAGTTTCCTTTATCAGTGTTTTATAGTTTTCAGCTTATAGGTCTTTCACCTCCTTGGTTAAGTTTATTTCCAGGTTTTTTTTTTTTTTTTTGATGGAATTTTAAACAGGATTATTTTTTACTTTTCTGATATTTCATTGTTGGAATAAAGAAATGCAACAGATTTCTGTATATTTCTGTATATCCTGCTACCTTGCTGAATTCATTTATCAGTTCTAATAGTTTTTGTGTGGAGACTTTAGGGTTCTCTATATAGAGTATCATGACATCTGCAGATAGTGATAGTTTTATCTCTTCCCTTCCAGTTTGGATACCTTTGTTTTTTTTTTTTTTTTTTTTTTTGCAGTACGTGGGCCTCTCACTGTTGTGGCCTCTCCCGTTGCAGAGCACAGGCTCTGGACAAGCAGGCTCAGCAGCCATGGCTCACGGGCCCAGCCACTCCACGGCATGTGGGATCTTCCCAGACTGGGGCACGAACTCGTGTCCCCTGCCTTGGCAGGCAGACTCTCAACCACTGCGCCACCAGGGAAGCCCTGGATACCTTTTATTTCTTTTTCTTGTCTGATTGCTGTGGCTAGGACTTACAACACTATGTTGAATAGAAGCAGTGATAGTGGGCATCCCTGTCTTGTTCCTGCATTTAGCAGGAAGGCTGTCAGCTTTTCAACATTGAGTATTGTGTTGTGCTGTGAGTTTGTTGTAAGTGGCTTTTGTTATGTTTAGATATGTTCCTTCCTCTGTACCCACTTTGGTGAGAGGTGTTTTTGTTTTTTTAATTGAAGTAGAGTAGGTCTCCTACATACAAACGAGTTCCATTCAGAGATGGCATTTGTAAGTCCAATTTGATCATAAGTCCAGCGAAGTTAGCCTAGGTACCCAACTAACACAATCAGCTCTATACTACTATACTATAATAGGTTTATAATACTTTTCACAAATAATACATAAACAAACAAACACAAAAAATAAAGAAAACATTTTTAATCTTACAGTAGAGTGCCTAGAAAAGTACAGTAGTACAGTATAACAGTTGGCACTTCTTAGCAGTACCAACTACATCACCACTGCTTTTACACTTGCTTGTGGACATCCTGGGCTTGAAATAAAGACACTGTACTACTGTACTGTATATAGTAGTGTACAGTAAAGTACACAAAAGCGCAACCACTTGTAGAGGATGCACGCATATGACAGTGTACGCCAGACACGTGAACTAACTTACGTGATTGGACGTGTTTGCATCTTTGAAAGTTTGCAACTTGAAGGATTGTATGTAGGGGACTTACTGTATAGTTGATTTAGAATGTTGTGGTAGTTTTTGGTGTGCTTTTTCATACTTTTTTCATTATAGATTATTACAAGATATCGAATATATTTCCCTGTGCTATACAGTAGGACCTTGTTTATCTATTTTGTATATAGTAGTTTGTATCTTCTAATCCCAAGCTCCTATTTATCCCCACACCATTCCCCTTTGATAACCATAAGTTTGTTTTCTAACTCTGTGAGTCTGTTTCTGTTTTATAAATGAGTTTTTTTGTGTTATATTTTAGGTTTCACATATAAGTGATATAATATGATATTTGTCTTCCTCTGTCTGACTTACTTCACTTAGTATGATAATCTCTAGGTCCATACTTGTTGCTGCAAATGGCATTATTTCATTTGTAGTAGTATTCACTGTATATATATATATACCACCTCTTTTTATCCATTCATCTGTCGATGGACATTTATGTTGCTTCCATGTCTTGGTTATTGTAAATAATGCTGCTGTGAACATTGGAGTGCATATATCTTTTTGAATTATGGTTTTCTTTGGATACACACCTCGGAGTGTGATTGCTGGGTCAGGTGGTAGCTCTGTTTTTAGTTTTTTAGGAACCTCAATACTGTTTTCCATAGTGGGTACATCACTTTACATTCCCACCAGTAGTGTAGGAGGGTTCCCTTTTCTCCACACCCTCTCCAGCATTTATTGTTTGTGGAATTTTTAATCATGGCCATTCTGATCAGTGTGAGGTGATACCTCATTGTAGTTTTAATTTTCATTTCTCTAATAATTGGCATTTTGAGCATCTTTTTATGTGCCTGTTGGCCATCTGTATGTCTTCTTTGGAGAATGTCTGTTTAGGTGTTCTGGCCATTTTTTGATAAGGTTGTTTGTTTTTTTTGAGTTATTGAGTGGTATGCACTGTTTATATATTTTGGAAATTAAGCCTTTGTCACTCACATTGTTTACAAATATTTTTCCCAGTTCATAGGTTGTGTTTTCATTTTGTTTATGATTTCCTTTGCTGTGCAAAAGCTTTTAAGTTTTATTAGGTCACATTTGTTTATTTTTGCTTTTATTTCTGTTACATTGGGAGTGTCTTTATCATGAATGAATTTTGAATTTTGTTTGATGCCTTTTCTGCATCTATTGAGATGATCATATGGTTTTTGTCTTTCCTTTTGTTAATGTAGTGTATCACATTTACTGATTTGTGTATGTTGAAACATCCTTGCAACCCTAGAATGAATACAACATGGTCATGGTGTATGATCCTTTGTGTGTGTTGTTGGGTTGGGTTTGCTAATATTTTGTTGAGGAATTTTGCATCTGTATTCATCAAATATATTGGCCTGCAGTTTTCTTTCTTTCTTTCTTTTTTTTTTTTTTTTTATAATGTCTTTGTCTGAGTTTGGTGTCAGGGTGATGGTGGCTTCATAGAATGAATTTAGGAGAGTTTCCTCCTCTTCAGTATTTTGGAATAGTTTGAGAAGGATTGGTATAAATTCTTCTTTGTATGTTTAGTAGAATTCCTCAGTGAAGCCATCTGGTCCTGGACTTTTGTTTGACTCAATTTTCCATTTACAAATGAAGCGATTTCTGTACATATTTAGTAAGATTCTTTTGTTTTCCATATTCTGTTGATCAGTGAAAAACAATAGTTACAAAACCCTTCAACACTCTTGTGAACCTGTAGAAAAGATAATTTCCTAAATAGGACAGCTTTTACGCAAACTCATGCTCATGTGTGGGTGGCCGAGCGATCTTCAGAAGTTTGTTTTAGACTGCTATGATTACTTCTCATAGTATCTTCCATGATTTTGCCTAATACTATAGCTACTATTTCAGGTTAGATTTTGATATTTCAAAAACAGATAGGTGGGATAGTTTGCCAAGTGGTAATTGACTTTTGATTTTTGACATCGATAACATTAAGGGATTGTATGTGTTTGTGTGCCAGAATTCAAAGCAAAAAGAAAAAGAACAGAGAATGTCGGGTATATCAGCAGTGTGGGATTTAGTTATGAGTATTTGAGTTATTCTATATCCTTGCTACTCCAAGTATGGTTCATGGACTTGGTGTATCAGTATCACCTGGGAGATTGTTAGTAATGCAGAATTCCAGACTGTGGGAAGATAGACCTAAAGAAACAAGCTACACTTTAACAAGATGCACAGGTGATTCTTATGGACACTGAAGTTTGAGAAACAGTGCTCTGGAACACTTAAAACTTAAAATTTTGCTTCATATGAATTAATGATACTGAGTCACAAGTTTAAAATAATGAAATGTGGAGAATATTAATAGACATCATGACAATACTTGTTCCTGTAAATGATAGTTGATTTCAAGTACCTTTTTTAACCTCAAGACCAGAACAAATATAAAGTACACATTTTCAGAAAAGATAATTACTTTACAAGCTAAATGTTAAAGGAGTTTATATATATATATTAAAATATGTAATACATAATATAATATGTATAATGTGAAATTTTAAAAATATGTATATATTTAGAAAATAAGATATTTTAAGTCAACATTTGGCATATCAAAGCTATATAGGCAACTGGTGAAATAAATTAAAGAGGCAAATGCCTCATCATAATTTATAATTTGTTAGTGTAACGTTATCAGTCTTTTAAAATTATTTTACAAAATAGTCCTTTAGAAGTATTGTTATTCTTTCATGTGATGTGCCATTTTCCCAGTGAAATCTTACATATTTGGCAGTTGTACAAGTTAAAAATGTACCAGATAATTTAGCGGATGAATGAAAACTGTAGTCCACCCATATAGGAATAAACATTGGTAAGATAGTATTTTCCACAGAGTACTGCTTACTCAGATAAGAAAATATTAATTGTAATAAGGGCCATTCAGCCCCAATATTCTTATAAAAATACCTAATATCCTTATAAATATGAGCAATTAATTCATTCACTTATTCAGTAATAATTATTGCAGATTATAAGTGTCAGGCATATACTAAGTGCTGGGGAGAGTGGTAAACAAAAGTGACTCATTCCTTTGCCCTCCTAGTATTTCCAGTCTATTAATTGGGGGAGATGGCCATTACTCAATTAATGACAAAATAATTTATAATTACAAGCTGCAATAAGCATCTCTAATTTTTGTGAGTCTGGGAAGGCTTTCTGGCAGAAGCAGCATTGGAACTGAGATCTCAAGGATGAGCAGGAAATACCCACGATCTGAATACAGGAGGTGAGTGTGGGAAGAGAATTCTGAGTTGAGAAAACAGCATGAACAGAGCCCTGTGGAGAGGGAGGGAATGACATGTTTAAGAATCTGGAAAGCTGTAATGGTTGGCACATAAACAGTAAAGAGGTGGCCTGAGACAGAGCTGGAGAGATGGTTAGGTAGAAGCCAAATCACGGCCTTAGGATATAAGACTTTAGGACCTTTAGGGTGTAAGGATTTGGGTCCCTGTTAGAAAACTTTTAAAGGGAAACCAGTGATGGGCTTTAAAGTGGGGGATGAGACACAAAGGGAATTTCTAATTATTTATTTATTTCAGAATCACACTGACTGCGGATTGGAGAATGCATTGGCTCAGAGGCTGGGAGGGTGAAAGTTACAGGTAGACCAGTTAGAGAATGGTAACAGTAGTACAGGCAATGAAGGATTATGGTAGTGGTGGTGGTTAAGACTGAGTGGATTCCAGCAGTATTAATAAAAGGCCTTGATGAGCTATTGGCAAGCGTAGGAGGAGCCGGGGTGGAATCTGCATTTCCAGTGTGTGGCCCTTCATGGCTGGTGGTGAAGAGATCCAAGTTCGGGTGGAAAGGTCAGGAGCTTTGGACATGAAGACGTTCTTTGGTTCCAATTTTATTAAGACAATAAAATTACTTGATTAGGATGACCAATCTTATAACTTAAGGTGAGGATAACATATATTTAATTGTACAGCAACTATGGTGTATCACAAAATATGGAAATTTTCCAGTGGTTCTTTGATATTCAACTCATATCTCTCCGCTCCAAGGATGCAAAGGATTTAATTTATGTTCTGTATGAAATTGTGTCCTTCTTCCGTTGCCCGATGGCCCTCTTTTGTGCCTCGTACTGCTCTTGTCAAACATATTCTTTGCTGGGGTATGGCTCTTTTGTACATGGCTTCTTTTCAGTTAATATTTGCTAATCTAATAACTTAAGGTACATTTCTAGAAACAAGTGTTTCGCAATATGGGAGAAAAGTAACATAGCAATTAAAACCTCAGGAGTCAGACACACCTGTGTCCTAAGTCTGAGTGTATCACATTGTAGCTCTGTGTTCATGAGGAACAGTTTGCTCCTCTCAGCCTCATTTTGCTTATGCCAAATGCAGACCGTAATTACTTAGTAGGGCCGTTGAGAGGGTTCAATAAAATAAAGTCTGTAGATCCAGTGGTTGGTACATTACAAGTAAACTATTAATATTTGTCATTATCGCTGTTACATTATTGGTATTATTTAGCTTTTGGTTCTCTTCCACGTACTCTGCAAAATATTGGTCGTGGCTTTACTTGTTAATTCAGAAGTAGTATTTTTGTCTCTTAGCTCTCTTTCTCTTTAACTTGAATATTTCTGGCCTGTAGAGTGATGGAGGTGGGAGTAGGGAACATTCTTTTGGGTAGAGACACCTCCTAATTGAGGCACAATGCTTGTAAAGAGTCCTCGGTATGCCTTGTGATTGCTGTGTATCAATTTAAATTTTTCTCCTTCACCTCTCCAGCAGCAAATGCTGCCAAGCTAACATTCAGCATCTTGCCCCAGCGGAGCACGGATGACTTAAATACGCAGATACTTCCATACCAGTAAGCAACAGCTTCCCCCCCCCCCCCCCCCGCCGCTCCAGGTCCCTGAGTGCCCCCTGCCCGTGCTGAAGAGCTTGTGCTCATGCACTGCTGCTTGTCAGATACCTTGAACGGCACCAGCCTACCCCCACCCCACATTCGTGGTGAACTGCTTCATGCATCTTATTAGCTTAGATCAATACAGAAAACATTCTATTTCGTTACAGTATCAAGAATCCACAAGAATTTTTATTCTTGCATAAGTTCAGTATAAAAAACTTAAAATCTTGGTTAAATGGATTGTATGCTTATATTGATTGAGCAGGAGTAACAGTAAATTTTCATGAATTGAGAAGCCACTAACCTATAAATCTTGGCTTTAGTTTGTTGTCGTAAGAACAAAGCATTTAAATAGAGCAAAAATGGTGTTTTATTTATAAAATGGTGGAAGAAGTTTTTTTCACATACTTGTAACAAGTAACATACTTATTATTTATAAATTATCCCACTGAAATAAAAATGTGCTTATTACATGATTCTTACCTATTTAATAAAGTGGCAAAAATATCCTTCAAGTCATAGCCCAGTTTCAACGGTATGTATCTGTAGTTATCCTCGATCCACATACTTCCATATCTTTAAAATTGTTACGTAATCAAGATTCACACTAAGTTGACTGACATCTCCTTACAATCAGGGGCAGGAAAGTCAAGTTTGATTCATTTTTTTATTATATAAGTGTGTGTGAGAGAGTGACCCAGGTAAATTATTTAAGCTCTTTCCTTTAGTGCTTGCTACGGTGGTTTTTTAAATGCAATACTTGTGCTTCTCTGTATTTTTTGTTAACCTGTAATGTTCTTGCTGCATAGTGTTAAATCTGTATTTTATGCCCCATGATTTCTAGCTAGTTCATTTAGTTCCGTTTCCTGAGGTTGATGGAAGGAGGAGTTAATATGCTTGGCTTTCTAATGGGAGACATTGAGAAACATCATGCCTGTCTCGAACATTACTGGCTCCCTAAGCCACACTGCAAGAAATATTACAGGCAACAGATAGCTTCATTTTCAATTTAGACACCCATTATTTGCTGTTTACAGGCCATTCCTAATTCTGCGTCCAGAATTTATGGTTTGTTCTGGCGATTATCATCAGAGCAATCTCCTGCAAGTCAGCTGTGCTTCATCGGGAGATTTGCACTGCTGTATCAGTCTTCCCTGACGTCTGGAACTGATATATAACACTGCGTCCAAATCACCCCAGCTCAGAGAGGCCTGGTTTATGACTCCCCAGATGTCCGTCTCTACTACTGGGTAGGCCAGTTTGCACAGTCTCAGTGAGGAGGAAAGTTGACCCTTGGGAAAAAGAGCAGTGGTCATTAAATAAATAAAAACCTAACATTTAAGACTCTGAACACCCCCTGAACCAAAATAGATGATATCATTTATTAAGTTAAATTTACTGAGTTTTGTTCAGGGCTAAATAATAATGAAGCCAAGGTGTTACCTAGTTTTTGCCTTGCAAACTTAAGATGAAGAGTGTTGTATAAATCTCCTGAAGAGATGGTAAGATAGCGGCAGTAACTGCTATTTTATAGCTTCCCTTTAGAATATACAGTATCTAGTTTTGCCTCTCAGATATGCGGGCATCTTCTAGGCTCTGTTTGATAACATTAATTAAAGCTTACTGAAGGACCTTGAAATCTCTGTGCCTTGGTAGTCTGCAGAGGAATCACTCACTAAATCTGCATATTTGAGAAGACGTGGTAGCACAAGTATCTGTTATACATGCCATTGGCCGAATGATATTTCATTTCATTTTAAATGTTGCTGATTAGATTGAGCATGAGAATATCTTTTGCCACTAGTGCCTGCCTGCTTTTGTGCTTTTGCTGTGGCCTGTCACTTGCCCCTCCTCCCTTCCAGGAAAACTAGAACTAACAGAACTAGACAAGGGACTGGGCTTGCTCGTAAAAGGGCTTCCTATTCTTTTTTCTCTAAACTAAGGCTGTTCAGCACTTCCCTGAGAATTTACCTTCTGCCATGGAGGAGTGAGAAGGCAGAGAAACAGAGAGAAAAACTCATTCCAGATGCAGCTGTGAAGGAGTCTTCCCCAGCTTGTGTATGAAGAAGGCTGCCTGACAGAAGCTGTGTCTTCAGGAGACAAACACAGTCAGCTTATAGCAACCCCGCAGAATAGCAACCAGAAAATAAATACCCCAACCTTACTCTCCTCTCATCTTCCTGTGCCTCCTACTGACCAAACCCACCTGAAGCCAGGGAAAAAGGGAACATCTTTATAAAATCTGGGCTTAGAGGGTGATGCAAAACGGTAGTGAGTGGATCTGGAGGGGCAAATGGATAAAAATCTGGCACCAGTGATTTCACGAGTTCCTGGAAGGTCCCCATTTCACCTGCAATTCACTTGATGTGAGTGATACTTCTCCTGCAACTGCCTACTTATTCTTAAATCCAGTCATTGATATAACTTAGCTTTATTTACTGATGGAGGAAATGATCTTGAACAAAAACCAAGTTGAATTCAGACCAGCTTTCTTTGGCAAGAGGGTCACATCTGGACCACAGAAAATGTTCACACATTAGAATTCAGTCACCTCTTCTGTCTATTCATCAGCAACTAGCCAACCACCTCTTAGCAGGGAGATCTCTCAGGAGAGAGTTGACATTTGCCCACTGAATCTCAGCTGCCAGGGACTCATATTACACTTTCCAAATGGTCCCTTTTAGACTTGTGTGAATGAGGATGTAGGGGGAGGATGGGAATCTCAGATTAGCTTTGTCCCTATAAATCCTCTCCTAAAAATCTTCCTCAGTCTCCACACATTTTGACCTTTATACCTTCGTTATATGTGTGAGGTTAATTATTTCTTTTGAAAATCATTATCTTGGTCTGGTACCTCAGTGTGAAATGCCGTATGTATATTTTAAATGTAATAGGAATGGAAAATTTCATATACCCGGTAGGGTCTGGGAGTGGGTACATGGGAGGGACAGAATATTTTCAAGCAGTCGCCATTGGTGCCTTTCACATTACACCACATGGATCAATAGTTATTCTGACTGCACATAAATTAGATCTTGTTTACGAGACTTTTTTCTGTTAAAGATATATGCAAAAATCAAATTTCATAAAAAATAATATCTTTTCAATAGGCTAAGCAGACTTGATATAAAAGAATATGCCTATTATCTTTTATTTATAAAGAAATTTTAATTGTGAAGAAAATTATTACCTGCTAAAATTAATTTTAAAGAAAAAGAATTTTATAGGCTAAGTTTCTTCTAAGTGGAACCTTTCTTTAACTTTCCTCCATGCTGCAGAATCTGAAACTCTTTGAATTATGAGCCTTGAAAGTGCTAATTGAAGACAGCAATGATAGAAAGTATTTACTTTAATCAATAAAAAATAAATCCATTGTACTCTTATTTTATAGTGTTAAAAATAAACATGTCTGAAAGACACAGATTACAATTGATGGTGAAAGTGAAAACAGTAATCAAAATGGTGGAAATCAATGTGGTCTACATTTCGTATGTATGGGCAATAGAAAAAATTAGACTGTAACTCAAACACTGTAAAGCTCACTGTTGGCTGAAGTTTGACATATTGAGTATAATTAAACTATGAAAACCTGGCTTAGGAAACAAAAGGAGTGGGAATTAGACTTAAGAAACTGTGGGAATGACAGACGATAAAATTTTAATGAGGTCAGTATTGTTCTAATACTCTACCTCCCAAAGCATTGTAGAGACAGAAAAATAACTAGAGAACAGTGGTTCTGTTTAAAAGATGGCAAATAGGGGGCTTCCCTGGTGGCGCAGTGGTTGAGAGTCCGCCTGCCGATGCAGGGGATGTGGGTTCGTGCCCTGGTCCGGGAGGATCCCACATGCCGCGGAGCGGCTGGGCCCGTGAGCCATGGCCGCTGAGCCTGCGCGTCCGGAGCCTGTGCTCCGCAACAGGAAAGGCCACAGCGGTGAGAGGCTCGCGTACCGCAAAAAAAAAAAAAAAAAAAAGGAAAATAATTTATTTGGACTGTGTGTACAATGTCGTATCATTGCATATTAGACTCTGGTAGTGGTTTTGAATGTCGTAAAAAAAAGCCTTTACCGGGCTTCCCTGGTGGCTCAGTGGTTGAGAGTCCGCCTGCTGATGCAGGGGACACGGGCTCGTGCCCCGGTCCCGGAAGATCCCGCGTGCCACGGAGCGGCTGGGCCCGTGAGCCATGGCCGCTGAGCCTGCGCGTCCGGAGCCTGTGCTCTGCAACGGGAGAGGCCACAACAGTGAGAGGCCCCCGTACCGCAAAAAAAAAAAAAAAAAAAAAAAGCTTTTGCCATAAGAACTCAAGGTATAATTGACAACATACAATATTGCATTCTTCCACTTTCTTACAGCCACTCTTACTTAACATGATAGTTGTTTTCTTCATGGATAGGCACTGTCATGAAGCTGGTGTTGGGTCAGGCATCACAAAATCAAAAGGATGTCTAGAATGAGCCGTACCTCCTTCTGAAATATGCTAGCAACCTCTGACAATGACTCAATAAAGGGATTTTGGAAATTTAAATGTCAGTAAAGACATAATACACAGTTTAACCATTAACTGAAATTAGAGGATTTGTGAACTTTGGCCTAGATATCTATATTTTGTCTGCCTTGACTGTCCTGAAGATTATACTATTTTCAAGGGGTCCATGAGCTGTGTAACAAGATCTACAGTCTTTTAGATGAAAATAGGCAAATCTTTTTCAGATAGATCTCTATCATGTTTCATATGTTAATTCATTCATCAGTTCAATCATTTTTTTATTCATTCAGATCAATAAACACTGAGCATCTATTATGGCCAAGCACTGGAAATATACCAGTGAATAAAATGGTTTATGCCCTTAACCCTCAGTGATCTAACAGACAATTATTTTTATTGCTAATAATAAATATAATTTATTAAATGTCAGTTATAAGGCAGTTATGGCCCTACATGTTTTATGTACATTATCTCATTTAATTCTCACAACAACCCCTACAGCAAGTATTGTCATCCTTACTCTATAGATGAGGAGACTGAAGCTTAGCTTACATAGCTGGTATTTGGTCACCTTGTTAATAAGTCTTGGAACTAAGATTTGAAGAATATCTTATCTGATTCCACTATTATACCAACTTTTAAAAGCAGTTTAACACAAATGCTATTTTTAAATCAATGCAATTGATTTAAATGCAATGCAATTGATAAAAAGTCCTGAACAAGCTGAGAAAATAGGTTCAGTTGCAAAAGCACAGAAATTATTTCAATCTGTTTATACATCAGCAGCACCACTAACTGATTTAGTCAGTTTTGACTGTGAGATTAGGCAGATTTCTTATTTCATTTTTTAAACCATTAATTCGCAAAGCTTTATATTTATTTAAACAGAAACAAAACACATGCACATACACAACCTGTGAGACTGACAGAAGGTTTTCTGTTATTTTGCTATGTCAAATAAAAATGTTATGTTACCATTAAATAACCAAGCCATCACTTTATAAAAGAAATGACAAAAAATTTAACATAAAAGATGGAAATATGGTTACATACCTTGATTATCTGTATTTTGTATTTTCACTGCATGAACCTGAGACATGCATTTAGGTACCTTTAATGTATACAATATCCTTGGATTCTACTCTGAACCTAAGTAAAACCTTCAATTTTGAACATACTCCTTTTATTTAATAGTAACCATAGTGTGATTTATAGGAATAGTCACTGACCTAGGAGCTGGCAAGATCTGAAACCCATTCGAGCAGGGGTCACAGCAAATTTAGGTGAATGCTGAATCACTGAAATTAATAAACTCTATCTTTTCAATTTCTTTTTATTAAGAACACTGTCAGTTCCAGAGTTTGCTGGGCTTGAGTGGAGGACAATAAACGCTAGCAGCAAGAGAGGAAAAATGGGAGGCGGGGATTGAGACAAGTTATCACAAAACAGCTTGAAGTGAGAACTGGTGAGTGAAAGGGCCAGTGATTTTTGGAAAAAAAAAAGTATCAGGTTACTCCTGACTCTTCCAGTCACTTTCAAAGTTACCTGTTGGTTATTGGAGTGGAGCTTTGCCTCTGCACTTGCACATATGTGTGACTGATTTTCCATGGCAACATGGTTAAAGGAGAAGGCCATGGTTTATATCCATCTCTGAGATTTAAAGGAGGTGAGGAACATCACCAGTAGAACAATTTGGATGTTATTGCAGTGCAAACCCACAGATGTTTCTGTCGTGCTTGGGGTATATCTGTTGAAATCATGGGATCCGTCATAGGCATCTCTGGTCTGAGAACACATGCACCAGGCTGCAGTGTCATGTTCTCAGTGCTTGACTAGACACTTACTAGACTATGTATCAACAGAGAACTCTAGCACCTCTTGTTCCAAGAGCTGGGAGGAACTCTGGAGATCATTTAGTCTCATGGCCTTCTTTTATTATTATTTTTTAATTAATTTATTTATTTTTGCTGTGTTGCATCTTCGTTTCTGTGCAAGGGCTTTCTCTACTTGTGGCAAGTGGGGGCCACTCTTCATCGCGGTGTGCAGGCCTCTATCGCGGCCTCTCTTGTTGCAGAGCACAGGCTCCAGACGCACAGGCTCAGTAGTTGTGGCTCACGGGCCTAGTTGCTCCACGGCATGTGGGATCCTCTCAGACCAGGGCTCAAACCTGTGTCCCCTGCATTAGCAGGCACATTCTCAACCACTGCGCCACCAGGGAAGCCCCTCATGGCCTTCTTTTACAGATGCGAAGAATAAGGACAAGAGAGGGGGATCCAGTTAGGTAAGGTCACACAGGTTGCTTATTTCAAAACTCCCATTTTCTGATCCACATATTAGTTTCATCCTCACACCAAGTTTATGTTGTACCTTCTTGTAGGGAGTAATGGTAATAGTCTTTGAACAAAACCACTGATTGAATAAAATATTTGACAGCTAACAGGATGATTGTTAATTACTTTCTAAAAAAGATAAATAATTTTTATTAATGAAACTATTTGATTATTATTTACTATAATAAAAATGTGGTTAACCATTTTTCCATCTATGTATTTCATCCACAGCCATTAACTGAGTGCCAAACGCTGAGTAGATACTAAGATTACAGACTTGGCAATTTAAAAGATGAGTCAGAGTGTAAATAAAAGATGACAAGAAGTTTCACAGGTACTATAATTAAAATATGTGGAGAAATTAGTGGAAACAGAGATGAGAGGGGTTTTTATTTTTATGTCTTATTTTTTTTATTGTGCAGTTTAGATTGAGGAGAGTCAGAAAAGATGACTGAGGTGCTTGGACTGAATTTGAGTTACGAATTAAGAAATTTCCTGTTGAAAGAGAACTGATTAGGGCATTCCAAGATAAAGGTTTAGTGTTTTGAAAAGCATAGGGAAATCAGCTGGCTGGTGTAGTTGAGGAAATGCAAGTGTTAGTAACAATGGTGCCGTTCTTGACAAGCACAGTAATAACTGCTGACATGTCTTGAGCCCTTACTGTTTGCTGTAACTTGTACATCCTTCATCTCTTTATTCCTTACAGTAACCCTATGA
Organism: Leucopleurus acutus; assembly: GCF_964270905.1. NCBI lineage: Eukaryota > Metazoa > Chordata > Mammalia > Artiodactyla > Delphinidae > Leucopleurus > Leucopleurus acutus. The sequence goes on from NC_139156.1 coordinate 64,959,454, forward strand.
TATAATTGCTATATTATCTTCATTTTATTGGTAAGGAAACCAAAACTTTGAGAGATTAATTGTCCAAGGACACAAAGCCATCAAGCCACAGATTCAAACAATTTTAACTGACTCCACAAACTTCTATGCTACTCTGCTCATTATTTTTAAGATATAAACTTATATAAAACATTAATTTGGGTTTAAGTTACTGCTCATTCAAGTATGGTAGATAAAGTATGAGACTAGACTCAGTTCAGTTTGATCCTACCACTTACTATATTTCCTCCTGGGGTAAGTATTTAAACTTACTGAGCTTCAGTGTCTTCACGCGCAAATGTGTGAAGAGTTATGGCGAATGGCATTTGAGGAGATACATGTAAAATACTTAGCTGTGGCAGACATTGGACAAAGTTGGTTCCCACTCACTGACTTCCGGTTCCACCCCAGCAGGCAGCTACTTGGGGTGGCATTGTACTTTCCCAAAAGATATGAAAGTTCAAGACACTTGAAATCTTCAACCTATTTCCCTTGTTAGCTAAGCCATTCTGTTCTTATAGTTATTTTTTGAAAACCTTATTTCAAATATCAGAGTTAATTTTTTGTTTGTTTTAATTTCATTTTCATAGCACAAACCTTGATTCAGAAAGATTTTTTAGGATACCATGTTAAGTTTTCCTGACATGCCACTCAGTAGAGTGGCAGTCTAGAAGATAATTCATTTTTCATTTATGTTCGTCTATTTGTATGTCTTTCATGCCCGAAAAATGTGGACTAGAATCTGTGCCTCTGCTGTGTGTTAAACATAAAATATTTTTAAAGCTATTTCTGTAGAGAGGAACTAATTCAAGGGTATCATAATTCATATTTACCATGAAATAAAGATTTCCCATTTAAAGGGAACTGTGTCATTTTAAAAGGTTGAATAAAATGGCACACATTTAAAAAACAAAAACAAAAAGAAAACATAACAAAATAACAACAAAGACATTTTTTTCTTGCTTTTTAAACTCCATACAGAGCTCCTCTCTGCCCTGGTAACATTTTGTTTTGACTGTGAATTAGATAAATTTTCATTTGCTTTAAACCTCATGCCTTAGTATTTGAGACTTCCTAGTTTTTGTAAGGTCAGCATCGTGGCCTTCCTAGTTCAAAAGTCTTCTTTTATTTGTACGAACGCAGATTTATATTATGGATGAATGTTTCCAACACATTTTTAACAGCTGTTTATGCAAGATATTGTACAATAAAAGTAACAGATTATTCTATAATTTTTAAAAGAGAACATGGCCCTTTCATAGAATATGAGTTAGAAATATGGGAACAATTTGGGGCAAATCTTCATTTTATGGGTGTGAAAAATAAAGTCTAGAAATGTTATGAGATTTGCCAAAGATTTGCCAAAGATTATCCAATCTTTCTTTCCTCTATTTATTCAACAAATAACTTCTGAGCTCCTACTATGTGCAAAGCACTGTGCTGGACGCTATGAGGGATAAATGACATGTGCAAAGTTTCGCTCCATCAAGGACTGTAAAGTCTAGTGAGAGAGATTGTTCTCTCTTCTTCACCTGCCAGCATCTGTTAGTGTCATCCTACCCAGATTACTCATTCAGAGTCCTTAAGTCTATCATCTTCATCCTGACTGATGCTGAAAACTCAGCCTCTGGGCACCAGTGCTGAATCTAATCTTGGAGACAGAGTTTTGGGTGGAGTAGAGAAGAATAGCTTTATTGCTTGGCCAGGCAAAGGGGGCCACAGTGGGCTCGTGCCTCTCAAAACCGTGTGTCCCAATGCGGAGGGATTTGGTGAGGAGGTTTATAGCAATGGGCCAAGGGCAGAGTTGCTGCTAAGCATCAGGGTGTGTGTAGGGCCTGCACTCCTTTAATGTGGCCTCACATGGTCTCCTAACGAGCTTCTCTGGTTCCTTTAATCTGGCCTCAGGTGGTCTCCTGATGAGTTTCTCTAGGTTATCAAACTGTGACCTTCTCTGTGGAACATCTTCCCTTTGGTAGGGGTTTTAGTTCTGCAGAAGAGCTGAAAGATGTTATGTGTATCCCTGGAGAGGGAACCAGGGCCCTGCCCCAAGGCTGCACTGTTGTTTCTTGATCGCACCTCCCTGTCTCCGCATCACATCCCTTCCCTGATTAGCAACTGTTTGAATCTGCCCTTGGGAAATCAGGGCAGCTCATGGAGGCTGGAATCTATTCCCTACAAAGAAGAAACAGGGGACACAGAAAAGCTTCTGTGCCCAGGAGCCCCACAGGGTCCTGCTTGGTTTCATGACTGCCATTGCATGAATTTTCACACTTTTCATCTCTCCTGTGGGCTGTTGCTGGAACTGTCTCTTTGGCATGTCTCTGTTCTTAATCTCCTCAAATACATTGTGCAGACTCCAGCCAGACTGATGTGTTTGAAATAAAGATCTGTCTGTCACTCACCTGTTGTGAGTTCCCAAGTTGTGATTGTATAGCCTAAAAAATAAAAGATCCATTAAGGTATCTCATTAATGGTTGATGAGTAAATGTGGGGGTAGATCCTGTGGGGCCTTGCACACTATGATCAAGAGTTTGTTCTTAATTCCATTAGCAATGGGAATAGAGTGAAGATTTTCAGAACAAAAAAGGGACAGAATTAGATCTCGATTTTCTTTACTAAACATCTTGAGGGTTGGGATTTTGTTTTTTTCTTGCTCATTGTTTTATTCTCAAATAAAAGGTGACTTATGTGAAAGTAGGAACTCATTATACATTTGAATAAACAAAGACATGTTTTAGAACAGTGCTCTTTAATCCATCTTTCTGAGATAAGTATTCTGTATCTGTGCTGTACAGTATAGTAGCCACTAGACACACGTGACTCTTGCTAACTTTAAATTAAGAAACTGAGGAATTGAATTTTTAATGCTATTTAATTTTAATTAATTTACATTTAAATTTGAATAGCCACATATGACCAGTAGCTATCGTATTGGACAGCCCAGTATTAGAAAGTTATCCAGCAGGGTCCCAGCAGGAAACAGATGGAACACTCAAATTCAGATAACTCAAGAAGAGTTTATTTATAAAGTGACTTTTTCCAAACGTGTGGGCAGCTTTAGGGAACCACATGAGAGAGTGCCGTTAACTGTGATAGTTATATGGGAGCGATGGTGAGGCAGAATTCGTGGAAAGCCTCATAGTTGAGATTATAAGTCTAGATCACATTGGGACAGTTTTTATAATATTCAATAATAATTTTAATGAGATTTCACTGAATGAAGTCTGTACTCAGAACTGTTCTTTTCAATATAGCCTTCCTGGCAGTTTATTTACTGATGAAGAATGTGATTGCTTTCCCTATACAGTGCTGATCTGTACCGTGTTTTCTGAGGTTTTTTGCCCCCGCCCTTTACTGTAAGTGGTACCTTTTCCATTAGCAGGGCTATGCTGACCTAATGATGGCTTCTGTTAAGGCTTCCTTTGAGGAGCATCTTCTCTTCTGAGCAAATGTAGGCAGGCTCTGACTGTTATCTGTGGTTATGTTTTAATATCCTGCCCTTTTTGTCCCCTACCTCAGCACACAGAATTCACCTTCAGTCCTAGCTCATTGCTTGATGATTTGTTAAGGCTTTGAAAACAGAAGTAATGAGGGCTTTTAAGCAGGATGGGGCTATTTCTCCTTGTTTATTTATTTTTATGCCATGCGAAAGTAATAAAAAGGCATAAAATGGCTTGACTGAGCCAAATACATCTGGATAAATAGAGCAAGGACCCAGTAAAACTCTGGGGGTGAAAAAAAAAGAAAGGTGGGGAAGGGAAGCGGAGAGGCAGGGAAGAGAGAAGGGAAAACTATACTTCTTGAAATGATAGTGACTTTCTTTTATTACCTGGAGAACAAAATGTCTTTGACCCAATGAAACCTTTTAAACTAGGGTGAAGCTCTGTGTAGAAATTAGGAAATCATCTTTATAGTCCTTATTTAATTTCTTCATGCTGTCACCCCCTGTCATCCTTTATTAAAGTTTTCTGTGCCATTGCTGTTAGCTCTGCGAAGGTTGACATCTTTTAGTTGTTTGATGAATCACATCACAGAAACTATTGAGTTTTTACGACCAACACAACAGAAGTCTTTCATATTATTCCTGATGCTTTGTGTGTGTTGGGGGTGGGAAGTGTCTTTTTGTCTGTCCTACTCCTGCCTCCTTTGAACTATCTCTGCTTTTGTGAAGTGGAAAGAGAAAACCAAGAGCTACCAGTGCCTTAAACTGGAGAATAAGGGATAGATTCTTTAGGTAAAATGAGAACCTGTCGTACAGCCCGTTGTGTATCGGTGGCAATCCGAGTAATTGCTACCATTGTTTTATTACTATGACATTCAGAATTTTATTTCTCTTTCCTATTCCTCCCTTCCTCTTCTCCCCACTTCCTTCACTAGACACAGTCTCCATCATGCACACATTGCACACTCACTCTCAAAAAGAAAATGTGGTAAAGGACTTAATAGCCCTCTACTGTGTTTCCCCTTAGGAGGTATCTGGAGATGCTTGGGGTCAATTTTTGTCTCTCATAGTGCCTGGGCATTGTTATTGGAATTTAGTAGACAGGGGTCCCTGGATGCCACACATCTTGCCGTGTACAGAATGGGCTCAGATGATGGTGACTTTCCAATCATAAATATCATTAATGCTACTGCTGAGAAAAACTAGGTCTAACTGAAGTTTAGGTGGGTACCAACAACCTCAGCTAATAGATGATTTAGCTGTGCCTTGAGCAGATGCTAAAATCTCTTCCAGAATCTAGTAGGTTCCTAGTAAAACTATGTTGTGTTTTGAATCAAGTTGTTCACTTATAAACTAGCCAACACTATTTAATAAGTTCTATACATGTTACTTTCAGGAATAAAAAAAAATTAAGATATACTTGCCAACATCAAGATTTTAACAATATCATAAAGGTGATGAGCATGTACGAAACTAAATGAGCATTTCAGGAAATTTTCAAAATGCTATTGGAAAAGGAGAGGTGAGGGTTTACTTTTGAGCAGAGTTGTTGGGGATAACTCTGCATGGAAACCATTGAGAAACAGGGAGGATTTTAATAGGGAGTTATTTTGGGAGACACTTGCTGTAGTCAAAGGTACATTGTATGTAAGAACTTGGGAGAAGAGATAGAAATGTATAGAAATATTGTTACTGTAAAGGACAGTACTTGAGAAGAGGTGGCAGAAGATAGGACTAAAAACATAGATTAGGATAGAGAATAGATGGTCTTGAATTTCTTATAAAGGAGTCTTTCCACTTGAAGGTACGGATTTATGTGTGAGTTTAGCCATTGGGAGTAGTGTATGGCATGCTGCCTAATGGTCTATACTTTGTTTCAATGTCCCTCTTCACAGTCCATGCTATAAACTCCCTCAGGTATCAGCTGCTTAAAACTTGCCTTCCTGATTTTCAAGTTCTCCTCTAAAGAGCTCTTTCAGTTTATTATTTTAAATGGTAGCAATATTCCTGGAGGTGAATCACATAATGATTTTTTTCAATCTCTTTTATATAAGGTATCACTGAAAAAGTATGATTAGATTCAATTCAGTTGTCTCCCACAAAAGTAATATGTAGAAAATACCAACCAAGGTGACTCTCAGTGTGATTAATAGCCTAAAGATTTAGGTTAAGGATATAACAGAGAGAACTGTTCTGCTTAAAGGTGTTGCACAAATTATCTCAAAGAGCCAAAAACAGCGTCCAGTTTTTACTTGAAACAATTTGTTCTTGGAATATTGTCAGCTAAAATTGTGGTCAACTTTTGCAAATTGTATGAATTTGCACTGCATATTTTATTTAGTGTTAGCAAAGCTCCAATATGGCTCTGCATAACTTACACAATACACCATGAAAATGACTTCAGAAACTCCCACGGAAGTTGACAAATTGGGCATCTAATGCTTTTAAGCTAATTGCATGCTTAGTGGTTAAAGAGTCGACTTGTGAAGAGTGAAGATCAGGGTTTCTTGGAGATAATGCTCTGCCTACTGCCATACTGAATGCAGCCCAGCACTATATCATAAATATTACAAAAGCTTAAAGAAGAAAATAATGTGAACTTTAATCAGCATTTGACTTACTCTTAAGCGAAGTACTCATGAATCATATGCAATATCATAGCAGTTTTGAGACCTATTCTTGAATTTTCAAGCTGTTATTTTCAGGAAATTTAGAAAGCAAATTGCTAAGTGATAAAGAGTAATTTGATACCATTGCTTATGCCACTTTTTTTTTCTCCCTTGCAGACTGGAAAAAAGGAAAGGAGTAATACCTTGAATATTGCAATAGAAAACATGTGCAAGAAGACAAGAGACCTGCGCAGACAGGTGAGTGAGGAGAGAAACGTGGAGACAAACACCAAGCAAAAGGAACCTTTTTTTCTTCTTTTTAAATTAATTTAGAACACATAACAAGAACAATAAGTATATACTTTCCACATTTACGTACCTCAGCTGTTTTTGTGGCAAACGTAAGATAGAGGAAAGGGACTTAATATTAGGCAGAGTTACATTCAAATGCTGGCCCTGCCATCATCATCTGTGTGACCTCAGGAACAGATTGCACCTTCTGAGCCTCTCTGAACCTATAAAATGGAATTAATAATACACGATAGGGCTGAAATGTCTCTGAGTGCCTGGTACATAGTAAATTTTTAGAGAATGTTGGTAAATTGATTCTATTACATTAAAAACTGAGTTTATTATCCAAATGCTTAGAGCAAACAGCCAGCAATTCAGAGACCCTACCAATTTCCCCTTCTAACTCTTGCCAGGATGCTTCAAAAATTAGTTTCTGTTTAAGTTAAGGCTGCTTTTAACCTTAGGTCATCAGGAACATAGGATTAGAAAGGATTTCATTAAATAATTTAGAAGTCTAGTGTTATGCCACAAGTTGAAATGTTTTCCTCCAGAAATATGAAGATTTAGCTATTTTCAAAGACCTTTGCTTTCCATTCCTTTCCACTATTTAATAACGGGAGTTCTTTTTCATGTACAGCTTTAACTTGGTCACTATCAACACATAAAAGTGGGGCAAAAACTTTTCAACCAGAAACTATTAATGCAATATATTATTGTAGTTTAACGGGAAGATTTAGTAAAATGGCCTGAGCAATCTTTTAATTCAGAAGTAGATTTGGAAGTGGAATAAATAGGGATCCCCAGCCAGGTAATATTAGCTGTGTAAAAGCACAATTTTGAAGGCTGGGAAAATTCCAATTTCTCAACTTTATGGCCTTAATGGGAATTCTGTTTCTACTGTCAGCACTTAAAATCATGGAATGTAAGAGTTGGAAGGATCTTAGCACAACCTGTCTTATGATGCAGATGAGAAAGCAGGTTAGTGTAGTGAGGTGACCCACCTAAGGAGGAAGGGGACTGAACCTACATCCACTCATAACCTACACCCACTTCAGGAACTCTCACCCTCAGGACTGTCCTCCCTGTTAGTTGTACTACTTTCATTCTCTACCTTCTTCAGTATTTCTACCCCATCTGCTCCTCCCAGGACTTGGAAAAGTTGTTACTATGAGCTGTTAACAACTGTGTCTTTCATTCTGGTCTCATCCCTCTAGATTCCCTTCAACAAAGTTATGCACAAAGACCTGATGTACATTTAGACCTCCAAAGCTTTTGGAATAATTATTTTTCTTAAAAAAAAGTTAAAATAAAGCAATCCTTTGTGTGTAGGATTACCAGATTTAGCAAATCAAAGTACAGGATGACCAGTTAAGTTTGAATTTCAGATTAACAGCAAACAAATATTGCATGGGAACATAATTACGTATAATATATAGTTGCGTTGATCTGAAATTCAAGTTTAACCAAGAATCTTGTATTTCATCTTGCAATCCTACTCTGATTTCCACCTCACATCATCAGTGAGACAGAGAAACAGCAAGGGGGTTACTAATACTTTTCTTCGTAGTAAGAGGATGTTTCTAGCTCCTAGAGAACTACCGTGCTCCAGAGTTATGAAAATTCCCTGTGGTTTCACAGGTCACATCTTCAGTTTTTTGGTTAAGTACTGCCGCTTAACAAACCACTATAAACAATAGCAACCATTTTACTGTTTCATGATTCCATAGGTTGGCTGGGGTGCAGGTGGGGCTGTTAGGGAGTCCATTTCTGTAGTATTTTCACTTGTGGTCTCGTAGGCAGTGGTAGTTCAAATGGTGTCTGGGTTCAGGGCTTAGTATTTGAGGCCTCAGCTCTTCTTTTTCTCTCTCGCCACGTGGTGTCTAATCCCCTAAGGCCCCCATTCATGTGGCTTTTTTCTCTGTCAGGGGAGCCTGGATTTCTTACACATTGGTTCAAGGCTCCAAGAAAGGAGAGATGGAAGTTGACAGGCTTTCTTAGTGCCTGAGCTCCAAAGTCACTAGGATGCTTTTGCCTCTGCATTCTATAGATCAGCATACTACAAACCCTGCTCCAGGTCAACAGGAGGAAGTAAAAGCACTATCTCTTATGGGAAGAGTGGCATGTGTATATGGGAAGATGGGATTGTTAGGAGCTGTCTTCGGAGACATCCATGGTCTTCAGTGTGATGAATTGAGGCAGTTGCTCTGATCTGTTCTCAGTATCCTCACTTGCCTTCCCAAGAACTTAATTTTCCATCCTGATGTTTATGCTTGTGGCAATAATACAAACTAGTTTAAACAACATGAGTCATCTCCACCTCTTCTTGCAAAATTTATTAAGCAGTCTGTTTTAAGCATCCTGTATATACTGTACTTTTTACAGAGGAAGGAGAAAGTCCCTATCCTTACAGTGTTTTTCATTGGAATATTTAATGTTCTTTTCTTGTTTTAGATCTGTGTTTGTTTGCTTGTTTTTAGTAGGAAAAAAACAAGCAAACAAAGCCTGTCTCCCTGCCCATTCATCTTAATTCCTTTGCTTATCCATGGCCTGTCCACTGGCAGCACAGAAACATTTTAGCTCAGAGAATCAATGGACTTCATCTGTGAGGAATGAGATAGATTTCTTAAACATAGCTGGGAAAAAGCAAATTATACATTTTGGGGTAATAACATGAATGACCTACAGGTGATTTACTGTTTTTTTTTCAAATAAACAATTTGTCTTTTCTTGCTCTGTGATTTCATTGCTTGTTGCACTAGAGAGCAAAGACAAAAGTCCTTGACATTGTGTTTCAGAATTTCTATAATTTGGCACCAACTTAATCCTCATAATTTTTCTTCTTCTTTTTTAGTTTTGCTATAAACTTTATTTATTTTATTTTTTTAAACATCTTTATTGGATATAATTGCTTTACGATGGTGTCTTAGTTTCTGCTTTATAACAAAGTGAATCAGTTACACATATACATATATCGCGATATCTCTTCCCTCTTGCGTCTCCCTCCCACCCTCCCTATCCCACCCCTCTAGGTGGTTACAAAGCACAGAGCAGATCTCCCTGTGTTATGTGGCTGCTTCCCACTAGCTATTTTACATTTGGTAGTATATATAAGTCCATGCCACTCTCTCAGTTCGTCCCAGCTTACTCTTCCCCCTCCCCGTGTCCTCAAGTCCATTCTCTACGTCTGAGTCTTTATTCCTGTTCTACCCCTAGGTTCTTCAGAACCTTTTGTTTTTTGTTTTTTTTTTTTTAGATTCCATATATATGTATAAGCATATGGTATTTGTTTTTCTCTTTCTGACTTACTTCACTCTGTATGACAGGTTCTGGGTCCCTCCACCTCGCTACAAATAACTCAATTTCGTTTCTTTTTATGGCTGAGTTATATTCCATTGTATATATGTGCCACATCTTCTTTATCCATTCATCTGTCGATGGACACTTAGGTTGCTTCCATGCCCTGGCTATTGTAAATACAGCTGCAGTGAGCATTGCGGTACATGACTCTTTTTGAATTATGGTTTTCTCAGGGTATATGCCCAGGAGTGGGATTGCTGGGTCATATGGTAGTTCTATTTATAGTTTTAAAGGAACCTCCATACTGTTCTCCACCGTGGCTGTATCAATTTACATTCCCACCAACAGTGCAAGAGGATTCCCTTTTCTCCACACACTCTCCAGCATTTATTGTTTGTAGAATTTTGATGATGGCCATTCTGACTGGTGTGAAGTGATACCTCATTGTTGTTTTGCTTTGCATTTCTCTAATGATTAGTGATGTTGAGCATCCTTTCATGTGTTTGTTGGCAATCTGTATATCTTTTTTGGAGAAATGTCTATTTAGGTCTTCTGCCCAGTTTTGGATTGGGTTATTTGTTTTTTTAATATTGAGCTGCATGAGCTGCTTGTAAATTTTGAAGATTAATCCTTTGTCAGTTGCTTCACTTGCAAATGTTTTCTCCCATTCTGAGGGTTGTCTTTTTGTCTTGTTTATGATTTTCTTTGCTGTGCAAAAGCTTTTAAGTTTCATTAGGTCCCATTTGTTTATATTATATTTGTTTTTATTTCCATTTCTCTGGGAGGTGGGTCAAAAAGGATCTTGCTGTGATTTATGTCATAGAGTGTTCTTCTTATGTTTTCCTCTAAGAGTTTGATAGTGTCTGGCCTTACAATTAGGTCTTTAATCCATTTTGAGTTTACTTTTGTGAATGATGTTAGGGAGTGTTCTAATTTCATTCTTTTACATGTAGCTGTCCAGTTTTCCTAGCACCACTTATTGAAGAGGCTGTCTTTTCTCCATTCTTTAGTCTTGCCTCCTTTATCAAAAATAAGGTGACCATCTGTGTGTGGGTTTATCTCTGGGCTTCCTATGCTGTTCCATTGATCTATATTTCTGTTTCTGTGCCAGTACCATACTGTCTTGATTACTGTAGGTTTGTAGTATATTCTGAAGTTAGGGAGCCTGATTCTTGCAGCTCCGTATTTCTTTCTCAAGATTGCTTTGGCTATTCGGGATCTTTTGTGTTTCAATACAAATTGTGAAATTTTTTGTCCTAGTTCTGTGAAAAATGCCATTGGTAGTTTGATAGGCATTGCATTGAATCTGTAGATTGCTTTGGGTAGCATAGTCATTTTCACAATATTTATTCTTCCAATCCAAGAGCATGGTATAGCTCTCCATCTGTGTGTATCATCTTTCATTTCTTTCATCAGTGTCTTATAGTTTTCTGCATACAGGTCTTTTGTCTCCATAGGTAGGTTTATTCCTAGGTATTTTATTCTTTTTGTTGCAAAGGTAAATGGGAGTGTTTACTTAATTTCCCTTTCTGATTTTTCATCATTAGTGTATAGGAATGCAAGATTTCTGTGCATTAGTTTTGTATCCTGTTACTTTACCAAATTCATTGATTAGCTCTAGTAGTTTTCTGGTAGCATCTTTAGGATTCTCTGTGTATAGTATCATGTCATCTGCAAACAGTGACAGCTTTACTTCTTCTTTTCCAATTTGGGTTCCTTTCGTTTTCTTCTCTGATTGCTGTGACTAAAACTTCCAAAACTATGTTGAATGATAGTGGTGACAGTGGACAACCTTGTCTTGTTCCTGATCTTAATGGAAATGGTTTCAGTTTTTCACCATTGAGAACGAAGTTGGCTGTGGGTTTGTCATATATGGATTTTATTATGTTGAGGTATGTTCTCTCTATGCCTATTTTCTGGAGGGTTTTTATCATAAATGGGTGTTGAATTCAGTCAAAAGCTTTTCTGCATCTATTGAGATGATCATATGGTTTTTCTCCTTCAGTTTGTTAATATGGTTTATCACATTTAGTGATTTGTGTAAAGAATCCTTGCATTTCTGGGATAAACCCCACTTGATCATGGTGTATGATCCTTTTGATGTGCTGTTGGATTCTGTTTGCTAGTATTTTGTTGAGGATTTATGCATCTATGTTCATCAGTGATATTGGCCTGTAGTTTTCTTTGTGACATCTTTGTCTGGTTTTGGTATCAGGGTGATGGTGGCCTCATAGAATGAGTTTGGGAGTGTTCCTCCCTCTGCTATATTTTGGAAGAGTTTGAGAAGGATAGGTGTTAGCTCTTCTCTAAATGATTGTTTTTTTTTTTTTTTCCGGTACACGGGCCTCTCACTGTTGTGGCCTCTCCCGTTGCGGAGCACAGGCTCTGGACGTGCAGGCTTAGAGGCCATGGCTCACGGGCCTAGCTGCTCTGCGGCCTGTGGGATCTTCCCAGACCAGGGCAGGAACCCGTGTCCCCTGCATCGGCAGGTGGACTCTCAACCACTGTGCCACCAGGGAAGCCCTTCTCTAAATGTTTGATAGGATTTGCCTGTGAAGCCATCTGTTCTTGGGCTTTTGTTTCTTGGAAGATTTTTAATCACAGTTTCAATTTCAGTGCTTGTGATTGGTCTGTTCATATTTTCTATTTCTTCCTGGTTCAGTCTCGGCAGGTTGTGCATTTCTAAGAATTTGTCCATTTCTTCCAGGTTGTCCATTTTATTGGCATAGAGTTGCTTGTAGTACTCTCTCATGATCTTTTGTATTTCTGCAGTGTCAGTTGTTACTTCTCCTTTTTCATTTCTAATTCTATTGATTTGAATCTTCTCCCTTTTTTTCTTGATGAGTCTGGCTAATGGTTTATCAATTTTGTTTATCATCTCAAAGAACCAGCTTTTAGTTTTATTGATCTTTGCTATCATTTCCTTCATTTCTTTTTCATTTATTTCTGATCTGATTTTTATGATTTCTTTCCTTCAGCTAACTTTGAGGTTTCTTTGGTCTTCTTTCTCTAATTGCTTTAAGTGCAAGGTTAGGTTGTTTGTTCGAGATGTTTCCTGTTTCTTAAGGTAGGATTGTATTGCTATAAACTTCCCTCTTAGAACTGCTTTTGCTGCATGCCTTAGATTTTGGGTTGTCGTGTCTCCATTGTCATTTGTTTCTAGGTATTTTTTAATTTCCTCTTTGATTTCTTCAGTGATCACTTAGTTATTAAGTAGTGTATGTTTAGCCTCCATGTGTTTGTATTTTTTACAGATCTTTTCCTGTAATTGATATCTAGTCTCATAGCGTTGTGGTCGGAAAAGATACTTGATACAATTTCAGTTTTCTTAAATTTACCAAGGCTTGATTTGTGACCCAAGATATGATCTATCCTGGAGAATGTTCCATGAGCACTTGAGAAAAATGTGTATTCTGTTGTTTTTGGATGGAATGTCCTATAAAAGTTAAGTCCATCTTGTTTAATGTATCATTTAAAGCTTGTGTTTCCTTATTTATTTTCATTTTGGATGATCTGTCCATGGGTGAAAGTGGGGTGTTAAAGTCCCCTACTATGAATGTGTTACTGTCAATTTTCCCTTTTATGGCTGTTAGTATTTGCCTTATGTATTGAGGTGCTCCTATGTTGGGTTCATAAGTATTTACAATTGTTATATCTTCTTCTTGGATCGATCCCTTGATCATTATGTAGTGTCCTTCTTTGTCTCTTCAAATATTCTTTATTTTAAAGTCTATTTAGTCTGATATGAGAATTGCTACTCCAGCTTTCTTTTGGTTTCCATTTGCATGAAATACCTTTTTCCATCCCATTACTTTCAGTCTGTATGTGTCTCTAGGTCTGAAGTGGGTCTCTTGTAGACAGCAAATATATAGGTCTTGTTTTTGTATCCATTCAGTTAATCTGAGTCTTTTGGTGGGAGCATTTAGTCCATTTACATTTAAGGTAATTATCGATATGTATGTTCCTATTCCCATTTTTGTAGTTGTTTTGCGTTCGTTATTGTAGGTCTTTTCCTTCTCGTGTGTTTCTTGCCTAGGGAAGTTCCTTTAGCAGTTGTTGTAAAGATGGTTTGGTGGTGCTGAACTCTCTCAGCTTTTGCTTGTCTGTAAAGGTTTTAATTTCTCCATCAAATCTGAATGAGATCCTTGCTGGGTAGAGTAATCTTAGTTGCAGGTTTTTCTCCTTCATCACTTTAAATATGTACTGCCACTCCCTTCTGGCTTGCCGAGTTTCTGCTGAAAGATCAGCTGTTAACCATATGGGGATTCCCTTGTGTGTTATTTGTTGTTCTTCCCTTGCTGCTTTTAATATGCTTTCTTTGTATTTAATTTTTGACAGTTTGATTAATATGTGTCTTGGCGTATTTCTCCTTGGATTTATCTTGTATGGGACTCTCTGTGCTTCCTGGACTTGATTAACTATTTCCTTTCCCATATTAGGGAAGTTTTCAACTATAATCTCTTCAAATATTTTCTCAGTCCCTTTCTTTTCCTCTTCTTCTTCTGGAACCCCTATAATTCGAATGTTGGTGCGTTTAATGTTGTCCTAGAGGTCTCTGAGACTGTCCTCAGTTCTTTTCATTTTTTTTCTTTATTCTGCTCTGCAGTAGTTGTTTCCTCTATTTTATCTTCCAGGTCACTTATCCGTTCTTCTGCCTCAGTTATTCTGCTATTGATCCCATCTAGAGTATTTTTCATTTCATTTATTGTGTTGTTCATCATTGTTTGTTTCATCTTTAGTTCTTCTAGGTCCTTGTTAAATGTTTCTTGTATTTATTCTATTTCCAAGATTTTGGATCATCTTTACTATCATTATTCTGAATTCTTTTTCAGGTAGACTGCCTATTTCCTCTTCATTTGTTAGGTCTGGTGGGTTTTTATCTTGCTCCTTCATCTGCTGTGTGTTTTTCTGTCTTCTCATTTTGCTTATCTTACTGTGTTTGGGGTCTCCTTTTTGTAGGCTGCAGGTTCGTAGTTCCCGTTGTCTTTGGTGTCTGTCCCCAGTGGCTAAGGTTGGTTCAGTGGTTTGTGTAGGCTTCCTGGTGGAGGGGACTAGTGCCTGTGTTGTGGTGGATGAGGCTGGATCTTGTCTTTCTGGTGGGCAGGTCCACGTCTGGTGGTGTGTTTTGGGGTGTCTGTGGACTTATTATGATTTTAGGCAGCCTCTTTGCTAATGGGTGGGGTTGTGTTCCTGTCTTGCTAGTTGTTTGGCATAGGATGTCCAGCACTGTAGCTTGCTGGTCGTTGAGTGAAGCTGGGTGCTGGTGTTGAGATGGAGATCTCTGGGAGATTTTCGCCGTTTGATATTATGTGGAGCTGGGAGGTCTCTTGTGGACCAGTGTCCTGAAGTTGGCTCTCCCACCTCAGATGCACAGCCCTGTCTCCTGGCTGGAGCACCAACAGCCTTTCATCCACACGGCTCAGAATAAAAGGGAGAAAAAGTAGAAAGAAAGAATTAGTAGAAGTAGAAAGAAAGAAAGAAATAAAGAAAGGAGGGAGGGAGGAAGGAAGGAAGCAGGGAAGAAAAAAAGAAAAAGAAGATAAAGTAAAATAAAATAAAGTAAGATAAAATATAATAAAGTTATTAAAATAAAAAAAATAAGAAAATTCTTTAAAAAATAAATGGATAGGAGAAATGGTGGAAGCAAAGCTATACAGACAAAATCTCACACAGAAGCATACACATACACACTCACAAAAAGAGGAAAAGGGGAAAAAATACAAATCTTGCTCTCAAAGTCCACCTCCTCGATTTGGGATGATTCGTTGTCTATTCATGTATTCCACAGATGCAGGTACATCAAGTTGATTGTGGAGCTTTAATCCGCTGCTTCTGAGGCTGCTGGGAGAGATTTCCCTTTCTCTTCTTTGTTCTCACAGCTCCCAGGGCCTCAGCTTTGGATTTGGCCCCGCCTCTGCGTGTAGGTCCTGGAGAGCGTGTGTCCTTCGCTCAGACAGGACGGGGTTAAAGGAGCCGCTGATTCGGGGGCTCTGGCTCACTCAGGCCGGGTTGGGGGGGGGGAGGGAGGGGCACGTAGTGCAGGGCGAGCCTGCGTCGGCAGAGGCCGGCGTGACGTTGCACCAGCCTGAGGTGCGCCGTGCGTTCTCTGGGGTAAATTGCCCCTGGATCCCGGGACCCTGGCAGTGGCGGGCTGCACAGGGTCCCTGGAAGCGGGGTGTGGACAGTGACCTGTGCTCGCACACACGCTTCTTGGTGGCAGCAGCAGCAGCCTTAGTGTCTCATGCCCGTCTCTGTGGTCCGTGCTTTTAGCCGCGGCTCGCGCCTGTCTCTGGAGATCCTTTAAGCAGCGCTGTTAATCCCCTCTTCTCGCGCACCACGAAACAAAGAGGGAAGAAAAAGTCTCTTGCCTCTTCGGCAGGTCCAGACTTTTCCCTGGACTCCCTCCCGGCTAGCCTGTGGCGCACTAACCCCCTGCAGCCTGTGTTCACGCCGCCAGCCCCAGTTCTCTTGGCGCTCAGACAGAAGCCCGAGCCTCAGCTCGCAGCCCCACCCACCCTGGCGGGTGAGCAGACAAGCCTCTCGGGCCGGTGAGTGCTGGTCGGCCCCGATCCTCTGTGCGGGAATCTCTCCCCGCTTTTCCCTCTGCACCCCTGTTGCTGTGCTCTCCTCCGCGGCTCCGAAGCTTTCCCCCTCCGCCACCCGCAGTCTCCGCCCGCGAGGGGGCTTCCTAGTGTGTGGAAACTTTTCCTTCTTCACAGCTCCATCCCGCTGGTGCCCGTCCGGTCCCTATACTTTTGTCCCTGTTTATTCTTTTTTGTTTTGCCCTACCCACGTACGTGGGGGGTTTCTTGCCTTTTGGGAGGTCTGAGGTCTTCTGCCAGCGTTCAGTAGGTGTTCTGTAGGAGTTGTTCCACGTGTGCATGTATTTCTGGTGTATCTGTGGTGAGGAAGGTGATCTTCGCGTCTTACTCTTCCACCATCTTCCCGGAAGCTCCCGTCCCTATTCTTTTGTCTCTGTTTTTTCTTTTGCCCTACCCAGGTAGGTGGGGAGTTTCTTGCCTTTTGGGAAGTCTGAGGTCTTCTGCCAGCGTTCAGTAGGTGTTCTGTAGGAGTTGTTCCACATGTAGATGGAGGAAGGTGATCTCCACGTCTTACTCCTCTGCCATCTTGAAGGTCTCCTCTCAGTCCTCATAATTCTTAACGTTCCTTCTCCTTTCACTTTCTTCCTCAGTTCTTCCTGCTTCACACCAGCACACTAACCTGTTCTCTGGCTAGAGTCTACTTGCTATTCACCAGATTTCCCACCACTTCCATACTCACCTCCGGATACACATGCATCTTTGTATATATGGCTTGTTCAATGTGGTGCCTTTCCTAAGCCCTTACTCTCCCTACCCAACCCCCAAGTGACTGAGGAAGTTCAAGACTAACATAAATGCTATTTCTCCCATGAAACTTTTGCCATTTTTATCAGCTGGAATTATTCTTTTTCTTCCTAGAGCACTTACAGCATTGGTAGTTGTATTATAGCAGTAATCATATACTGCTTGTCTTCAGCAGTAATCATATACTGCTTGTCTTTTTCTTCTCTAGTGGATTTTTCTTCACACTGGATTTTAAATCCTTAAAATGATAGTTATGACAACATTTCTCATTTAGCAAATGCTTTCTACCCACTGTAGTCCTTACATTATTGATTTTTATCCCTGGAGCAAGAAATAATGCCATAGTATGACTATCTGAACCTCTCAGGTGAGTCAATTTACTGAACATTACCCAGCTGACTGGTAGAGCCCAGGTTTCAGCACAGGTCCATCCATCTAAACCCAGCCCAAATTTGTAACCACTATGCCAGGGGCCAGGAATAATGATCTATTCACCTTCAGAACTTCTAGTGTGTAATACACTGATTTTACTATTATAATTTTTTTCTTCCTTATTATTTATTTTACATGTTTTTAGAATTTCAATTTTCTTGTTCCCTAAATCTCTTTTCTCATTTATTTGAGAACTGCACGCATATTAAAATTCTTAATAAGGAAGATTTTAAACCTTCTTTACTTCATTAGAAAATTAAGATATTTGATTACACTAAAGGCAGGTTAAATTTTTTATATATATTGAGAAATAATTGTCTGTTTCATAAAGGCCATAATAAAGACTTAAGGTATGTCAAATAAAATAGGATTCTGGTGAAAACAAAAAAAGAAACACAACAATTTGATTGATTCTTTAGCTGCTGAGTTGCTGAATTGCTGTACTCATCTCTTTTCCATGTTGGTAGTATTGGTGCCACACTCAGAAAAATGTGTTTAGGTTCTTGTACCTCCTTCTCCTCATTCTTGTCATCAAATAATATTAAGTATCCATAAGATACACATCTCATTAAATTGACACAGTAGGTATATGCTGAATTATTAGGTGATTTAGTTCCTATTAGTTAATTGAGTTTTGAAAGTCATATTTTGCTCTGTGACTTAAAATTAAAATGGCATTAATAATACACAAATATAAGTTTTATACTTCCCTGAGGGTGATTCTTTTCTAAAACAGTTTCTCTTCTTTCTATTCCTCTTTCACACACAGTTTCATTTTTTCTATTCCTTTATTTGGTGGGGGTTAGAGGGTGGGCAGGTCTTACAGTTTGCACATACAGCCGTCACTTTTGGAATTCCACTGTAGAGAAATATTTTATGTGAGATCCCAAACCACTTTCATCAGTGGTAATGTACAATTGAAATGAAAAAAATTCCATATGAATATGTCAGAACATATAAAGGAAATTACTTAGCATGGCATTCGGGGTCTTCCATATTTTGTCCCTATGTTCATTTGTGGTCTGATCTCATAATATTTCCTCTTTCATGGTCAGCCATAATACAGGAGATAGCAGAATTAAACCCAGTGGTGTGCAAAGCAGAAGTGGCAGAGTGTGATCACCAATGGGGTAGTTTACATAAGACATCAGAGTCTATTACTTGCTACGCGAACAAACAGCACTAACACCGGATAAATGTGTCTATATTGGATTCTCCTGAAAGCAGATCCTGAGACTGGGGCCTTTATTCAGGTTATTTATTTGAGAGGCACTTCCAAGAAGCAAGTGTAAAAGGATATCAAGCGTAAGAGAACAGGCAGGGAAGGAGGAAAGGATACGTGATTGAGGGCATCACTATAGGCAACAGTTGCTTAAGGACCTCTGAGAAGTGACAGAATGCCTCCCAGAATTGTCTGACCAATAGATGGAAGGTGGGAATTTTATCCAGTAGCTCCCGTACCCATTGGTTGAGGGTTGCTCCCAGTAGTATTGACTCTCTAGAACTTTGAGGCTCTTTGTGCTTGAGCTGAGAATCTCATAGAGACTTGGAGCAGGCCCTGAGAGAGAATAACAAAAAGAAGCATGGAATGCACTCGAGGTGGGATGTCTTTGGAGGACGTGGAACTGCCCACCCCCCAGCAACACTTGAAATCAGAGACTGGTCCAGTGGATGAGATGTAAAGTACCAAAGGCCTCTAATGTAGCCTATAATCATAGCTATGAACGTAATGGTAAATGATCAGGAATCAGTAAGAGAGAGAATCTTGTGAGAAAACTGTGGGCTGTTTGCATTAATCGTGCTGTTTGTTTGCATGGGTTGAAGATGCTTTCAAAGGGAAGGCTATTTCCGTGCCTGCTGATGGTTTGCTATCTCTTAAGCGTATCACTCATGTCTAACACAAGTCACCAATTTCTGGCCATTTCCTTCTGTCATCTTTTAATCTTTTTGTCTGAATTTTGTTCTTTTACCTGAAATACCTTTCACTATTTCCATTGTGCCTAATGAGACTCTATTTCAATCTTTTCTCTACCGCCACATTCCAGTCACACTAGATACTTGTGATTCTGGAGGATTATAAGGGATCATGTGTTTCCAACCTGACATTTATCACAATACCTAGCTCTTGGTAGAAATGTAAGGAAATGGTGTTCAGAAATGCTTGTTGAATTGAATGAAATCAAATACACAGAAAAGAAGATTCAACACATCCATAATGTGGGTGTTATAATTGTGTTTGGTAGGATAAGTTCATTTGAAGAGCATTGATACAGAGGTTTATTTGAAAGTTTTCCTTTCAGGTGTTGGGTCATTTCCTCTCTTTGTTTCTTGGCCATCATCTCAGCCTCTTTTTAGGTCGTACTCTCCATGTGCACGACTACCATAAGTGGTAATATTTTTTAAGATTTTATTCTTGGACATCTCACTGTGCATCTTCCTCTATATGATTCTCTTCACCTCCTTGGCTTGAATTACCTCCCATATGTATGCTGGCTTTCAGCCACATATCTCTAGTGTAAATCTCCTCTTAGCCTCCCTTCTATATGTCCTGGTTACAAATGAAGGAAGAAAAGGATAAAGGGGAGGGATGGTCATCGGCAACAGCTCCCCTTCTGAGAGATTTCTTCTACTTTTCTCTCATGTACGTGGAACTAACACAACTTGCATTTCCCAGCGCAACTCCTAACTTATGATCTCTTGCCTGACTTCCCTGGTCCACTCTTTATGGACATCAAACAGTTCATTCACTCAAGGTCTACCCTTTGCCTTGTAAACACTTAGCACTCTACACCCTGTCCAAGTAAATGCTCAGTAAATGTTAATGAGTTGCCATTAGTGATTTGCTGTTCTGCATGCTAAGCAGAATCTTTCCTTGGGGATCTTCCTACTGCCTTTGTGAAATTGTTGATAGCCATAAAAATTTCACAGTTCTTCTGAGAAAGCTCCATTGTCTTAGACAAAGGTATTTTTCTCCCCCAAATCTATAATTATTATGGATTTATTATCCTACAATGGTTATAGGAAGAGAGACAGTGCTTTTTTTTCATGTAGTTACATCATTTAACCCCTTGAAAATATATTAATTCTAATGTAATCCAAAACTAGAGTAAGTGTCTGCTGGTTTTAAAAAATATTCTAAAATATAATTTTCAAAGAGGGTAAGTTACAAATTCCCTGTCTGATAGCTAGTCATATCTTTATTACAGAGATTATTAAATTGAGGGAGTTGACCAAAAACTTTGGAGCTATTCATAATCACTGACATTGTTAATGAAACATTTCAAGATATTGTGATCTTTAAGGACTCAATATTATATAAATACAATGCATTAATTTTCCAACTCAGTTTTAAATTTCATAAAATATCTGCTGAGTAGAGTAATTGCCTGATTGTCATTTATAAGCTTACACATAATCTAATTTAAAAGAACTAATTGTAGTAGAATGTTATACTTGTTTAATAACTTAAGGTGTGAGGGCAAGAACAGTTAATGCAAATGGAGAAAATTGGACATCAAATTCATTTTTTATTCTCCTTGCTCTATTAATCTGTTACCCACTGGCATAATCAGTGATCTAACTTGGTTTAATTACCATGAAGTCTACAATTCAGCTAATCAAAATTTATCATGAGTTCTTCCAACAAAGTAGAAAACATTTTATAATTTTGTAATTATGAAAATACATGATGTACAATGTTGTTTGTACACATGCATAAACATTACAATAGTGCAATTTGTTTGAGGGAAAAATACAGTACTATCACTTACAATCTGACCTCTGGGCTAAGTACAATTTAAGAAAAAGATAGTCATTTTTGAGAGCAAGAGAGCTATTGGTCGATGATTTTTTTTCTTGGATGTTTAGCTTGCTTTAGCGTTGCAAGTGACATTCATACAGTCTTAAATATTATGATTTTAGAGACTGTGCAAAAATACATATAAAAGAAATTTTGTAATTACTGAGATTGTAAAAATAGGAAATAACAAGAACTATTTCTTGGGGAAAAAAAAAAAAAAAAACTGATTTTTTTATTTCTCCTCAGCTCCGTAAGGCTATTATAGATCATGTGTCAGACTCCTTTTTGGATACGACAGTCCCACTTTTGGTTCTCATTGAAGCTGCCAAGAATGGCCGGGAAAAGGAAATAAAAGAATATGCTGCGATATTTCGTGAACACACCAGCAGGCTTGTAGAGGTGAGTGTGCTAGACTGTAACTACTCTAAATCCAGGAGAATAGGGCTCTCGTTCTGCACTTATAGCTGAATTGGATTCAAATAAAAACTTTTGTCCACTTACAGCAAATGAAGCACAGTTGGGCCAAAGTACTATGAAGGTATGTATGTCAGATTGTATAAACTATCCCCCATTGGCTTGGAAAAGGAGCAAGTTATTTAGAAAGAATTATGAAAATATGATCGATATATTTTCTTAATGTGTATTTTTTTCAGAGCTACACACACACATACACAAACCTGGTTAAACACGGGTTTTATCTTTACAAATACTTTCTTCCTATTCTAACTTAAAAGTATTAGATGCTTTCTCTCATGCCACTTTATTGTTTCTCTCCCATCTTTTCATGGTTGTTACTTCTTCAGCCTTTCAAATCATATTCAACTATGAAACATGACTATAGGACATGAATGTAGGGTATACAGGGATAGAGAAACACAGAATAATTAAGTAGGGATAGTGGATTTGTCCATGTCCCAGTAGAGGCAAGAGGAGATGATAAAACTGTAATTTCCTCCTGCTTGGAAACTGGAAACATGGAAATGCCCCATGATTTGGGGGGCAGGGGGGGCATATTGCTGAAGGAGCTATGAAGTGCTGGGTGATTCCTAGAAGACAGGTAGTGGAATTTACTGTCTTATGGACATCAATAATACAACCACAGTATAAGAGAAAGCCTGAATGGAAGAATTCCTAACCTCAGTAAAGTGATAGTACTCGCAAGTCCAGGAAACACTGGAAGGAAGGGGAAAATGTGGTTGACCAGATCCTTGTACTAGACCGATACACTGCTGGTACCCATCAGTGTGACTCTATCAGTTGTTTATGGCTTGTCTCCGTACTCATTGTCAGTGCTATGTGCTATGCTGCTTATTAAATGTTTTGACTGCCACACCTTCCTATATAGGCCATGAATTCTGTGATGAAATATGTGTTTGGGGGCCCAAATTGCTTGTAAAACTTGTGTTAGAAATAGTCCCCACTTGAATTAGAAACGTTGTATAGTAAACGTTCTATACGACGTTTACTAAGGTTGAGGACTTTTCCAACATCTTTAATGTGGATCAACTGGGAAGGAAGTTTCCGATGTAGCTAGCACTTCCACTGAGTCCCAGTCTTCACGTCTAGAAAATAAGAGTGGATAGATAGATGATTACTAAGAATTTCAGCCCTAAAACTGCCCCACCTACGACTTTGAAATCTTTGAACTTGCCAAGAACTCTGTGAGACAGGGCAGCTGATGTAATTCCCATTGGCCTTACGTGGAAATAAAAATACAAAACCTAAAACAAGCTAATGAGGGTTGAAGCTGATTTCCAGGTTTACCGTGTTTAACTAATTCATTCAACTATTTATTACTTATCTGGTTTTATTTATTCCTTCTTGTACTCATTCCTCAAATATTTACTAACTATTCCCAAAGGAAAATGTTAAAAATTAAAAGAGAGCAGAACAGAGGAGCAGGTCATTAAAGGCACCTAACTAAGTGTGGCTCCTAAATATCATCAATCTTTTGTCTAGAAATGTGTTTTCTAAGCGGAAGGAGCACCAAATTACGAAAATAACTTTTTTGGTGAAATATTCTGAAAGTGAAAGTTGGTTTGTGCTAATAACGTTGGATCCTTATTCCTATTTTTCAGTTTAGTTTCTAATGAAACATAAATCTCATGAGGTGGTCAATAAAGGACTCCTTGATCCCACGATTCTGGGGAAAAAGTTCTATTTCTCCTCTTGGAGATTTTACGTATCTGAAAAATCCAGATATAAAGAATTCTCTTTAAGTCAGAATTTCCCCAAATCAATTTATCTAAAGTTCTCTTTCTTTCATGATGCTTATTAGTAAGGCACTGCCTTCCAGAAACACTTGAGAATACTACCTTATTTTATTAGCAAATGACAGTTTATTGCTATGTAGGTAGAGCTCTAAGAATCTTTTTTAAATGTTTAAGGATTTTGAAAATTCTGTAGTTCATGTGAATATGAAACAATAACAGATTTTGGAATTTTGAGCTACTAGGGGACTGAGAATGGGTCTTATTTAACTCTTGGTTCCCTTAACACATTATGATGAGGTTATGCTGGCTTTGGAGTCTTCCAGTTCTCACTCTGATATTACTTAGAAACTTGTCTTCAGTTCCAGTAAGCTTTTACTAGTTAACAAACCATCCCCAAACTTAGTGCTTAGAATAATCATTTATTATTCTTACTGATCTGCAGGTTGACTGAGCAGAGCTGGGCAGTTCTCATGTAGGGTCTCTTTCATGCTGGTTGTCAAATACTGGCTGGGGATGGAACCCTTCAAAGGTTTGATTTGGCTAGACAAGCAAGATGGTACATTCACATTACTGAAAGTGCATGCTAGCTGTCAGCTGGGAGCTTAGCTGTGGTTGTCAACTGGAGCACCAGCCAATAAATACATGGCCTTTCCATGTGGCTTCCGCTTCTCAGAGCGTAGTTTCTGAGTTCTGAGATGAAAAGTCCCAAGAGCAAGCCAGAAACAGGAAGTAGAGCTGACATTCTCTTAAGGCCTGGGCCCAGCAATTGACAGAGTACAGCTTCCGCTGTACTTTATTGGTCAAAGCAACCACAGAACCTGCCCAAACACAAGGAGAGAAGAGGCAGCAGGAGACTCCACGTCTCACTGGAAGGAGCACAGAGTATTTGTGGCCACCTTTACACGTCTCTTCTTTGGGCTTCATTTGCTTTAGCTGTAAAGTGAAGGTTAAACAAGATAATGTCTAAGGTCACTACCAGTTTCTAAACTTGTAAGATCTGAGAGATACTTGTTACAGTTGAGAGACTCCTAGCTCTTTAAGAGATATAGACATATTAAGTATACTGCTCAAACACTAGGTTGTTTATATATATCAAGAAGGAAAAAAAAAGGGCTGCATTTATGTCCCAGGAAAATTCTTTTTTGAAAGGAGCTGTCTAACCAAAGCAAGAGAGAAAATCATCATTAATTTACTACAAACATTGAGATAGAAGTGTTTGGGGCAGAGTTTGAGGAAATAAGAGAACTAAAATATATCAGTTTCAGAGGACATTGTGAGTTCACTTTGTATGGATTGGTTACCAGTCTTCCATGTCCCTTTTCCTTACCACCCCCCTACACAGACAAGCACATATACCCATCTTATTCCCAAGCTGGGTTATTTGACATAGCAGCGCAGATTCGATACTAAATGACTTCAAGAAAAAGCTATTTTCAATGTGTTTGGGTTTTGATGCCTCAACTATGTTTGTCAGAGAAATATAAAATCTAAAAGTGAACTTGTTGAAGTAAGACATAAGTGGGAAAAAAATAGTCTATTTTTAAAGAATTCCTATCAGATCTTTGAAGAAAAAGTCCATGCTGTTAAAGGAATGCTTTAATAATGGTTAACTTGTAACTTTTACGAAAGGAATAATAAGAAGTTGAACTGAACACAAAGCAAAATCACAAAGCCTTAAGAAATTCTGTGAGTAATAATTAGAAAACAAAAAGGATTTGGAGTATTGGTGAAAGAAATGAGAATGAGGAAAAAAGTGGCCAATAAATTGGGCCTGAACATTCCCATTCTCTAGTGAAGTCATGTCTATTTTATTACCATGTAGTAAGTTTAGCATAAAGTGATCATGGGTGAAATGATGGTTATAAAACCCTGGGCAGTACCAATAACTGGAGAACTTAGATCCTTGTAGCTAATTTTATTTTACTTATGTTGAATTAAGTAACTGTTATGCAAAGCTTTTCCTACTTTGAACATCCAAATTAGTCTGTGTTTTTGGATCCACCAAGGCACAATAAGAATGAGACGCAGGAGTCGAGGTTGGCCTTTTAAAAATTAAGCTCACATAGTGATTAGCAATTAATGACTAATGTGCTTATGGAATGGTGCTCCCCAGTACTTTGATGTTGCACTGATGGTGTCTTAGGGCACCATTAACTCTACTGGTTTCCACCAATAATACCTATTAAACAAGAAGTTTAAAATATTAATTTTATCTTAAAAAGAAAAATATTCAGTAATTCTAGAGGGTAAGGATTTTATTTTTTATCGCTTTAAGCTTCCTCTCATAGCAAAGTCTATAAGCTAGTTCTCAACAGATCTGTCTTAAATGAAGAAACACATTCATAACACTCGCTCAGTTTTCTTCCTCTCTAAAAAGTTGACTCTGAGGATTCCAGTAACTGGACTTGACATATATGCGTGATCCCAATTATTTGAGTACCTCCCTACTCTGTTGTACAAAGATACTTTAAAATAATACTACACAATGATATTAGCAAATGGCTTTGCCATTAGTTATCAAAAGCAGACAGACACTATAAACCCTGCTCCAGATCTCCTTCAGAAGGAGTTTGTGACAATTTGATAACATCTTTAAAGAACTTTGCCCACTTCAGAGATAAAGTTTGTAGCTTTAATGTGGTAATGTAACTATTATTCAGAAGAATGCCATTATATATTCAATAAAGACATTGTTTTTATAATGGCTATTAAATATTTCTCTAAAACTAATTTTTAAAAAACCCACTATTATTTCTGAATCATATTACAGTTTGTTCTCAGCAAGTCAATTCATGTTGACTAGCAACTACAGTTGCTACCAATTAAATGATAAAATCTCCTGTTTGTTCCATGGATTTTATCATATTAATTATCATTAAGCCTGCCAGTGTTAATGATCAAGACCTGGAAATTTCCTGTGAATTAGTGAAGTTTCTCTATGTGAAAAGCCAGCTTTGTCAGTGCTTTGACTTATTCATCAAAAATTCATCTGTCTTGATGTACCTTATTTTAGTAAGTTTCATGGGAGCCTTTCATCAAAAAGGAAAAAGTGGGTGGACATTTAATTATAATACTTCCCTCCAACCTACAAAGCTGATTGTTCCCACTCACAAAATGGCAAGCCAGATTTAGCAAAGCCCCAGTGCCAAGAGAGAAGACGTTAGAGGGGGACTCTTGCTGTTTGCAAGAAGTGCTCATTGCTATCAGCTGTACTAATACCGTTGCGTTTTGACAGAATGCTGTTCAAATGTCACGCATTGCTTTAATTGATCATCTGTTATCAAATAAGGATATGTTTGGTTATAAATAAATCAAGCTTTTAGAGACCCAGCCCATTCTTCCTTCTTTCTCGTCCTCGACAAGAAAAAAAAATGGGGGAAGAAAAAAAAGAACAAACCCATATTTACGCTTGTACACAAACCAACAACTGTTCTACACAAACCAACAACTGTTCTCAGTGAGCATCTTGGCAGCTCTCCTCTTTTGCTGGGGAAAGGATATTATAGCTAAGTCAGAAATGGTTTTGCTTATATAGAATAGAGCACACAGGTGTGACTGCCCACTCCCTGGATTAGAAACTGCTCAGCATTTTAATCTTCTTTTAGTTAAAAGACATGATGAACATGATTCTTCAAAGCCTAGCGTGAAAGCACAGGGAGTGACCTTTCCATGTTTTAGAGGTTTCTTTATAAATTTTCTATTCATGGTCTTTGGAATACAGGGAAAGTTCAGTGGTACAATTATAGACAAGTCAGAGACTTTCCATAGTCAAGTGTAGTTTATTTTTGAATGGAATATCAGTGTTTTGGAATTAAGAGAAAGAAAACTATATGGGATTAGAGTAGTTTGGAAATTCAGCATGAAGTAAGCAATATTTACATTAAACCTTAAAAACTAGGCAGGACTTGGATATGAAAAACTAGAACTCAAGTGGAGATAACAGCATGAATAAAGAATAAAATGAAATCTAGATTTAAACTGGCTGGAGCATGAAGTGGGATAGCAGTACTTGATGAAGAGCCTTGAATATTTGAATGCTAGGGTGAAGAAGTTAGATTTCATCTTATAGAACTGGATCCAGTAATGGATTTGGAAAGCAGCAGTTGCTTCTCAGCAGGGGAGGATCTCAAGGGAAGTCATATTGTGTGGTGGCTATTTTGCATCAGAACATAAAAATTTCTAACCCCCCAAAATTGATTCGAATCTCGTGAACATAAGCTGGCATTTAAAAATGACTGGATTTAAAACCTATTTATTATCCTACAATAAATGGAGAAAAGAAAACTAGTTTTAATAATGAAATTGGAGCAGAAAACAAGTGTCCCAGGACTTAATGGCACTAGATTGATGTTATACAATAGAAATAGAAGGCAGGCCACATATATAATGTTAAATTTTCTAGTAGCCATACTAAAAAGAGTAAAAATAAACAGGTGAACTAATTTTAATATGTTTTATTTAATCCAGTATACTCCAAATATTATCATTTTGACATGTAATCAATATAAAAACTATTGATGAGATGTCTTACATTTTTTGGTACTAAGTCTTAGAAATCTGGTATAGATTTTATACTTACAGCCTATTTTAATCTAGACTAGCCACATTTTAAGGGCATAATAGCCATAAGTGGCTCATGGCTCTGTTTTAGATAGTGCAGTTCTAGACAGCTGATTGGCAAGATGAGGACAAGAGTGTATTCATTCATTCATACAGTCATTCATTTAACAAACATGTCTTCAGTGCCTGTCATGTGCCATGTACTGTGCTGGACTCTGGGACTCTAGAGCCTTTGTTTTTGTTTCTCTGGCCTGATATACAGTAAGCACAACATTCAATAAATCATTGTTGAATGAATTAGTATAAGAAATGAAGTAGAATGTCCGTTAATCCTATAGGAGATCTTAAAAATGGTAACACTGTGACTTACTGAGTAAAGTGTGAAATATGGAGACTTTCTTGATGTTCTCGGGAAAGTGACTTAGTGTCTCTTGTATCTGTCCTGTAAAAGGCATACTCCATTGTAAAGTGAAGATAACAGTAAGATTAGGTTGACACATTAAAATACCAAGTGCCACGTGATGTGGACATCATTGTTCGGTGAATATTACTCTTCTTCCCTTTCCTCTCTTTAACATGTGTTCTTTTTTTTTTTTTTTTTCATTCTGGAAAGAGGTTACTTGAATCTCCGATACCCCTGATAAGCAATGAAAATTTCCTCTTAAAAAATTCATTTTAGAGCCTCCCTGGTGGCGCAGTGGTTGAGAGTCCGCCTGCCGATGCAGGGGACACGGGTTCGTGCCCTGGTCCGGGAAGATCCCACATGCCGCGGAGCGGCTGGGCCCGTGAGCCATGGCCGCTGAGCCTGCGCGTCCGGAGCCTGTGCTTCGTAATGGGAGAGGCCGTAACAGTGAGAGGCCCGTGTACCGAAAAGAAAAAAAAAAAAAATATTATTTTATAAGGTGATGTCAAATATACTGTAGTTGTTGGACCTTTGTATGCAACTTCCAAATACAGATAAAAGTGTTTTTCAGGAACATTAACAGGCAATAAAACGGCACGTGCAAAAAAATCTCCTGCTGAAATTGTGTACCCAACATTTTGATATGTAATTAATTAACGTGTAAAACTTCTCTGAAACTGAAAACTTCCCCATATTACGCTTCATGATGGTATTTGGCCAAAAGTTAACAAGCAAACATGCTGACAGTTACTGATGAATAATCCCAGGCCTAGAAGCCAAACTTTTTTTGAAATCACCAGTCTGATTATGCAAGTTGGAGCTAATCTATTTCTTTTAATCAATTCACTATTTCACTCAATTCAAAACAAAAATAGCGAGTCCCTGCAATGTGATCTATAGAGCTCATTTATTCAGAGCCCTACTGTTGAGAACTGGTTTCATTTTTGTCTTTTGTGTCTTAAAACATATGAGTTCTACTCCCCTGCTTAGGTGACTTTAGCAAATTACTCAGCCTCTATGGAATTCAATTTAATGATCTGTAAATGGAAAGTAAAGGATTAAATAATCTTCTCTCTTCCTGACATTCAAAATTCTAGAAACTAAAGAGAAGAGTTCTTTTATTTGTTTTATATGTGTAGATAACTTGGGTGAAGGAGGCTGGTTAAATAAAAGTATCGGAAGAGTGGTTATTTTATGGATTTCATAGCATAAAAGTAACTTTTTTTAGTAACAAGAGAAAAACAAGGGAAGAAAATATAGGAAAATAAATAAAAGATTTAGTAATCTGTACCAGCATCATACAAAGAGCTTTATACTCATTACCTCATATCATCAATGCTCACAATGTGATTGAGAAAAATATTTTTATTACCATTTTGCTGATAAGGAAACCCTGGCTGAGAGAAATGAAGCAACTAGCCTAATGTCACACATCTAATAAATGACAGAGGAGGGAATCAACTTGTTTCTATCAGTGGCAGAAAGTAAAGGAATAGAGGAAGCCCAATAAATCTAAAAATGGAAAGTGAGCCCAAGCTTTACTTGTTTCATTCCATGATGGAGAGAGGAAAGACCTTTCTGAATGCTTTTAGACAAGAGACCTGCTATTAAGTGGATCAAGCTGCAAAAGTTCCAAGAGGGGGTTTCATTTTATTCTAAGAATCTCTGATCTTATTCTACCGTCCTTAGCTAGAGAAGCAGAAAGTCAGAAGCACACATTTATGCCCTTGAAATCCTTCTGCATTCGGTCATTCTTCGTAACTCTTGGGTAACTGCATAGCTAATGCTTAGTGGTTAGTCCAGGATGTACGACCTAAGTGAGATCAGGTTTCATCTTCTGATGAAATAGTACAAGGAGTCCATTTTTAAGGTGATTGTTTGAAACTTGAAATATATTTTGCCTTATAATCAGTGTTATTTATACTATTTAGCTCCCTTAGTTAGTCCACAAAGCCCTATTAAATTAAAAATCGCAGAGCATTTTATTAGAAGTGTTCTTCCTAACCTAAAATGCATTTAGGGGTTCCCCTTCACTCATCCCCTTTATAACCTTGTGTGCAGAGCATCCCTAAGGTAGGGGAAGAAAATTAAAATGTTTACAGCAGGGAACAGACAAGTAATGAATGTAAACGCTCCGTAGATGGGCCTCTGATGAAATGGAGAACATAAACTGAGTTTAAAGGATTGACCTCAACTTATCTTTTTTTTTTTTTTACGGTACATGGGCCTCTCACTGTTGTGGCCTCTCCTGTTGCGGAGCACAGGCTCCAGACGCGCAGGTTCAGCGGCCATGGCTCACGGGCCCAGCCGCTCCGCGGCATGTGGGATCTTCCCGGACCGGGGCACGAACCCGTGTCCCCTGCATGGGCAGGCAGACTCTCAACCACTGCGCCACCAGGGAAGCCCCCTCAAATTATCTTTGGTCAATTATTGTTGTGTATGAAAGCAGGCCCTGTGTTCTCAGGCATTACAATTTCTTAAAAGAACTCATAAATATAGATTTTAATGTAAAAATCTTTTGATTTCTAGGTGTAGACAACTAAATCAGTTTAAAACAAAATAAAAACAAAACCACAATTTCATCATTTGTACCAATACATAATGCCAAGGACCACTAGTTTTTTCAGTCTCTGCTCTGAGGTCAAGTTATGAAAGACAAGCTTCCCCAAGATGAATTTTTGAAGGAGCTGTAGATAAGATCTGGAGGATGTCCTGATAGTAAGAGTCAGGTATTGAAGCTAGCTATGGAAGGGAGGTTGGTTTGGGTAAGTGGGCTCCTTCCAATTTTCTTTCCTGTAGTGGTTAACTTTGAAATAGGAGGTGAATTGCAAAGGGTTAAGAACCCAGAGAAGATCAGCTATTTCCTCTTATCTCCTCTGCTGCTTGGAAGCAATTCTAGGGTAGGAATGGGGAGAGAGAAAGGGGGATCTTGCCAAAGGATATTTCATATATATGTTAGACCCAGTTAAAGCTATAGCTGTGTATGTTCAGAAAATTCCTTTCGTGAGAAATCAATTACACTTGGAACTTTCTGCACAATGGAAGTGTTACATTTGATACTTTTAAAAGAAATGCTCTCATTAGTGGCAAAGTCAAATTTATTCTGCATTCGTTTGATCACTTTGTCTAAAGTATAAGGAGCATGAAAAGAGACTTGGGTTTTCTAAATCATTCTTTGACATTTTTGTGAAATTATTCATGGTGTGCCAAAATAAAAGCAGAACATCCTTAGAGGGTTTGACTTTTGTGCTTTGAGTCAGTCTGGTAAATGACTGCTACAAATTCCCTTTGTCCTCCCCATATCTTTCTTTCACTTTAACTCTCCCTCTCACTCTTTCCCTCCAACCGTTGGTATAGTCAAATTATTAATCTGAGTGTCAAAGGAGAACATTTAGTTGCTTTAATTTGCCTTTGCTAGCAACATGATGTCTAAAGAGTTTGCATTATATTTGCAAAAAGCCACCTATTCCTCAAATAAATATTTTTCAAGACAGGAGCTGTACTGGTGCTGGGAATTCAATCACAGACAGAGAAAAGATAGACTCTGCCCTATTGGAGCTTACCATCTAAGAGAAAGTAAAGAAAAGTAAATTGCAGTTGTGTTTGGATGTGATAAATGATGTTAGGGATGAACTACTGGGTCCTGTTGGGGACATTTGTGGTTATCGGCTTGGTTTAGGATAAAAATATTACAATTTTGACGAATTGGCTTAAAGCTGTAAATTTAAAAGGGCTGTTGGTTTAAAAGTCGAATTAGGCAAAGGAGAAAGGGAAAGAGGACTATTTTAGAGACAGAAGGACTGGTGCATTTAATGTGCCAGAAATGAAGAGTACAGATTTCTCATATGGTACAGACAGTTATATGATACATGCATGTTTAACTTTATAATAAACTGTCAATTTTTTTTTCCCCAAAATGGCTAGACTACGTTGCATTCCTCCAGCTATGTATATGTGCTCCAGTTGCTCCATATCCTTGCCAGTACTTGGTACTGTCAAAGTTTTTGTTTTTGTTTTTACCATTCTAATGTATGTAGTATTATTTTATTATGCTTTGAATTTGCCTTTCCCTAATTACTAATGATGTTGAATATCTTTTTCATGACAAAATTATCAAGATATAATTCATATACCATACAGTTCACCTATTTAAAGTATACATTTCAGTGATTTTTAGAATGTTCACAGAGTTTTGCAGCCATCACACTTATTTTTAAAGCATTTTATCTCACCTAAACTAGGCAATCACTAATTTACTTCCTGTCTCTATACAT
Organism: Leucopleurus acutus; assembly: GCF_964270905.1. NCBI lineage: Eukaryota > Metazoa > Chordata > Mammalia > Artiodactyla > Delphinidae > Leucopleurus > Leucopleurus acutus. The sequence continues at coordinate 64,992,138 of NC_139156.1, forward strand.
TTGCCTATTCTGGATGTTACATGTAAATGGAATCATATGTCATGTGGTCTTTTGTGACTGGCTACTTTCACTTAGCATAATGTTTTCAAGGTTAATCATGTGTAGCATGTATCAGTACTTCATTCTTTTTATGGCCAATTCTATGTATGGGTATATCATGTTTTAGTTATCCATTCATAAGTTGATGAGCGTCTGGGCTGTTTCCATTTTTTGGCTATTATTAATAATTCTGATGAACATTTTTATACAGGTTTTTGTGTGAGTGTATGTTTTTATTTCTCTTGGGTATATACCTAACAGTGGAATTCCTGGGTCATATGAACCCTATATTAAATATTTGAGAAAATGCGGGACCCTTTCGGATGGTACCAAGCTGTACCATTTTACATTCCCACCAGCAGTGTGTGAGCATTTCAGTTCTCCTCTTCCTTGTCAACACTTGTTATTGTTTGCCTTTGATTATATTCATTCTAGTGTATACATCTCATTGTGGCTTTGATTTGCATTTCCCTGATGGCTAACTATGTTGTACATAATTTCATGTGCTTTTTGCCTACTTGTATATCTTTTCTAGATAAATATTAGTTTAGGTCTTTTTTTAATTTTTTAAAATTTTTATTTACTTCATTTTTGGCTGCATTGGGTCTTCCTTGCTGTGTGCGGGCTTTCTCTAGTTGTGGCGAGCAGTGGCTACTCTTTGTTGCAGTGCGTGGGCTTCTCATTGCGGTGGCTTCTCTTGTTGCGGATCATGGGCTGTAGGTGCACAGGCTTCAGTAGTTGTGGCTCGCGGGCTCTAGAGCACAGGCTCAGTACTTGTGACGCGTGGGCTTAGTTGTTCCGCAGCATGTGGGATCTTCCTGGACCAGGCCTCGAACCTGTGTCCCCTGCATTGGCAGGCAGATACTTAACCACTGTGCCACCAGGGAAGTCCTAGTTTAAATCTTTGATTCATTTTACAAGTTGGATTGTTTGTCTTTTTATTATCAAGATATAATAGTTCTTTATATATTTTAGAGGCAAGTTCTCTTTCAGATATGTGATTTGCAAATTTTCCTCCCGTTTTGTGTGTTGTCTTTTCATTTCTTGATGGTATTCTTTGAAGCACAAAAGTTTTAAATATCAATGAAGTGCTATTTACCTCTTTTTTCTTTTGTTCCTTGTGCTTTTGGTTTCATATCTAAGAAACCATTGAATAATCAAGAGTTATGGAGATTTGCTCTTATGTTTTCTTCTAAGAGTTTTATACTTTTAGCTCTTACATTTTTTTTTTTTTTTTTTTGCGCTATGCGGGCCTCTCACTGCTGCGGCCTCTCCTGTCGGGGAGCACAGGCTCCGGACGCGCAGGCCCAGCGGCCATGGCCCATGGGCTCAGCCACTCCGCATCACATGGGATCCTCCCGGACCGGGGCATGAACCCATGTCCCCTGCATTGGCAGGCGGATTCTCAACCACTGCGCCACCAGGGAAGCCCTAGCTCTTACATTTAGATCTTTGATCAGGTTTGAGTTAGCTTTTGTTTATGGTGTTACATATTCAAGAAGAATCTAGTTTTATTATTTTTCATGCGATATCCATTAGTCCCAGCACCATTTGTTGAAAAGGCTACTATTTTCCAATTGAATCCTGTAAATCAGTAGACTGTAAGTTTGAGTGTTTATTTCTTGACTCAGTTCTATTCCATTGATCTATATGTCTATTATTATGTCAGTACCACTTGTCTTGATTACTATAGCTTTGTTATAAGTTTTAAAGTCAGAAAATGTGAGTCCAACTTTGTTCTTCTTTTTCAAGATAGTTTTGGCTATAATGAGTCCCTTGAATTTCCATATGAATTTTAGGATAAGTATGTCATTTCTGAGAAAAAAAATCTGGAATTTTGTTAGGGATTGTGTTGAATCTATAGATCAGTTTGGGGAATATTTCCATTTTAACAATGTTAAGCTTCTGATTCACATATGAAATGTCTTTCCATTTATTTAGAACTGCTTTAATTTATTTCAACATTTTGTGGTTTTCAGCATATAAGTTTGCACTTCTTTTCTTATTTAATTCCTGACATTTTATTCTTCCTGATGCTATTGTAAATGTTATTGTTTCTTGTTTTCATTTATAGGTTATTTTTTGCAGTATATGGAAATGCAATTTTTTGTATATTGATCTTGTATCCTGCAACTTGCTGACTTTATTAGTTTTAATAGTTTGCATATGTTTGTGTATACTGCTTAATATTTTCTATATATAAGATCATGTCATCTGAGAATATAATTATATGTCTTCATTTCAAATATGGATGGCTTTAATTTCATTTTCAAGCGGAATTCCCCGAGCATTTTTTTATGCTTTTTTGCATTTGTATATCTTCTTTAGGGAAGTGCCTGTTCAAACATTTTACCTATTTTTTAATTGAGTTGTTTATTTACTTATTTTTGTATTGTTTAAAAGTGTTTTATATATTTTGAATACAAGTCCTTCGTTTATGTAAGTCATAAATGTTTTCTGTTATATCTGTGGCTTGTCTTGTTAATATCTTCATAGTATCTAGGGCAGAAATTTAAAATTTGAAAAGTCAAAATTATCGATATTAGTAAATATGGATCACGCTTTTATGTTTTATATAAGAAACTTTTGCTTAACCCAGAGTTACAAAGATTTTCTCATATGTTTTCTTCTAGAAGTTTTATACTGTTTAGTTTTTGGTTTGTTTTTTTTTGCAGTACGCGGGCCTCTCACTGTTGTGGCCTCTCCTATCGTGGAGCACAGGCTCCAGATGCACAGGCTCAGCAGCCATGGCTCACGGGCCCAGCCGCTCTATGGAATATGGGATCTTCCTGGACCGGGGCACGAACCTGTGTCCCCTGCATTGGCAGGCGGACTCTCAACCACTGCGCCACCAGGGAAGCCCTACTGTTTAGTTTTTACGCTTGAGTTTTTATTCCATTTTGAGTTAATTTTTCTATATGGTGCAAGGTAGGGGTAAAGGTTTGTTTATGTGTGTATGTATTTATTGCATACGGTTGTCCAGTTGTTTCAGCATCATTTCTCCATTGAATCATGTTTGTACTTTTGTTAAATATCAGTTAACCTATATTGTGGGTATACCTCTGATTTATCCGTTCTATTCCATTGCTCTATGTGTCTACCTTTCACCAATACCACAATGTCTTTAAAACTGTAGCGTTGGGCTTCCTTGGTGGTGCAGTGGTTGAGAGTCCGCCTGCCGATGCAGGGGACACGGGTTTGTGCCCTGGTCCGGGAAGATCCCACATGCCGCGGAGCGGCTAGGCCCGTGAACCATGGCCGCTGAGGCTGCGTGTCCGGAGCCTGCACTCCACAATGGGAGAGGCCACAACAGTGAGAGGCCTGCATACCGTAAAAAAACAAGCAAACAAAAAACTGTAGCCTTATAGTAAGCCTTGAAATCAGGTGTTGTGAGTCCTCTAATACTGTTCTTTTTAAAAATTGTTTCAGCTACTTTAATTCCTTTGTCTTTCTGTGTAAAATTTGGTACAATTCCTTCAATACCTACAAAACTGTAGCTGGGATTAAGATTGCAATTGCATGAATCTATAGACCAGTATACAAGGAATTGACATCTTGATAATATTCAGTCCTCCAATTCTTGAACATGATATATCTCTCTAATTGTTTACACTATCTTTGAGTTTTTTCATCAGTATTTTGTAGTTTCCAGCATCCAAACATTTTTAGTTACTAAATATTTAAATAATAAAGCAAATTTAACTTATTTCTTACATTAAACAAATCCATTTTAAGATTTTCTACTTACTCTGTTAATTTATGGGGCGGGGGGGGGTTGGTGTGTATTTTGTGTGAATGCCAGGAAACTTGCCTCTTAATTAGCTGGCCTTACTTGGAAACTAATGTAAATAAAAAGTTTGGTGCTGCTTTTAATACTAAAACTTGTAAGAATCCTAGAAGGCACTGAAGACTAATGTAGTGGGAAAGAACACAGAATCAGACAAACAAATCCTGACTTCAATATCATGTGAACTTGAGCAGCTTATTTAGCCTCTCTGGGCTTCAAATCTCTCCTTAGGAAGATGGATATAATAGCATACTTATTCATAAAGATTTTGCGAGAATTAAATGAAGTAGCGCAAGTAAAGCCTTTATGATAATGTCTGACAATGCAGTAACGTTGCAATAAACATTAGCCTAAAACTCAGGGAAGAAAGGTGCAAATAAAACTGTTTTTGTTCACAGATGACAAAATTGTCTATGTAGAAAATCTGAAATAATGGACAAAAATCTGCTGGAACTAATAAGTGATTATAGGAAGGTTGATTATAGCAAAATTAACATACAGAATTTAATCACTTTTCTATAGCCAGCAATGACCAAGTAGAATTTGAAATTAAAAACACATTATCATTACATAGGAGCACCTAAATATATAAAGCAAATATTAACAGACCTGAAGGGAGAAATAGACAGCAGTACAATAATAGGAGGGGACTTCCCCTTTCACCACACTTTAAACAGTGGATAGATCATCTAGACAGAAAATCAATAAGGAAACATTAGACTTAAACTATGCATTAGGCAAGACGTATCTAACAGATACATGCAGAAAATTCCATCTAATAGCAGCAGAATTCACATTCTTCTCCAGCATGCATGGAACATCCTCCAGGATAGATCATATATTAGGCACAAAACAAGTCTCAGTAAATTTAAGAAGACTGAAATTATATCAGGCATCTTTTCTGACCACAAGAGTTTGAAACTAGAAATCAATTATAGGGAGAAAACTGGAAAATTTACAAAACTTTATAGAAATTGAACAAAAAGAATAAACAGCATTCTTCTGAACAACCAATGAGTCAGAGAAGAAATCAAAAGATAAACACATATCTTAAGACAAATGAAAACAGAAATACAATATACCAAAATTTATGGGATGCAGAAAAAGCAGTCCTAAAAGGGAAGTATAAAGCAATAAAGTATAAAGTAAGAGACAAGAAGGATCTCAAATAAACAACCTAACTTTACATCTCAGGTAAGTAGAAAAAGAATAACAAACTAAGTCCAAAGTTAGCAGAAGGAAGGAAATAACCAAAGGTCACAGTAGAAATAAATGAAAGCGAGACCATGAAAGGAATAGAAAAGATCAAAGAAACTAAGAGCTGTTTCTTTAAAAGATAAACAAAATAGACAAATCCTTAGCTAGACTCACCAAGAAAAAAGTGTGGACTCAAATACATAAAATTGTAAATGAAAGAAGAGACATTACAACTGATACCACACAAATACAAAGAAGTGTAAGAGACTACTATGAACAATTATATGCCAAAAATTGGACAACCTAGAAGAATAGATATTTTCTAGAAAGATACAACCTACCAAGACCAAATCATGAAGAAATAAGGTGATTGAATCAGTATCAAAAACCTCCCAAAAAGAAACATTCAGTACCAGATAGCTTCACTGGTGAATTCTACCAAATATTTAAAGAATTAATACTATTCCTTCTTACATCTTCCAAAAAATAAAGGAAAAGAGCATCCATTTTATGAGGCCAACATTACCCTGATACCAAAGCCAGACAAAGACACTATTAGGAAAAAAAAAAAAAAAAAAAAAATTACAGGCTAATATCCCTGATGAATTTTTGAGAACAAAAATTCTCAAGAAAATATTAACAAACCTAACTCAACAGTACAGTAATAGGATTGTACACTATGATTAAGTGGGATTTATTTAAGGATTGCAAGGATGGTTCAGCATCTACAAATCAATCAGTGTGATACACCACATTAATGAAATGAGGGATAAAAATCATGATCATGTCAGTAGATGCAAAAAAAGCATTTGACAAAATTCAACATTACTTAATCATAAAACCTCTCAACAAACTGGTGTAGAGGGAACATACTTCCCCATAATAAAGGCTATATATGATAGGCCCACAGTGGTGAAGCACTGGAAGCTTTTTCCTCTAAGACCAGGAATGAGACAAGAATGCCCACTTCTGCCATGTTTCTTCAACATAGTACTGGAAGTCCTACCCAGAGCAGTCAGGCAACGAAAATAAATGAAAGCCATACAAATTGGAAATGAAAAAGTAAAATTGTTTCTATTTGCAGATTACATGATATTATACATGGAAACCATAAAGATTCCATCAATATCTGTTATAATTAATTAACAAATAAAGTTTCAGTAAATAAAATCAATATACAAGAATTGGTTGCATTTCTATGCACCACCAATGAAAGAGAAATTAAGAAAATAATCATATTTATAAGAGCATCAAAAAAAATATAATACTTAGGGATAAATTTAACCAGGGAGGTGAAAGATGTGTATACTGAAAACTATAAGACATTGATGAAAGAAATTGAAGAAGACACAAATAAATGGAAAGAGATTTTGTACTTATGGATTGGAAGACTTAATATTGTTGAAATTTCCATGGTACTCTAAGCAGTCTATGAACTCAATTCAATGTCTATCAAAATTTTAATGGCATCTTTCACAGAAATAAGCAAAACAATCCCCAAAGTTGTATGGAACTACAAAGACCTCTAATAATAACCAAAGCAATCTTGATGAAGAACAGAGCTGGAGGCATCACACTTTCTGATTTCAAACTATATTACAAAAACCATCATGATATTGGCATGAAAACAGATGCGTAGATAAATGAAATAGAGTAGAGATCCCAGAAATAAACCCACACATTTATAGATAATTAATTTAAGTAAAAGTAGCCAAGAATAATAAAATGGGGAAAGACAGTCTCTTCAATAAATGGGTTAAGAAAACTGGACAGCCACATGAAAAAGAATGAAAATGGACCACTATCTTATACCACAAACAAAAATTAAAACGGATTAAAGATTTGAATGTAAGACCTGAAACCATAAAACTGTTGGAAGAAAACATAGGCAGTAAACAACTTGACATCAGTCTCGGTGATGCTTTTCGAATTTGACAGCAAAAGTAAAGGCAAAAAAAGGAAAAATATACAAGTGGGACTACATCAAACTAAAAAAAACGTTTGCACAGCAAAGGAAACTGTCAACAAAATGAAAAGGCAACCTACCAAATGGGATAAAATATTTGCAAATATGGTCTTTTTAACAAATGGTGTTAGGGCAACTGGACATCCACATGCAAAAAAATGAATCTAGCACAGCCCCTATAACTTACACAAGATTATCTCAAAATGAATCATAGACCTAAATATAAAATGTTAAACTATGAAACTCCTAGAAGATAACATTGGAGAAAGCCTAGATGATCTTGGTTATGGTAATGCCTTTTTAGATACAAAACCAAAAGAACTATCCATGAAAGAAACAACTGATAAGCTGAACTTCATTAAAATTAAAAACTTCTGCTCTGCAAAAGGCAACTTTGAGAATAAAACAAGGCACAGACTTGGAGGAAATATTTGCAAGAGACATATCTGATAAACAACTGTTATCTAAAATGTACAAAGAATTCCTAAAGCTCAGCAATAACAAGACAAAAAACTCTATTAAAAATGGGCAAAAGGGCAAAAGAACTGAGCAGACACCTAACCAAAGAACACAGATAGATGGCAAGTGAGCAAATGAAAATATGTTCAACATCATATGTTAGTAGGGAATTGTCATTTAAAACAACAATGAGATACCATTACACATCTATTAGAGTGGCCAAAATCCAAAGCAGAAACAACAACAAATGCTGCCTATGATGTGGAGCGATAGGAACTCACATACATTGCTTGTGTGAATACAAAATAGTACAGAAATTTTGGAAGACAGTAGGCAGTTTCTCACAAAAGTAAACATACTCCTTTACCATACAATCCAGCAGTCCTGTTCCTTGGTGTTTACCCAAAGGAGTTAAAAACTTATGTCCACACAAAAACATGCACATGAATTTTTCCAGCAGCCTTATTCAAAATTGCCAAAACGTGGAAACAGCCAAGATGTTCTGCTGTAAGTGAATGGATAAATTAACTCTGGTGCATCCAGACAAATATTGGAATATTATTCAGCACTAAAGAGGAATGAGCTACCAAGCCATGAAAGACATGGAGGAAACTTAAATTCATATTGCTAAGTGAAATAAGCCAATCTGAAAAGCTACATACTATATGATTTCAACTGTATGGTATTCTAAAGAAGGCAAAACTACGGACACAATAAAAAGATCAGGGGTTGGGGGAAAGAATGAATAGGCAGAGCACAGAGGACTTTTAGGGCAGTGAAAATACTCTGTATGACACCATAATGCCTGATGCATGTCATTATACATTTGTCCAAATTCATAGAATTTAAAACACCATGAGTGAGCCATAATGTAAACTATGTTTCACATTTTGATTTGTATTTGATATGATATGTCAATGAAGGTTCATCAGGTGTAACAAATGTACCACTCTGGTGGGGGATGTTGGTAGTGGGAGAGGCTATGCATGTGTGGGGATAGGGGTTATATGGGGAATCTCTGCACTTTCCATTCAGTTTTGCTGTGAGCCTAAAACTGTTGTAAAAAATAAACTTTATTATTTTATGGATTATTTTATTAATTTTAAAAGTCCCAGGTAAAAATGAAAATATGGTAGTATAAAAAAGAAATTCTAAGATAATATCTCACTTTAAAATGTCTTTTATTAGTGAACTTTTTCATTTATCTCTGATTAACGGTCGATTAATATTATTTCATTGTTTTTGTGTAAACACTATAGCCAGAATCTCCAGGATATTAATTAGATAGGAGTTGTGATACATCTATCAAGTAGCAGCACATAAGATACAAAATACACCTAGGAAAGCATCCACAAGGGGACATTTACACTCAAAGTGGCAGATTTATCTGATTTCAAAAATTCAACACTTTTTTGTTTTTTTAATTTAATTTTTATTTTGTGTTGGAATATAGTTGATTTACAATGTTGTGTTAGTTTCAGGTATACAGCAAAGTGTTTCAGTTATACGTATACACATATCCATGCTTTTTCACATTCTTTTCCCACATGGGTTATTACAGAATATTGAGTAGAGTTCCCTGTGCTATACAGTAGGTCCTTGTTATTTTATATATAGTAGTGTGTGTATGTTAATCTCAAATTCCTAATTTATCCTTCCCCTCAGTGTTCCCCTTTGATAACCATAAGTTTGTTTCTGAAGTCTGAGTCTGTTTCTGTTTTGTAAATAAGTTCATTTGTATCATTTTTTTTAAATTCCACATGTAAGTGATATCATATGATATTTGTCTTTCTCTGTCTGATTTACTTCACTTAATATGGTTATCTCTAGGTTCATCCATGTTGCTGCAAATGCCATTATTTCATTTTTTTTATGGCTGAGGAATATTTCAATTTTTATATGTACCATATCTTGTTTGTCCATTCCTCTTTTGATGGACATTTGTGTTGTTTCCATGTCTTGGCTGTTGTAAATAGTGCTGCAGTGAATACTGGGGTGCATGTATCTCTTCAAATTATGGTTTTCTTCAGATATATGCCCAGGAGTGAGATTGCTGGATCATATGGTAATTCTGTTTTTAGTTTTTTTAACAAACCCCTGTACTGTTCATCATAATAGTTGTACAAATTTGCATCCTGCACCAACAATGTAGGAGGATTCCCTTTTCCCCAAACCCTCTCCAGCATTTATTGTTTGTAGACTTTTTGATGATGGCCGTTCTGACTGGTGTGAGGTGATACCTCATTGTAGTTTTGATTTTCATTTCTTTAATACTTAGCAATGTTGAGCATCTTTTCATGTGCCTGTTGGCCATCAGTATGTCTTCTTTGGAGAAATGTCTGTTTACATCTTCTGCCCATTTTTTGATTGGGTTGTTTGTTTTTCTGATATTGAACTGCATGAGCTGTTTATATATTTTGGAGATTAATCCCTTGTCGGTCTCTTTGTTTGCAAATATTTTCTCCCATTCTGTGGGTTGTCTTTTCATTTTGTTGATGGTTTCCTTTGCTGTGCAAAGCTTTTAAGTTTCATTAGGTCCCATTTGTTTATTTTTGTTTTTATATTCATTATTCTAGGATGTGGATCCCAAAAGATATTGCTGCGATTTATGTCAAAGAGTGTGGTGACTATGTTTTCCTTTAAGAGTTTTATAGTATCCAGTCTCACATTTAGGTCTTTGATCCACTTTGGGTTTATTTTTGTGTATGGTATGAGGGAGTGTTCTAATTTCATTGATTTATATGTGGCTGTCCAGCTTTCCCAGCACCACTTGCTGAAGAGACTCTTTTCTCAATTGTATATTCTTGCCTCCTTTATCATAGATTAATTGACCATAGGGGCATGGGTTTGTTTATGGGCTTTCTATCCTGTTCCATTGATCTATATTTCTGTTTTGTGACAGTACCATACTATTTTGATTACTGTAGCTTTGTAGTATAGTCTGAAGTTAGGGATCCTGATTCCTCCAGCTCCATTTTTCTTTCTCCAGTTTGCGTTGACTATTTGGGGTCTTTTGTGTTTCCATAAAAATTAAAATTTTTTTTGTTCTAGTTCTGTGAAAAATGCCATTGGTAATTTGATAAAGATTGCATTGAATCTGTAGATTGCCTTTGGTAGTATAGTCATTTTGACAATATTGATTCTTCCAATCCAAGAACATGATATATCTTTCCATCTGTTTTTGTTACCTTCAGTTTCTTTTATCAGTGTCTTACAGTTTTCAGAGTATAGGTCTTTTGCCTCCTTAGATAGGTTTATTCCTAGGTATTTTATTCTTTTTAATGTGATGGTAAATGGGATTATTTCCTTAATTTCTCTTTCTGATCTTCATTGTTAAAAAATCAACAATTTTCAGCAATAAATGGCTATGGACTTGCCTTTTATAAGTCTGGGAAAACACAAATGGATCTGGCATTCTTGTTGTGAGAACGTTGAAGGCTTTTAATCCCCAGATGCATACATTTTATGTTATCATACTTTTCCAATTTTCAAAGCCCCTTAGCATTAGATTTTCTTGCTTAGGTTTGGCATGAGGTGGTGCTGATTCTTTTGACACCAGAGATACCTCGATGAGCTCTGTGGCAAGAACTGACAGCAGGAAGCACAGTCATTCTTTAAGAAATGGACTGTCACCATCAATTCTTTTGTTTAGACATCTGGACTTTTGTCAGTATAAGTGTCCCATTTGACCTATGAGCTCATGCCAGGGGGAAAAGAATACCCTCGTTATATACCGAACTTTATTATTTTCCTGGTTGCTATAAGCCTTTTTTAAAAAGCAAGAGCAAAATAAATGAGGAAAAGCATAGGGATCACCCAAGATCCATCTATTTTTATGATTGTTTCTAGGATACCTTCCTCCCTAAGAATTGTCCCAGAACAACCCACACTATAGTAGTTATTCATCAAGGGAGTCTCTTTTTTTGTAGTCCTGTTTTCTAAATCTTCCAGAATATGAAAACCACATTTCCATGACAAACCATCATGTCACTTCTGGAATTTGTGGTCAGTCTCAGACATTTCTGCAGGGAGCTAATAAAGATTGGACCTGAATCGTGACTGGCAGGTAGCTAAGTGATGGTGTGGAGATCAGTTTTCCATAAATCAATCTGTGTTCAGAAGATTCACAGCCACAAAGCTACCTGCCAAATTAAAAAAGGACTGTAGTGCTGCACTGAGAGTGTGACGTGCAGTACAGGCAGTTTTACAAGAGCCAAATAGAGAGGTCTGAAGCCTTCCATGGTGTGATCACTACATAAATATGGATTTAGCAACTTCCTATTCACAAATGTGGCCATGATTAACCATTTAATCCTTAAGACTTTTCAGCTCATGTATTATTTTCCTAAGAATAGGAAGGATTTTTTTTTTTTTTTTTACATTGTTGATAGATTGAATACCTTCTCTCTCCAAGCTGTGGACCACAGAGGAAAAAATAAAACATTAAGGCCCTAGATGATAGACATTTTCTAAGCTTGTAAGCAACATTGAAGTGATATAAAATAAAAACATTTTAATTTGCTTCTATTTCTGGCTCTGCCACTGGACTGTGGACACTATGATACTGGGAAAGTCATAGTGTACCAGCATTTTGTTTCTGTTGTGCCTTCTACCTTCATCATCTTTTTTTTTTTAATCTAATTTAATTTTTTTTAGTTACATTTTACTTTTTATTTTTTTAATAGATCTTTATTGAGGTATGAATATTTTTTTCATTTGGGTAATTCTTTGAGATTATTAACCAAAAATGTACCAAGTATGCAATTAATAACCCCTTCTACCAATCACAATTCATGATAAATTTTTCAGCACATACACACACATGCACACACACCACAATGCATCTACTTTTAGCAGTGTGTAAGGGGAAGACATTTAAAGTTGTGGGAACAAACTTTTAAAGATTGACTCTACTGGGATGAAAATAGTTTTGCAAAATTTGGCACTCTTGGGGAGTCAGGGAACTCTCACTTTAGACTCTCCTTCTGTTTTTATGTGGAGAGACAAAGAAGTTGTTTCCTAACATGCCCTATGGCAGTGACTGAACTTCTTTGTGATTCAGTTTCTTCAAATACAGAATGGGAATAATACTACCTTACAGAGTACTGTGAAGATAAAATTATATGGTTAACATGCAAGGGCTTAGAAAAGGAAAAAAAGAATACTATGTGGATAATGCTTATAGTAATAGTTATCCTGTGTAAGTACTTTTGTGTGTCAGACAATGTTACATGAATTATCACATTTAGATATTATTTGCCTCGTTTTATGGAAAAGGAAGGTTAAGAATGGTGAATCAGCTTATCAACCACGTGCAGTTAGAAGTTGGCAGGGCTGCAGTGTGTGCACAGGTTTGAGTTGATTCAAAGGCCATAGTTTTAAATTCTAATATACCTTTTATAAAATGTATCTTTCTTTGTCTTGACAAATGGTTTTTGATTTGAAATCTGTTTTTCTAAAATTGTCAAGTACTATGTTAGCATTTACTCCAAATGTCAAAAATCAACTTTAATACATCTGATTGGACAGGAGGCAACCAAATAGAAGAGGCTACGGGCACTTCTAGTCTGTAATCTTTATTTTGCAAATGGGAAAATTAAGGAAAATGCCTAAGGCATACAGTTAGTTAGTACAAGGGTGATTACCAGAGCCCCCTATTATAAATGTCATTAACATGACTCATAATCTCATGTCTTATCATAGAGTAATATTATATATCTTCTTTCTCTAAGTCATCAATATCTAGAATTCTGGCCCTGTGCATTACCAGACGCTCCATGTATGGGGCATATAGTCACCATTCTGTAGTTTAATAGAATGAAAATAAATGTGAACACTTTATACTCTTTAGAAGAAGGCCTGGCTTTTAAAGGATGGTGTACAGATACTCTAGTCTTTTAGATACTCTGTACATCCTGACAGTATGTTTCTAAATGGTAGAGTTAATGCCAGCAGATGAGCTTGTTCTTTGGTGTGATTTTTACCAAGTTTACTGGATGGTCTTGAGCAACTACAGAATAACCAAATATAAGGTACATCTGGGTTTTTTTTTTTCTTTTTTTTAATAAAGTTTTAAAATATTTAGAAGCTGTGTTGATATTTCTGCAGATGCAGAACTTGAAAAGCCTGGTACTTGAGGATAACAAATAACGTGGTACACTGAAAGGAGAGCCACAGACCTTGTTGTGACTGATAACTGGGTATATGGAGATGACAGCATGGTGAATGAGAGCCACAGGGTGCTGAGGGCAGAGCTGACTGTGAACAGCTGACTGAGTTTGTGCCGATCTATATAAAATGATGAAGCCCGGGTCCTAAATTGTGACTCTTGTCTTTTAAAGAGCTCCTGTGTTAGTGTGGCCAAAAGAATTTGACACTTAGAATTGAAATAAGAAATTTCAGAAGTCATTAAACAATCACTTGGAGGAGATGAATTCTTAAATACTTTATTGCAATTCATTTCTCAATGTAAAGAAACCCTTAGAACTCCTAAAGACATAGTGATTACACCTGAGATTCAAGAGTAAACTGAGGGGGAGTTCCGGGAAGATGGCGGAAGAGTAAGACGCGGAGATCACCTTCCTCTCCACAGATACACCAGAAATACATCTACGCGTGGAACAACTCCTACGGAGCACCTACTGAACGCTGGCAGAAGACCTCAAACCTCCCAAAAGGCAAGGAACCCCCCACGTACCTGGTTAGGGCAAAAGAAAAAACTAAACAGAGACAAAAGAATAGGGACGGGTCCTGCACCAGCGGGAGAGAGCTGTGAAGGAGGAGGGGTGTCCGCACACTGGGAGCCCCTTCGCGGGTGGAGACTTCGGGAGGCGGAGTGGGGGAGCTTGGGAGCCGCGGAGGAGAGCACAGCAACAGGGGTGCGGAGGGCAAAGCGGAGAGATTCCGGCGTAGAGGATCGGGCCGACCGGCACTCACCAGCCGAGAGGCTTGTCTGCTCACCCGCCGGGGCGGGCGGGACTGGGAGCTGAGGCTCCGGCTTTTGTCGGAGCGCCGGGAGAGGACTGAGGTTGGCGGCGTGAACACAGCCTGCAGGGCGTTGGTGCGCCGCGGCTGGCCGGGAGAGAGTCTGGGGAGGGGTCTGGACCTGCCGAAGAGGCAAGAGACTTTTACGTCCCTCTTTGTTTCCTGGTGCACGAGGAGGGGGGATTGGGAACGCTGCTTGGGAGAGCTCCGGAGACGGGCGCGAGCCGCGGCTAGGAGTGCGGAGCCCAGAGACGGACATGGGACGCTAAGGCCGCTGCTGCCGCCGTCAGGAGGCCTGTGTGCGAGCGCAGGTCACTAGCCACACGCCCTTCCGGGGAGCCTGTGCAGCCCGCCGCTGCCGGGGTCCCGGGATCCGGGGACGGCTCCCCCGGGAGAGCGCACGGCGCGCCTCAGGCTGCAGCGTCACGCCGGCCTCTGCCGCTGCAGGCCGCCCTGCACTCTGTGACCCTCCCTACCCCCCGGCCTGGGTGAGCCAGAGCCTCCGAATCAGCGGCTCCTTTAACCCCGTCCTGTCTGAGCAAAGAACAGACGCCCTCCGGCGACCTACACGCACAGGCGGGGCCAAATCCAAAGCTGAGCCCCTGGGAGCTGTGAGAACAAAGAAGAGAAAGGGAAATCTCTTCCAGCAGCCTCAGAAGCAGCGGATTAAAGCTCCACAATCAACTTGATATACCCTGCATCTGTGGAATACCTGAATAGACAACGAATCATCCCAAATTAAGGAGCCCTGTGGATGAAAGGCTCTTGGTGCTGCAGCCAGGACTCAGTGCTGTGCCTCTGAGGTGGGAGAGCCAACTTCAGGACACTGGTCCACAAGAGGCCTCCCAGCTGCACATAATATCAAACAGCAAAAATCTCCGAGAGATCTCCATCTCAAGGCCAGCACCCAGCTTCACTCAACGACCAGCAAGCTACAGTGCTGGACATCCTATGCCAAACAACTAGCAAGACAGGAACACAACCCCACCCATTAGCAGAGAGGCTGCCCAAAATCATAATAAGTCTACAGACACCCCAAAACACACCACCAGACGTGGACCTGCCCACCAGAAAGACAAGATCCAGCCTCATACACCAGAACACAGGCACTAGTACCCTCCACCAGGAAGCCTACACAACCCACTGAACCAACCTTAGCCACTGGGGACAGACTCAAAAAACAACAGGAACTACGAACCTTCAGCCTGGAAAAAAAAAAAAGGAGACCCCAAACACAGTAAGATAAGCAAAATGAGAAGACAGAAAAACACACAGCAGATGAAGGAGCAAGATAAAAACCCACCAGACCTAACAAATGAAGAGGAAATAGGCAGTCTACCTGAAAAAGAATTCAGAATAATGATAGTAAGGTTGATCCGAAATCTTGGAGATAGAATGGACAATAGAATGGACAAATTGCAAGAATCAGTTAACAAGGACCTAGAAGAACTAAAGATGAAACAAGCAACGATGAACAACACAATAAATGAAATTAAAAGTACTCTAGATGGGATCAATAGCAGAATAACTGAGGCAGAAGAACGGATAAGTGACCTGGAAGATAAAATAGTGGAAATAACTACTGCAGAGCAGAATAAAGAAAAAAGAATGAAAAGAACTGAGGACAGTCTCAGAGACCTCTGGGACAACATTAAACGCACCAACATTCGAATTATAGGGGTTCCAGAAGAAGAAGAGAAAAAGAAAGGGACTGAGAAAATATTTGAAGAGATTATAGTTGAAAACTTCCCTAATATGGGAAAGGAAATAGTTAATCAAGTCCAGGAAGCACAGAGAGTCCCATACAGGATAAATCCAAGGAGAAATACGCCAAGACACATATTAATCAAACTGTCAAAAATTAAATACAAAGAAAACATATTAAAAGCAGCAAGGGAAAAACAACAAATAACACACAAGGGAATCCCCATAAGGTTAACAGCTGATCTTTCAGCAGAAACTCTGCAAGCCAGAAGGGAGTGGCAGGACATATTGAAAGTGTTGAAGGAGAAAAACCTGCAACCAAGATTACTCTACCCAGCAAGGATCTCATTCAGATTTGATGGAGAAATTAAAACCTTTACAGACAAGCAAAAGCTGAGAGAGTTCAGCACCACCAAACCAGCTCTACAACAACTGCTAAAGGAACTTCTCTAGGCAAGAAACACAAAAGAAGGAAAGGACCTACAATAACAAACCCAAAACAATGAAGAAAATGGGAATAGGAACACACATATCGATAATTACCTTAAATGTAAATGGACTAAATGCTCCCACCAAAAGACACAGATTGGCTGAATGGATACAAAAACAAGACCCATATATTTGCTGTCTACAAGAGACCCACTTCAGACCTAGAGACACATACAGACTGAAAGTAAGGGGATGGAAAAAGGTATTTCATGCAAGTGGAAACCAAAAGAAAGCTGGAGTAGCAATTCTCATATCAGACAAAATAGACTTTAAAACAAAGACTATTAGAAGAGACAAAGAAGGACACTACATAATGATCAAGGGATCAATCCAAGAGGAAGATATAACAATTGTAAATATTTATGCACCCAGCATAGGTGCACCTCAATACATAAGGCAAATACTGACAACCATAAAAGGGGAAATCGACAGTAACACATTCATAGTAGGGGACTTTAACACCCCACTTTCACCAATGGACAGATCATCCAAAATGAAAATAAATAAGGAAACACAAGCTTTAAATGATACATTAAACGAGATGGAGTTAATTGATATTTATAGGACATTCCATCCAAAAACAACAGAATACACATTTTTCTCAAGTGCTCATGGAACATTCTCCAGGATAGATCATATCTTGGGTCACAAATCAAGCCTTGGTAAATTTAAGAAAATTGAAATTGTATCAAGTATCTTTTCTGACCACAATGCCATGAGACTAGATATCAATTACAGGAAAAGATCTGTAAAAAATACAAACACATGGAGGCTAAACAATACACTACTTAATAATGAAGATATCACTGAAGAAATCAAAGAGGAAATCAAAAAATACCTAGAAACAAATGACAATGGAGACACAACGACCCAAAACCTGTGGGATGCAGCAAAAGCAGTTCTAAGGGGGAAGTTTATAGCAATACAAGCCCACCTTAAGAAGCAGGAAGCATCTCGAATAAACAACCTAACCTTGCACCTCAAGCAATTAGAGAAAGAAGAACAAAAAAACCCCAAAGCTAGCAGAAGGAAAGAAATCATAAAAATCAGATCAGAAATAAATGAAAAAGAAATGAAGGAAACAATAGCAAAGATCAATAAAACTAAAAGCTGGTTCTTTGAGAAGATAAACAAAATAGATAAACCACTAGCCAGACTCATCAAGAAAAAAAGGGAGAAGACCCAAATCAATAGAATTAGAAATGAAAAAGGAGAGGTAACAACTGACACTGCAGAAATAAAAGAGATCATGAGAGATTACTACAAGCAACTCTATGCCAATAAAATGGACAATCTGGAAGAAATGGACAAATTCTTAGAAAGGCACAACCTGCCAAGACTGAATCAGGAAGAAATAGAAAATATGAACAGACCAATCACAAGCACTGAAATTGAAACTGTGATTAAAAATCTTCCAACAAAGAAAAGCCCAGGACCAGATGGCTTCACAGGCGAATTCTATCAAACATTTAGAGAAGAGCTAACACCTATCCTTCTCAAACTCTTCCAAAATATAGCAGAGGGAGGAACACTCCCAAACTCCTTCTACGAGGCCACCATCACCTTGATACCAAAACCAGACAAGGATGTCACAAAGAAAGAAAACTACAGGCCAATATCACTGATGAACATAGATGCAAAAATCCTCAACAAAATACTAGCAAACAGAATCCAACAGCACATTAAAAAGATCATACACCATGATCAAGTGGGGTTTATTCCAGGAATGCAAGGATTCTTCAATATACGCAAATCTATCAATGTGATAAACCATATTAACAAACTGAAGGAGAAAAACCATATGATCATCTCAATAGATGCAGAGAAAGCTTTTGACAAAATTCAACACCCATTTATGATAAAAACCCTGCAGAAAGTAGGCATAGAGGGAACTTTCCTCAACATAATAAAGGCCATATATGACAAGCCCACAGCAAACATCATCCTCAATGGTGAAAAACTGAAAGCATTTCCACTAAGATCAGGAACAAGACAAGGTTGCCCACTCTCACCACTCTTATTCAACATAGTTTTGGAAGTTTTAGCCACAGCAATCAGAGAAGAAAAGGAAATAAAAGGAATCCAAATCGGAAAAGAAGAAGTAAAGCTGTCACTGTTTGCAGATGACATGATCCTATACATAGAGAACCCTAAAGATGCTACCAGAAAACTACTAGAGCTAATCAATGAATTTGGTAAAGTGGCAGGATACAAAATTAATGCACAGAAATCTCTGGCATTCCTATATACTAATGATGAAAAATCTGAAAGTGAAATCAAGAAAACACTCCCATTTACCATTGCAACAAAAAGAATAAAATATCTAGGAATAAACCTACCTAAGGAGACAAAAGATCTGTATGCAGAAAATTATAAGACACTGATGAAAGAAATTAAAGATGATACAAATAGATGGAGAGATATACCATGTTCTTGGATCGGAAGAATCAACATTGTGAAAATGACTCTACTACCGAAAGCAATCTATAGATTCAATGCAATCCCTATCAAACTACCACTGGCATTTTTCACAGAACTAGAACAAAAAATTTTGCAATTTGTATGGAAACACAAAAGACCCCGAATAGCCAAAGCAATCTTGAGAACGAAAGAAGGAACTGGAGGAATCAGGCTCCCAGACTTCAGACTATACTACAAAGCTACAGTTATCAAGACGGTATGGTACTGGCACAAAAACAGAAAGATAGATCAATGGAACAGGATAGAAAGCCCAGAGATAAACCCACGCACATATGGTCACCTTATCTTTGACAAAGGAGGCAGAAATGTACAGTGGAGAAAGGACAGCCTATTCAATAAGTGGTGCTGGGAAAACTGGACAGCTACATGTAAAAGTATGAAATTAGATCACTCCCTAACACCGTACACAAAAATAAGCTCAAAATGGATTAAAGACCTAAATGTAAGGCCAGAAACTATCAAACTCTTAGAGGAAAACATAGGCAGAACACTCTATGACATAAATCACAGCAAGGTCCTTTTTGACCCACCTCCTAGAGAAATGGAAATAAAAAGAAGAGTAAACAAATGGGACCTAATGAAACTTAAAAGCTTTTGCGCAGCAAAGGAAACCATAAAGAAGACCAAAAGACAACCCTCAGAATGGGAGAAAATATTTGCAAATGAAGCAACTGACAAAGGATTGATCTCCAAAATTTATAAGCAGCTCATGCAGCTTAATAACAAAAAAACAAACAACCCAATCCAAAAATGGGCAGAAGACCTAAATAGACATTTCTCCAAAGAAGATATACAGAGTGCCAACAAACACATGAAAGAATGCTCAACATCACTAATCATGAGAGAAATGCAAATCAAAACTACAATGAGATATCATCTCACACCAGTCAGAATGGCCATCATCAAAAAATCTAGAAACAATAAATGCTGGAGAGGGTGTGGAGAAAAGGGAACCCTCTTACACTGTTGGTGGGAATGTAAATTGATACAGCCACTGTGGAGAACAGTATGGAGGTTCCTTAAAAAGCTACAAATAGAAGTACCATATGACCCAGCAATCCCACTACTGGGCATATACCCTGAGAAAACCATAATTCAAAAAGAGTCATGTACCAAAATGTTCATTGCAGCTCTATTTACAATAGCCCAGAGATGGAAACAACCTAAGTGTCCATCATCGGATGAATGGATAAAGAAGATGTGGCACATATATACAATGGAATATTACTCAGCCATAAAAAGAGACGAAATTGAGCTATTTGTAATGAGGTGGATAGACCTAGAGTCTGTCATACAGAGTGAAGTAAGTCAGAAAGAGAGAGACAAATACCGTATGCTAACACATATATATGGAATTTAAAAAAAAAATGTCATGAAAAACCTAGGGGTGAAACAGGAATAAAGACACAGACTTACTAGAGAATGGACTTGAGGCTATGGGGAGGGGGAAGGGTAAACGGTGACAAAGCGATAAAGAGGCATGGACATATATACACTACCAAACGTAAGGTAGATAGCTAGTGGGAAGCAGCCGCATAGCACAGGGAGATCAGCTCGGTGCTTTGTGACCGCCTGGAGGGGTGGGATAGGGAGGGTGGGAGGGAGGGAGACGCAAGCGGGAAGAGATATGGGAATATATGTATATATATAACTGATTCATTTTGTTGTGAAGCTGAAACTAACATACCATTGTAAAGCAATTATACTCCAATAAAGATGTTAAAAAAAAAAAAAAGAGTAAACTGAAATGAGCAGTTTCATTTATTGAAATACAAAAGAAACTTAATTATGCTAATTATTTTTCTCTAGTTATTTGGTAAGCATTTTGTTTTAGGGTCATGTGTAAGGTAGTGATCCTTTTTATGAAACAGTATTTGAGATTTTGAACTAACAACTTATCAATTATATAATAACACAAAGTCAGATTTTAAAATCTGAAAGCAAAGCAAACAACTTTTTCCTGCTAATCTCTGAGTATACAGTGACCATTAGATAATATCTAGAGAGGTGATTTGCAGCAGCAGAAAGAGAGCAGCACTGAGTCACAAGACAAATATTCTGTCCTCACCAACACTCTCACTAACTAGCTGACTGAACTTGACAAAGTGTTAACTATTCCATTATATAAAGATGTGGCAGAATTTATAAAGTGATACTAGCACTAAAGTTCTATCACTTAATTCTACAATTCAAAGAAGAATGTAGGGCTTCCCTGGTGGCGCAGTGGTTGAGAGTCCGCCTGCTGATGCGGGGGACACGGGTTCGTGCCCCGGTCTGGGAAGATCCCACATGCCGCGGAGTGGCTGGGCCGGTGAGCCATGGCCGCTGAGCCTGCGCGTCCGGAGCCTGTGCTCCGCAACGGGAGAGGCCACAACAGTGAGAGGCCTGCGTACCGCAAAAAAAAAAAAAAGAAGAAGAATGTCATATGCAGATTACATGACTCTATGTCCTCCATAATAAATAGCTTTGTAATTATCTAAAGGGATGGTATTTTTGACCAATTCAAAGAAATGGAAACCTAAACTAAGAAGAGCTACACAAATGTCTTATAACAAGCATACCTAATCAGTCTTTAGTGCATACATAGTAGAACTTAACAAATGGGCCAAAGCTTCTATTTCCAGCATGGAATCAGATCCTTATAGAAGATACAGATGGCCAACAAACACATGAAAAGATGCTCAACGTCACTTTATTAGAGAAATGCAAAGCAAAACTTCAATGAGGTTATCACCTCACACCAGTCAGAATGGCCATCATCAAAAAATCTACAAACAGTAAATGCTGGAGAGGGTGTGGAGAAAAGGAACCCTCCTACACTGTTGCTGGGAGTGTAAATTGATACAACCACTATGGAGAACAGTATGGAGGTTCCTTAAAAAACTAAAAGCAGAGCTACCATATGATCCAGCAATCCTACTCCTGGGCCTATACCCAGACAAAAACATAATTCAAAAAGATACATGCACCCTAATGTTCATTGCAGCACTATTTAAAATAGCCAGGACATGGAAGTGACCTAAATGTCCATCAACTGAGGAATGGATAAAGAAGATGTGGGGTGTGTGTGTGTGTGTGTGTGTGTGTGTGTGTGTGTGTGCGCGCGTATATATATATATATATATATATATACGCGCGCACACACACACATACACAATGGAATATTACTCAGCCATAAAAGGAAGAAAACTGTGCCATCTGCAGAGATGTAGATGGACCTAGAGACTGTCATACAGAGTGAAGTAAGTCAGAAAGAGAAAAATAAATATTGTATAGTATCGCTTATATGTGGAATCTAGAAAAATGATGCAAATGAACTTACTTGCTAAGGGAAAATAGAGACACAGATGTAGAAAACAAATGTATGGATACCAAGGGGAGAGAGGGTGTGGGATGAATTGGGAGATTGGGGTTGACATATATACACTACCATGTATAAAATAGATAATTAATGGGAATGTGCTGTATAAGCACAGTGAAGCCAGTGTTCTGTGGTGACCTAAATGGGAAGGAAAGCCAAAAAAGAGGCCTATAGCTGATTCACTTTGCTGTTCAGCATAAACTAACACAACATTGTAAAGCAACTATACTGCAATAAAAATTAATTATTAGAAAAAGAAGATAAAGTTCTTATAGAGTGATTTTGCTGCATTATGGCAGTCACTTTTCTAGAGACTGTAGCCTTTCCACCAACAATCTACTCTCTGTCCCCTCCCTTCTCCTGCTTTTCCTTCTCTGTCTCCTCCTCCTCCTCTCTAGAGTTCTCATTTTCACCCTCTGAATACACTCTTCCTATACGATTTTCTCTTTTATCAATAACTAGAAGCACCTCATGCTAGGCATTTTACAATTCAATTGGATGTATTATAGTTTTCCTTACAGCAGAAATATAAGTTGTGTCTTTGCGAGAACACAACCTGGTGAATCTCCAAAATGGATTTCGAGTATCTAGCTCTTATTAACTACAAGATGTCTCATTTTTTCAGAAGTATCAATATTTATAAAATCTCTTAATGAGGGTTAATTTACATATAAGCAAACTTCTACATACAAATAAAAAAGTCAAATCCTAATGATTTTATTAGTTTTATTTGCAGAGGTCTGTCTTCTTTAGAAGTCTTATTCCCTAATTCGATGGGTCTGTCCTCTTTATAGATTAACAATTACTCTGTATGTAAACACATACAATGATACCTATTCATGCTGTAGATATCTGAAGGAATCTCATGGCCCTGTAAACTACATATATCTTATTTATCCAATATAACCACCCTTTGGGCAGGTGTTTTGGGTCAGTCAGGGCTTTTGGTGCTCCTCCAATCATCTGATAAAGGTAAATGCAACCTTGGCCTGTGTGTTAGACTATCCTGAATCTTACGCCACATAATTTAATTTTATACCTCTTCATTCCCTGTCAATGGAATAAGTTGTTTTGGTCTTTCATGTTGTTATCTAAATTCATGCATAAATGATAGAAAACTGGCCCAGGGGAAATGGTATAAAATACAAGCTTACTAATTAAGCAATATAATAAAACAGGCTAGCACAACATATATTAAAAATATTATTGGGAATTCCCTGGTGGTCCAGTGGTTAGGACTCCATGCTTCTACTGCCGGGGGCCTGGGTTCGATCACTGGTCAGGGAACTAAGATCCCACAAGCCATGCAGTGTGGCCAAAAAATGAATAATAAAATAAAATACACACTTAAAAAAAATATATATATATCCAGAAATACTGATTCATAAGCAGGTGAAAATGACAGAAAAGAAAAAAAAAAAACTGAGAGCACTGGAAAAGGACCCTTTGCCTTGCTAATTAGATATCTTTATGTATAAGGGAATCTTGGTAAGCATGCAATACAACCAAACAGGCCACATGAACAATTGGACTTATCTAATATTTTGTAGAAGAGGAACTTATGAATTATGTCGTGAGTTGTATTAGATTATCCTGAAGCCCTCTTTAAGCTCTAAGAATCTGAATTTGTGTTTTCTGAGTCCTCAGTTTACAATGACCATTGTAAATGGGAGTTACTTTTCTTGATCCAGCACTGTATAAGCCACTCCAAGAGGCCTCCCCTCACTCTTCCTGGTATCAGACATTTTCTCCCATGGCACTCACAAAGTACTTTGATAATGTCTTTAGACTTTATATTTTGACTTACCTGCTCTCTATACAGTGATATATTTGTCTGAAATCTGTTTATGCAGTTCCTTCCCTTCCACATGATTATTCCCCGTAAGGACCTCCCCCTTACTTTTCAGTTCAGATGCCAGAAACCTTCCCTTATCTACATCAGAAGGCATTGCTTCCACTTCCTAAATCTGCTAAGACAGCCTTTAAAAATTTTGAATTATAATTTACCTTCTGTTATAACAGTGGTTTGCAAACTTTAATGTGTGTAAGAATCACCTTGATGACTTTTTAAAACAGGTTTTGGGGAGGGCTTATTTAAGCAAAGCTTCAGGTTCACTTAAGTAAGATTGGGTCTAGGAATTGACATTTCTAACAAACCCACAGATGATGATGGTGATGCTAACAGACCACACTTGGAGAACAACAGTACAATCTAAAGGGAGTTTTGCTTCTCAAAGTTCAGGGCAAGGTTGTTTTTCATCTCTGTATTCCCAGAGTTCCTTGTTCTAGGAAATGTTCTGTGAATAAAGGGCCAAACAAGGTCAAGTAGTGTTTAATCATGCTTATTTTCTAGCTCATGAAACTTTCATAGTGGTAGTTCTTTAAAGATTAAAAAAAAAGAGTTCAATTGCAAAAGGAGCTTCTCTTTGTGTTTATGGAGCAACACATCTGACAAAGAAATGTCCTTTTCACATGGAGAAAAACAAACTATAGAAGGCAAAAGAGAAATTTTTAAAGCCCGTTTTTATTCCATTTAAAGGAACTACCATGTGCTGGAAAATCCAAATTTGTTAATTCCTCAGACAAATGGAAAAAAAGGAATAGTTCAATGTAGAAAAGAAAAATAATTTGACAAAATTGAATATTACAGTATAATCACATAAAGGTAATCTGAAATTTTCTCTTTTTGGAATTGAAACACAGAATCTTCCAAACCTAGGGAGCATATACCCCTGAACCTCACAGATGCTGTGTTGGTGTGGCATCTCTGTGTATGTTAGGTTTTGCACTGTCACTAAGAAACTGTTGGCACAAAAGCCTCAAGTCTAATTTCTTTAGGTTTTAAAGGACATGGTGCTCTTCTTATTGATTGAGTAAAGTCTCACCATGCCTGGCCACTGTCAGAGAAATAGAACTTTCAAGACATGGACAGGACTGAAACAGTAACATCATTTTCTTTTTTTAATAAAGTGCCCAGTTTTTTTTTTTTTTTTTTTTTCTCTTCAGTAACCCAAAGCAACAAATAGAAATAGAGACACCATGTCCCAAAACTCGGCCCTCAAAACATGAATTTCCAAAAGATCAGAATGTGGCCAGCCAGGAATAAGCAGCCCTTTCTACCCAATTCTCAAGTCATCTTGGGCATGCTTTTTGTAGTCTCAGAAAGGTGATCTTCATGTTTAAATACAGCCAGATAATAGAATTCTTCCTTGTGTCTTCCTCTAAAAACTTTCTCCCATATATATATATATATATATATATATGTAAACATATATATATTTTTTTCTGGGCTGAATTCTATCTTCATATAAAGAATTTTTAATTTCTGTCTGCCGTTAAAAATGAGTTTCCTCCAGAGAATGCTGGCCCAGAAGTAGTTTTGCAAATTAAACAGTCTCAACAAGGTACTTTTGATAGGTCTAGTGGAGAATAAAACATAGCATTTTGTTTCCTACTGGCCACTTCATAACTATAACTATATATATATATAAAAGATAATTTAAAAATAAAATTAATAATAAAAATTTTAAATAAAATAAGAAATATAATAATATACTTTAACTAAATCAGTAACTGTGGATGCTTAATTCACCTATCCTTAGCTGACCATGGAAATACCCATGAAAATACATGCCCTGATGCAAAGTTGAAAACATTTTTAAATCTCTGATTGACCACTCCCTTGGGAGAGTTGCTAAAAACTGGTGATTCTCAAGTGTGTCCTCAGAGTAGCAGCATCAGCATCATCTAGGACTTATTAGAAAAGCAAATTGTCAGGCCCTACCTTAGTTCTATTAAATCAGGTGCTCTGGGATGTGACAGCAGTCTGTTTTGTTTCGTTTTATTGTTTTCAAGCCCTCCAGGTGTTTCTTGATGCACACTAAAGTTTGAGAACCACTGCTCTAAGTATAGTAGAATTGGAATAGATTGAGAAGCGATTAGGTGGTGGACAACTGTTGAGACATCTGAAGAGTATGGTCCAGTAGGAATTGGTTAGGAGCTGTCTTCCACCCATCCCACTTTGGAACCTTTGTTTAGAAATTTATAATCTGTATGTGTATTCAGAGAATCTGGTCATCCAGGTCTAAGTGTAACTGAGATAACTGAACTAGTTTTCTATCCTCCTCCACATCCCCCAGTCACAATCAGCATCTTTTCTTTATTTTATTTATTTATTTATTTATTGTCTATGTTGGGTCTTTGTTGCTGCGCGTGGGCTTTCTCTAGTTGCGGCAAGCGGGGGCTACTCTTCATTGCGGTGCGTGGGCTTCTCATTGCAGTGGCTTTTCTTGTTGAAGAACATGGGCACTAGGCACGTGGGCTTCAGTAGTTGCAGAACATGGGCTCAGTAGTTGCAGCACACAGGCTTCAGTAGTTGTGGAGTGTGGGCTCAGCAGTTGTGGCTCATGGGCTCTAGAGCACAAGCTCAGTAGTTGTGGTGTGCAGGGTTAGTTGCTCTGCAGTATGTGGGATCTTCCCCAACCAGGGATCGAACCTGTGTCCCCTGCATTGGCAGGCGCATTTTTAACCACTGCGCTGCCAGGGAAGTCTCATCAGCATCTCTTCTTTATATACATTCTGGAAACTGCAACTTCAAGGATACAACATTATCAGAAGTGAAATGAACAGAGACTTATGCTTAAGTCTTTAATCCATTTTTAGTTGATTTCTGTGTATGGTGTAAGGTAGGGTCCAATTTTATTCTTTTTTATGGGGTATTTAGTTTTCCCAACACCATTCATTTGAAAATATTATCCTTTCTCCATTGTGTATTCTTGGCACCGTTGTTGAATATTGTTGACTGTATATGTCTCGATTTATTTCTGGTTTCTCTATTCTGTTCCATTAGCCCCTGTGTCTACTTTTATGCAAGTACCAAACTGTTTTAAGTACTACACCTTTGTAATATAATTTGAAATCAGGAAGTGTGATGCCTCTGACTATATTCCTCATCAAGATTTCTTTTACTGTTCAGGTTCTATATGAATTTTAGAATTGCTTTTTCTATTTCTGTGAAAAATACCATTTGAATTCCTTTTTTCTCCAGTCTCCTACTTTATTTCCTCTTCATAATAGTAACAACTGTTACAGATTTCTTATATGTACTTCCAGAAAAATGTTCTATTTATTTACCAATACAGTTCTATTTATTTACCAATGTTCTTTTAAAACAATTTACACAGAAGACACACTATTCTGCCCTTTGTTTTCTTTTTCCTTAAAAGTATATTTTATCTATAAGTGAAATATATAAGTAAAAAAGTATATATATATATATATATTTTTTTTTACTAGCCTAAGGATAGGGAATTAGTCTTTTTTTTTAACATCTTTATTGGAGTATAATTGCTTTACAGTGGTGTGTTAGTTTCTGCTTTATAAGAAAGTGAATCAGCTATACATATACATATACATATATCCCCATATCTCCTCCCTCTTGTGTCTCCTTCCCACCCTCCTTATCCCACCCCTCTAGGTGGTCACAAAGCACCGAGCTGATCTCCCTGTGTTATGCAGCTGCTTCCCACTAGCTAGCTATTCTACGTTTGGTACTGTATATATGTCCATGCCACTCTCTCACTTTGTCACAGATTACCCTTCCCCCTCCCCATATCTTCAAGTCCATTCTCTAGTAAGTCTGTGTCTTTATACCTGTCTTTCCCCTAGGTTCTTCATGACCATTTTTTTTTTCTTAGATTCCATATATATATGTGTTAGCATATGGTATTTGTTTTTCTCTTTCTGACTTACTTTACTCTGTATGACAGACTCTAGGTCCATCCACCTCACTACAAATAACTCAATTTTGTTTCTTTTTATGGCTGAGTAATATTCCATTGTATATATGTGCCACATCTTCTTTATCCATTCATCTGTCGATGGATACTTAAGTTGCTTCCATATCCTGGCTATTGTAAATAGAGCTGCAATGAACATTACAGTACATGTCTCTTTTTGAATTATGGTTTTCTCAGGGTATATGCCCAGTAGTGGGATTGCTGGGTCATATGGTAGTTCTATCTGTAGTTTTTTAAGGAACCTCCATACTGTTCTCCATAGTGGCTGTATCAATTTACATTCCCACCAACAGTGCAAGAGGATTCCCTTTTCTCCACACCCTCTCCAGCATTCAATGTTTGTAGATTTTTTGATATGGCCATTCTGACCGGTGTGAGATGATATCTCATTGTAGGTTTGATTTGCATTTTTCTAATGATTAATGATGCTGAGCATTCTTTCATGTGTTTGTTGGCAATCTGTATATCTTCTTTGGAGAAATGTTTATTTAGGTCTTCTGCCTATTTTTGGATTGGGTTGTTTGTTTTTTTGATATTGCACTGCATGAGCTGCTTTTAAATTTTGGAGATTAATCCTTTGTCAGTTGCTTCATTGGAAAATATTTTCTCCCATTCTGAGGGTTGTCTTTTCATCTTGTTTATGGTTTCCTTTGCTGTGCAAAAGCTTTGAACTTTCATTAGGTCCCATTTGTTTATTTTTGTTTCCATTTCTCTAGGAGGTGGGTCAAAAAGGATCTTGCTGTGATTTATGTCATAGAGTGTTCTGCCTATGTTTTCCTCTAAGAGTTTGATGGTGTCTGGCCTTCCATTTAGGTCTTTAATCCATTTTGAGTTTATTTTTGTGTACAGTGTTAGGGAGTGTTCTAATTTCATTCTTTTTACATGTAGCTGTGCAGTTTTCCCAGCACCACTTTTTGAAGAGGATGTCTTTTCTCCACTGTATATTCTTGCCTCCTTTATCAAAGATAAGGTGACCATATGTGCGTGAGTTTATCTCTGGGCTTTCTATCCTGTTCCATTGATCTATATTTCTGTTTTTGTGCCAGTACCATACTGTCTTGATTACTGTAGCTTTGTAGTGTAGTCTGAAGTCAGGGAGCCTGATTCCTCTAGCTCCGTTTTTCTTTCTCAAGATTGCTTTGGCTTTCTGGGTCTTTTGTGTTTCCATACAAATTGTGAAATTTTTTGTTCTAGTTCTTTGAAAACTGGCAGTGGTAGTTTGATATAGGGATTGCATTGACTCTGTAGATCACTTAGGGTAGTAGAGTCATTTTCACAATGTTGATTTTTCCAATCCAAGAACGTGGTATATCTCTCCATCTAACCTTTCGGATTTTGATAGGGATTATGTTGAATCTGTAAATTCCTTGGGTAGTATGGACACTTTAACAATATTAATTCTGGGACTTCCCTGAATTCCATGGTTAATGGTTACTGGTTAAGAATCGACCTGCCAATGCAGGGGACATGGGTTTGATCCCTGGTCCAGGAAGATCCGATATGCCATGGAGCAACTAAGCCTGTGTGCCACAACTACTGAGTCTGTGCTCTAGAGCCTGTGAGCCACCACTGCTGAGCCCATGTGCTGCAACTCCTGAAGCTCACGCGCCTAGTACCCGTGCTCTGCAACAAGAGAAGCCATCGCAATGAGAAGCCTGTGCACTGCAATGAAGAGTAGCCCCTGCTTGCCACAACTAGAGAAATCCCGTGCGCAACAATGAAGACCAACACAGCCAAAAATAAATAAATTTATATAAAAAATATTAATTCTTCCTAATCCATGAACATGGAATACGTTTTCATTTATTTGTGTCTTTTTCACATTCTTTCATTAATGTCTTATAGTTTTCAGTGTATCAAGCTTCATCTCCTTAAATTTAATCCAAAGTATTTTATGTTTTTGGTACTACCCTAATTGGTATTACTTTCTTTTTTTTTTTTTTTTTTTTTTTGCGGTACGCGGGCCTCTCACTGCTGTGGCCTCTCCCGTTGCGGAGCACAGGCTCCGGACGCACAGGCTCAGCGGCCATGGCTCACGGGCCTAGCCGCTCCGTGGCATGTGGGATCTTCCCGGACCGGGGCACGAACCCATGTCCCCTGCATCGGCAGGCGGACTCTCAACCACTGCGCCACCAGGGAAGCCCGGTATTACTTTCTTGATTTCCTTTTCTGATAAGTCATTGTTGGTGTAATAAAACACAACTGACTTTTGTATGTTGATTTTATATCCTGCAAATTTACTGAATTAATTATTAGTTCTAACAGTAAACTAAAAATTAGTTTACTGAATTAATTATTAGTTCTAACAGAATTTGTTTTTGATGTGGAATCTTTAAGGTTTTTTTACATATAGAATCATGCCATCTTCAAACAGAGATAACTTTAGCTTCTCCTTTCTAATGTGGATTTCTATTTATTTACTTATTTATTTATTTATTTGTCTGATTGCATTTGCTAGTACTTTCAGTACTGCATTGAATAGAAGTGGCCAGAATGGGCATCCTTGCCTTGTAACAGATCTTAGAAGAAAAGCTTTCAGTTTTCCCTGCTGATTGTGACGTTAGCTGTGGTGTTTTCACAAATGGCCTGACTGCTCTGGCTAGGACTTCCAGTATTTTGTTGAATAAACATGGCAAGAGTGGGCAAAAGCTCAGGCAACAAAAACAAAAATAAATAATTGTGACTACATCAACCTAAAAAGCTTTTGCACAGCAAAATGAAAAGGCAGCCTAGAGACTGAGAGAAAATAGTTGCAAATTGTGTATTCAGTAGTGGTCTAAAATCCAAAATATTTAAGCATACAACTCAGTAGCAAAAAATAAACAACCTGATTAAATAATGGGCAAAGGACCTGAATAGACATTTTTTCCAAAGAAGACATACAAGTGGTCAACAGATATGTGAAAAAGTACTCAACATCACTAATTATCAGGAAATGCAAATCAAAACCACAATGAGGTATTACCTCATACCTTTTAGGATGGCTACTATCAAAAAGATGAAAGGTAACAAGTGTTGGTGAGGATGTGAAGAAAAGGAAGCTTCTGTACATTGGTTAGTGGGAATATCAATTGGCACAGCCATTATGGAAAACAATTGGAGGTTCCACAAGAAACCAAGATAGAACTACCATATGATCCAGCAATCCCACTCTGGGTATATACTGGAAGGAAATGAAATTAGTACCTCCAAGAGATATCTGTGTTCCCATTATTCACAGTAGCCAATATATGCAAACAACCAAAGTATCAATTGACAGATGAATGGATAAAGAAATTGTGAAATATGTATCTTCTCAAAAAAGGAGGCCCTGCCATTTGCAACAACATGGATGAACCTGGAGGACATTATGCCAAGTGAAACAGGCCACACACAGAAAGAAAAAACCCTGTATGATCTCACTTTTATGTGGAATCTAAAAAAGTTGAATACATAGAAGCAGAGAGCAGAAAGGTGGTTCCTAAGGCCAGGCATGGAGGTGGGGGGAGCAGAGATATATTGGTCAAAGCGTACAAAGTTGAAGTCATTGAGGATGAGTAAGTCTAGAGGTATAATGTATAGCATGATGACTATAATTAATAACAATGTATTGAATACTAAAAATGTGCTAAGAGTAAATTCAGGTACTCTCAATACACACCCCCAAAAAGGTAACTATGTGAGGATATAGATGTGTTAATCTTCTTGACTACAGTTATCATTTCACTATAGATGTATATCAAATTATGTTGTATACCTTGAATGCACATAATTTTTATTAAAAAATAAAATAATTTTGAAAAGAAAAGAATTGGGGAAAAGATACAACACATTAGATGAAGTAAATTTTAAGTAGAACAGTAAAAGAACTCTGCTATTGAAAAAAAAAAATGAGGCTGCTTAAAATTATCCAGAAATAAATTCACCAGTTTTACTTAAAGGATTAGGGAGGCAGAAGATACAACCTCTGTTAAGCTGAGTTTCGCTGACAAGATCAGAAAGGGAATATCTGGCTGTACCTAGGTAAATAGTGATGGAAACTAAAGGGAGCATATATACCCATTTGTATGAAACATGTTGGACTTGAGTAGAGATCCTTTTATACAAATTGATAAAAAACCAAGTTAAGGTCCGTGGAAAGAATAACATAAGGATTTGGTGCCCTAAGATTGCAAAGATAAGTAATTATTTTAGCAACAGATTTTTCTAGAATGTATATGCTTACTTTCTCAATAAAGAACCAGAAAACCAAAAATCACTGAAGAGAAGAAAGATGATATAAAATGGCCATTTGCAGAGATACAAGTTGTGAATATAAAAAATCTGGGATAAAAGGGAAAATTAGAAAAATTAAAATATATGAATATGTATTCATTGGAGGTTGTAAAAACAGAATCGTCAAAATGTGAGAAATCCAATCAGTGACTTAGAGAACGACTTAGAAAAGCAAGTTAAAGATGCAGACTAATCAAAGATATAATAGATATGCAGGAGAAAAAACAAAGATGCAATTTAGAGATAGCCGACGATCCTTGAAAATCACACCAAAGCAAACTGATCAAAAAGAATAATAAAGTCATAATTAAAAAAACACTATTTTCTGAGCTAATGGATTTTGAGTTTGTAAGTTTAAAGGGATTACTGTGTATGAAACATATGGAAAATTAACTTTAAAAAACCCCATGTCTAGAAATATACTACTAGATTTTAAAATTCCAATAATAAACACATATCCTTCTGTGTGGGGGAGTGAGCAATGTTACTTAAAAGGCACAGCCATTAAGTCAGTATCTCATTTTGTTTGCACTATAATAAATGTCAGAAGAAAATGGAGGCACTTATATGGGGTCTTACAGGAAACAAAAATTGCATTTCAATAATTTTTCACGTTGTCATTTGTATGTGAAGATAGTCTTTAAAATGCAAGGATTAAAAAATATATATCACTGATGAATCACTTCTGAATAATCCTGCTTGAAAATATTCTCCAACCAAATGAAAAACAAAGAGTACTTGACAACTAAAAAATGGAGGATTCAATAACATATAAATGCTAGCGTGGGCATGATTCTAGTTCAAAATAACTAATTCACAAGAATTCTTTGTAAAGCTAGCCACTGAATATATTGCAAAGGTTTAAAAAAATCCAAGAGTGTAACTATATGATTATTCTGATCATAAAATAGTCATAATCAACATCTGGTACCAAAATATATTGTTGAATATTGGGAATTAAGGTTGTCTAGAAATGAAAAACTGTTTGCGTTCTTCATTTTTCACTGAATTAGGGCAGGGGCATGTGCTGGCAGGCTAATATTTTTGCATTTTACTTAAATTTGCTAATCGGTTCAAGGATGTGTTTGGAAACTTAGGAGAATGTTAAAGTTTTATTTTTGTATCTCTAAAGAAAATGAAAACAAACAATGCAGAAATATATCCAAACTTGTCAGTCATAATATTAAAGGCAATGGATTTATCTCCCCAATTAAATCTAAATTTTCAGATTAAGTTAAAAAAATCTAAATCTAAAGTGTTCCTAAAGGTCAAATAAATATTATTTCCAACTGTTTACCAAAACAGTTTTAAAATATATTGTAGACCATAAAGTCAACTTAAATCTATTCAGAAGGATGAAATTCATAAGGCCATATATCTCTAAAAATATGATAATAGTGCTGTAAGTGAATAACACGTTAAAAAATAAAAACACACACGTAGAAATTTAAAAAATATATTTTTTAAATATCTGTTAGGTCAAATAGAAAATAATAACTACAATTTCATACGTTTTAGGAAGTTTTAAAAATGAAAATATCAAATTTCTGACATATTAACAAAGTTATTTCACTGGCACAATTTTGGCTTTTATTAAACAAGAAAAATGGAACATAAATGAAGTATGGGTTCAACTTACTGTGATAGAAAAGTTAATATAAAATTGCATTAGTCACTTTTCACTAGGTCACCCTGCATGGTAACATGCAAACTCAATGGCTACCCTAAAGATGTATTTTCCAGCAGGTTGAATGAGAGAAGCTGCAGCTCAGCTCCAGTCTGTGGGATGAGTTCACATCTGCTCCATGCACACTCTTTTATTTCTGTGCTGGTGACTGAAGGATCACCACTTACATCGAATATTTTTTCCTAAGGCAAAGGGCAGACTACAAAACATGAAGAGGAACACACAGAATGCTTCTTAAAACCACTGCTTGGACCTGGCACGCTTTCTATTGCTAAAAGTCAGTCTCATGGTCAAACCTAGGTCAGTGAGTAGGGAGTTGACTTTGCCAGCAAGTTAACCATGGTAAGAACAGGAGCAAAGGATGAATTTTGAAGAAATGACAATTTATTCTTTAATCTCATCTCTAATAAAAAAAATATGAGAAAAGAATATGATGGAGATAAAAGCAGGGATTTACTTATTAGAAACTATCAGAAGAATTTATATATACATTAAATCTGATTATTTAAAACAAAGACTGACTCATAGCAAATCAAATAATAAGAGCTAAACATATAAAGTTATAAATGTAACAAATTAAAATGGGAATGTCTTAACAAAGTTTTTTTTTCTTCTAAGAAAATACTATGTACAACTAAAGCTTAGTACATTTGAAGGTCTCAGAAGCAATTTTCTGAGAAAATACGCATTGCCAAATTGAAATAGAAGTGAAAACATTCTACAAGTGCCACTAGTCATGAATAATATTAAAAATGTTATCAAATAATTACATCCAAATAAGATAAATGATCCCAAAGTTTTAAGACTTCTAAAACTAGATTATTCCCATGCTATAGAATTTGTCACAGAACATGAAAAAAGAAAAAGCTACCAATTCATTTAAGTATCCAGTCATAATTCTGATAGATATAGATAGTGCAGAAGTGACAAAGATAGTACAAAAGTGATAATTATAGAAGATATTTCTTACGATTAAAGGTGTCAAGATCCAATATAAAATGCTAGAAAAGTGAATCAAAAAAACATTCAGAAAACTTTGATCATTTCTTAGGCAGAAGAGTAATGGTTTAGTATTATGTAATCAAGAAAATACTCATGTATTACATCAATAAGAGATTAACATAAAAAAAAATTGATCATTTTGGTAGATGTCAAAAAATGTTGATAAAATAGAACATCTATTTCTGGCTTTAAATATAAAAAAATATTCACCAGCACCAGCAACAAAATACTTTGGAGAACTATAAAAGTAAAACGGTATTTCCTTAACATGCTAAACAATACATAGTAATAACTAACAGTATCTGCAGCTGCTGCTTACCTTCTCCTCCCCTCCCCCTCTTCTTCTTTTCTTCTTTTGTATGGTTACGGAAGTTTGGGCTTCTGGGAGAACAATAGAAATATGAAAGGTGGTTACAGTATTATAAAATATTGGCTATATTTCCCATGTTGTACAACACATCCTTGAGTCTATCTTACACCCCAAATTTTGTGCCTCCCACTCCCTCACCCCTATATTGCACCATATTTTAATTATAAATATAGGAAATTTTAAAAATACCTATGACAAACAATAATTTTCTTAATCATTAGCAAATTATACGTACATCCAAGTAGGGTATATATTATGTATATACCTGAGTGGAATTAAGTGGGCATTCTCTTGTTGTTAGAGGGCAATTGGTTTCAATCCTTTGGGAATGCACTTTGACAATATGAATGAAGCAACTTAAAAATATATTTATTTTTTGACTCAATACTTCTATTCCTAGGAAAATGTCATTTACAAAGATGATTATCTCAATTATACCCCCAATGAGGAAGAAAACAAAAAATCATGGCATATTATGAAATATGCTTCCATTTAATTTTTTTATGAAAATTTTATAATAACAAGGACAAATGAAGAAAAACAGTATCATTGCAACTTGATATATAATATATATATAAAAGAAACTACACAGAGAGAGAAAGAAAAGAGATAAACAGTGTCTGAAAGGAAAAAAGAGAAACATGTTAACAGTATGTGTTTTAGGGAAGACAGAGGATATTTGTTTTTCTTTCTTTATTTCCAGATTTTCTTTTAAAGAACATGTTTAGTTGAATATAATAAGAAAGAATATACGCTGAGAAAACAATCATTCAAAAAGAGTCATGCACCACAATGTTCATTGCAGCACTATTTACAATAGGCAGGACCTGGAATCAACCTAAGTGTCCGTAGACAGATGAATGGATAAAGAAGATGTGGCACATATAAACAATGGAATATTACTCAGCCATAAAAAGAAACGAAATTGAGTTATTTGTAGTGAGGTGGATGGACCTAGAGTCTGTCTTACAGAATGAAGTAAGTCAGAAAGAGAAAAACCAATACTGTATGCTAACACATATATATGGAATCTAAGGGAAAAAAATGGTTCTGAAGAACCTAGGGGCAGGACAGGAATAAAGACACAGACGTGGAGAATGGACTTGAGGACCCGGGGAGGGGGAAGGGTAAGCTGGGATGAAGTGAGAGAGTGGCATGGACTTATACACTACCAAATGTGAAATAGATAGCTAGTGGGAAACAGCCGCATAGCACAGAAAGATCAGCTTGGTGCTTTGTGTCCATCTAGAGGGTGGGATAGGGAGGGTGGGAGGGAGACGCAAGAGGGAGGGGATATGGGGATATATGTATACATATAGCTGATTCTCTTTGTTATACAGCAGAAACTAACACAACAATGTAAAGCAATTATACTCCAATAAAGATGTTAAAAAAAAAAGAGAGAGAGATTTTAAGGCTTTGCTCAGGGTACAAAGCCAAATAGATGGCTTGTCAAAGGAAGATGCTCTGAATGCGTGTCTGTGAGTGCAGTGGTAAATTAGAGGCAAATCATTCCTCCTTTGCTAAGACAAGGTCTTAATGACAATTTACAGAAAGAGGGAGGTCTAGCATTTTCTCTATGTAGTTGCCCAGCTTCAAGCTCACAGTGGTCTGGTCAGTGCTTTTGTTGAGTAAATGAATAAACACCTAGTCTAGCTGACTCAAATCTGCAGGACATTTTTGCATGGACAACTTCTCCAGGCCCCCTCTTGGAATAGGGAAGGAAGAGAATAACCTAGGTAAATTAGAGTCAACTATCTCCCCCAAAGCTTTATTCCAGATGTTACTGGCAGCTGTTATGAACTTTATTAAAATTTAATCTGGTAGCAGAGTTTTTATTATTATTAGCTTGAGCATAAGAGTTAATTTTCTGAGCTTTACAAGTCACTTTGAGGAGAAGACTATCTCTTATTTACTTGAAAACTTAGAAGAGTTAAGCTCATCTGAATCCTCGCCAATAGGAAAGCTCAGAGCTCTCTACAGAAACATATTCTTTAGTTTGGAATGTCATCATGAAATGCCTCTTTCCTAATGTAGATTAACTTTGATGAACAATTGTTGTTAGTCAAGTGCCAAATATGTCCCCCCCCACCTTTTTTTTCCTTTTCCATAGCACAGTGTGTCTAATAGACCATGATAAAGCAATTGGATAATTATTAAAGCTAGGGAAAACATATCTTAGGTTTTACTCTGTCTCTGAAAGCTAGGCTGAAAATTTCTCATAAAACTGTTTTGTCAGTTTTCATGTGTTTGAGGAGTTTTGTAAAACAAAATATTGTAGGCACTTAGCTATTAATAGCTCTACCAGCAATTTACAGGTAAAATAGAGACTGGAGACTTAAGTGCCAGGGTTATGTTCAAACCCCTATTTGAAAAAACAGGAAGGGAAGGAGGGAGGGAGGGAGGGAGGGGGGAAGGAAGGAAGGAAAGGAGGGAGGGAAGGAGGAAGGAAGGAAAGAAGGGAGGGAGGGAAGGAAGGAGGGGGAAGGAAGGAAAAAAGAAAGGGAAAGGAAAAAAAAAAGGAAAAAACAGTAATTCTCTGGGAAAGTCACCCAGTATTCACTGGATCTTGCTTTGACTTAAATGTGCTAATTGAACTAAGCCAAAATATCTTCTCTCTCAATTCATTAGCAATATTGTAGTTAAAAAAGCACCTTCAGTTCCAGAGGGTAATGACCTTTTTAATTGAACTGAGGGATTCAGATTGCTGCTGAATAGTGGATTTAAATGCTGAATTCAAATGCCAAATTACCTTCCAGTAAATGTATAATTATGTGTCAAATGTGAGTTGCCCTAGCAATTTGCTTCTGTTTTTAATATATGGCTTTTCTTTGCATTTCAGAGGAAGACAGAATCTACTGAAATATTATTGTGTTTGATTGACACTTGACTGATCATAATAGTTGATTTCCCAAAAGAAATTTTGTTGAAAATATTTAAATAACTTGATAAAACATTACCTAAAACAATCACTATTTGCACTTCCCTAGGGCCTCTTGTCATTGTATCATTATATAAACATATGTTTTTGCATAGTTTTAATCGGAGTGTTTTGTTAGGGTCAAATGCTAAGCTATTGTAACAACAAAAACAAACAAAAAAAATCCCAAATTCAGTGGCTTAAACTAGATAGATAGAAATGTATTTCTCGCACATAACAGTCACGAATGAATATTTCAGGTTAGTGGTGCCTCTGCTCTACACAGTCACTCAGGGACTCAGGCTGATGGTGGACTTGCCTTCTTCACCATGTGGTCTCTGAGTTCAGTCTGGTTAGCCTATACGAAGGGGTGGAGAGAGTGTGGAGAAGACTAGGCTAGTCTTAAGTCTATCAGTGTCATTCATCACTTCTGCTTACCTTCTATTGAAATTAGTCACATGACCTCTTCTAAGTACAGGGGAGATTGGGGGATGTGGTGCTGGCAGCCATGTGCCAAACTACAAATCTATTACTAGTGAGGAAGTAAAGACTAGGTTTTCTGGACAGCTGCTGGCTCTGTTACAATGTATATGCAGTATTGCCTTCTACTTTCTCATGTAACATTATATTATAAACAATAGACCCTTCATTTAGTGCAGGATATGATGTAAGTGCCCTCCTACCCTGATACAAAAATGTCCTCACATAAATACAGCAAAGTTTTAACTAAAAAAGTAAATGACTCTTTCATAGCCTGAATGAATCTATAACATCTCATGTATCACATTTGAATTAAAAGTTTTACATTTGTTATATAACCCTCACACCACAATTTACCTTTGAAATTTTATAAAAAATATTACCTATCACTTGATGTATGTATGTTCCTAGCAGTCTGGGCTACTGGTTAACAAACCACTTTCTCTTTTTTTCCATAGAATGTGGTGGATGAGTCCATGGCATTGGTCATAGCCACTGCTGAATTCAACATTCCATGTATTAATTTACTAAAACTCCTTTCTGTTTTTTGCTATACATCATTCCTTTCTTGAATTTATTCTACTAGTTGACTTAAAATTAATCATTTCTTAAAAATAAATATTTCTTTAATATAAATATCAAGGAATGGGACAACTAGGTTATTATTTTTGATCATTGTCAGAATGTCCTCTGAAAATGTAGAACTGTTCTGTACATCTAGCAAAGAAAGATATGCTTGTTTAATGCAGCATGGTCTGCATTGGGTTTTACCAATTTCATTTTTCCCTTGACCAGTGTGAAATGGACCACTGTATGCCTTGACTCAACAGGAAGATAGAATCATTTTCCAAATGTTTGTCAATTTGTGCTTACTCTTGCAAATAGGTGTTACTACTCATTGACCTTTTCTCTAAGATTTGTTTGTTTGTTTAGAATCACAAGATCTTAACATTTAAAGTTGGAAGGAATGCTGAAAATAAGCTAATTTCAGCTTTGAAGCTTTAGTTTCCTCTCTTACATTCTTCCAAGTGATTATTTAGCCTTTACGAAAGCAGTTCCTAGGGTGGGAAAATCACTGTCTCCGTAACACTCAATTCCATCTTGCAACATCTTTCACATCGGACTGCTGGAAACAGATTCTCATCAAGCATCTATCTGAGTACAAAGCACTACTCTAGTGCTTTTATACGTCTTCCCTCACTTAATCCTTATACCAGCCTTATTGTTAACATGATTTACAGTTTATAAAAAAAAAAAAGTTCAGAGAATTTTAATGTCCAGTGTCACATTGCTGCTTAATGGGAGGTGAAACATTGGCAGGTGGATTTGTTGGGTCCCATATCCGTATCCATGTTTTTTTCTAAAAAGATGACTCTTCTACACTTACATAAAAAAAAAAAAAATCTGTCTACCTAGTAAGTGTTACTGTATCGTTTAGGGTTCTTCCCCATGATATCCCTTGAGATATATTGAAGTCAGCTATACACTCCCTCCTCTCCAAGGTAAAATTGGAGGTCCCTTCAGTGGTTACTTTTGGCTCTTTCCTTGTCAGAAACACTCTTCTTGAATACTCTGCAGTTTACTTTTTGGTACTTCCCCTCCATATGATACTCAGATTGGAATGTAGTATTCCTGCATTGGCGTAGGTAGCATACTGGATTATGAGACTATCATCTCACTTCCACAGGCACTTTATTAATTTGCCCTAATGATTTAGCTTTTCAAAGCCATGCCATAGTGTTCATTTCTATTGAACTTAATATCAGTATATACTTTTTTTTTTTTTTTTTTTTTGCGGTACGCAGGCCTCTCACTGTTGCAGCCCCTCCCGCTGTGGAGCACAGGCTCCGGACGTGCAGGCTCAGCTGCCATGGCTCACGGGCCCAGCCGCTCCGCGGCATGTGGGATCTTCCTGGACCAGGGCATGAACCTGTGTCCCCCGCATCGGCAGGTGGACTTTCAACCACTGCGCCACCAGGGAGGCCCAGTATATACTTTTTATGTATTAATAAGCTATTGAATTACACGCTTTAGCTATTTAATTATATCATTTATTTATTTTTTAGTTTTTGCTAATCTCCTGTTTTATCCTATGAAAAGAGCCTCCTTTGACAAGTCTCTGATTTTTGTGTCCTAAAATTTCTGTCACTGCAACTAAAAAGAATCAAAGTGTGGCTCTACTCAAAGAAAGGGGATATTCCTAGAATAATAAAGCACTTTTTTTTAAAAGACTTTTTATCATCTTAATCCATGCCTTTCTTTTCTTTTCTTTTTTTAATTTATTTGTTTATTTTTGGCTGCGTTGGGTCTTCATTTCTGTTGTGCGGTCTTTTCATTGTGGTCGCTTCTCTTGTGGCGCACAGGCTCTAGGTGCGCAGGCTTCAGTAGTTGTGGCACGTGGGCTCAGTAGTTGTGGCACACGAGCTTAGTTGCTCCATGGCATGTGGGATCTTCCTGGACCAGGGCAGGTGGATTCTTAACCACTGCACCACTAGGGAAGTCCATAAGGCACTTGCTAAAGTATTTAACATATGTTGTTTCTAACTCTTATGACTACAGTATGATGTGGATATCAGTCTCTATATTTTACTCATCAAAATTGAGTAATTTGTCCAAGTTCATAAAGAAAGAAGTTTAGAAGAAATTTAAGTCTAACTCTGTTGTTTTTTTTCCTCCTATATCATAATGGTAACAATGAATATATATTGACCCAAAGGACTAACTAATCATGAAAAAATAATAGAAGGGACTCACTAGTATTTCTTAGCTGAACTTGCAAAGGTCTTATGCAATGCTTATACTAAAAGTGAGAGTGGTTGAAACCATTATATTACAATCTCTTAAATTAACATGCCTGTGAATAGCAAAACAAGTGAGATTTGCTTTCCATATCCAATTTTGAGTGATTATTTCCAAAAGCAGGTAGATCAACATTATATTATCAGGTACTTTACTCAGCTAAAGGACATTAGAGTCTTCATTCTGCCAGGATGACCAACTGTCTGGGTTTGTCTGGGAAGGTATCATAAGTGGAGCAACTAAGCAATGTGTTTATGCCAGTATAGAATTGCTGGAGGATACTATTACTAACCCTTTGTTCTAGAATGGGGGAAGACAGTTAAAGCTCCACTTCATAGAGCTTCATCAAGGATACATGGGTCTATTGTGCTTATAAACTTCATTTACTTGGAAATCAGATACCCCATCTCACCTTCCTTGACTCTGTTCAAAGGTAAACCCATTAATTACTATTGTCTCTCCCACATCAGCAATCCAGGTCCGTAGGAGATGTTATAAGAGAGTGACTATCTGTAGAAACAAGGCAGTTTACAACTAGAGTGTATGAGGAATGGGTCTCTTCGTATTTCTCCCTCCAGATTTTTCCATCTTAAAGCAGAAAATAGACTATATTTCTTCCAACCTTTTCACAATGCTGAGCATAGTACTCAGCATAAAGTAGGCACCGTACACATGTTTGTTGATTAAAGGTTTAACTTGCTAATTTATTAGTCTCAGACGAAGTGTTTCTCTTTTCGTTCTCATCATTGTTCTCTGCAGAGAAACAGTGACAATGTGAATTTGTCACATAATAAGTGACGGGAATTTTCACACATAAATTTAACTCTTATTTCCTCATATGTTGAGGATTTTTATGCTAAATGTATGTACAGTGTCAACACACATACACACAGATTATTCAGAGATGCTTTAAATTTCAAGATGATTCCCCCTCATCACTTAGCATGTTACTTCTCCCTGTCAACTGGTATGTGCTAAGGGAATGCAAATTAACTGTATTATTAATTTAAGTTAAACATAATTAGTAAGGGAAATCTCTGCCCAAAACCGCATAACACATTTCAGAGCCAAATATAAATGAGTTACGATTAGCCTGCTGTTCCCCTTTAGTAGTACAGATTAATGGTATATTTGCTGTTGGTATAGAGATGCGCATACATGCGTGTTTTCTAGGGGTTTTAGGATCATTTGTGAACTGCAAAGGGAACTTCATATCTCACTGTCTTGAGGCAAAATCCCAGTATTTAATCGTTGTGAGAAATCAGGTTTGATTGGACACATGTCAATTGATTAAAAAGCATGAGTACTCTTTGTAGGCAGAACATTTAATGAGCTAAGTAACTTAATTTCTCCATCAGTCAGCAGCAGACATGTGTTCTCTTCATGCAAGTATCGCAGTGTTTGTTCTCCTGCCATGAACCATTATCCAGACTGTGTGTAGCATTGTTGCCAAATAACAGTTTTAGAAACATTCTTGACTAGAGGAAACACAGGGAGTAGCAATCCCTTAATGAAGCAGATTCATATTGATTAATTACATTCCACTTCCTCTGTTCAGGCCTGCAGCACAACTCTAGGAGGGAAAAAAATATGATGCAAGGAGGAGAAAAGCCCTCAAATTAAATTTTCAAGTCTGATTGATGATACTGCTCCCGCCTCTGAAAATCTAGTTTTTTTTCTAATTTCAATTATTCGTTTCCTGCTTCCCTGACTAGGCTGTTCTAACACAACTTGGTTTTTGCCTTGTTGCCTGTATCATTCCCTTCTCAGCTTGCTCTCATTACAGAATCCTGCCTGATAGGAGTGAAGACCCTTGAAACTGGGAATCCAGACGATATAGAGCAAAACCTATTGCTGGCAATGGGCAGTTAGGAGACAACACAGGCTGTTAACTTATGCTGTTGTTTTCTGGTAACCCTCCCAGGGCACTGCATGCATGCCATTATTCACAAGCAGGGTCACCATTCTAGTCCCTGATGGGATTTGTTTTTATCCAGAATTAGTAAGTAAGATAGCTGTAGAAGGTCCTGTGTAGTGAACTGGCCTTTAGGATGTTTTTGATGGCCTTGGCTGTTGGCACAGTCATGCCCTGTGTCTATAAGACAAAGTGCTTTAGGCCTGTGTGTGTGCACAAGGGTATAATTTGAAGTGTTAGTTTTAATGCCATTGCTTCCATTTATAGAGGATTGTAGGATTTAGAAAGTTGAGGCATTGGGTAGGGTCGTGGTAGGGAAAGATAAGTGTAAAAAAAAAAAAAGAAAAGTAAACAAAACTACAAGAGCAGCAGTGGAAAGAGAGAAAGATTTTGTGCCTAAACTGGGAATAGTAGAGAAAAATTTGTTGCCTAAACCGAAAGAATAAAGTAAAGGAAAAAAAGAAACAGCTCTAGAAAAGTAATTGTAACCAAATTTTGGAGGCCCTTTCTGAAGAGTTTGGGGTGTATTTTATAGATAATGGGACAATTATGAAGGTTTTTGAGGAAGGGAAGTGACGAAATCAAAGATGGACTCTGGGAAAACCAATTTCTCTCAAGAAGGGTAGGGTATTCGGGTAGTCTATCCAAGAGATAAAGTCCCAGTTAGGAGTGATTGCAGAGTGGAAAGATGAAGTTAACATCAGAGACTTCCGGGTAGTAGTGACAAGATTACACAGCTAATTGGGTATTAGGGAAAGGAAGAAGGAGGAATTCAAGATGACTATGGAATTTCAAATATGGGTGACTAGGAGTATTAGGATTTCATCATGAGACATAGGAGAACAGAAAAAGGGGCAAGTCAGGAAGGAAAATAGTAAGTTTGAT
Organism: Leucopleurus acutus; assembly: GCF_964270905.1. Lineage (NCBI taxonomy): Eukaryota > Metazoa > Chordata > Mammalia > Artiodactyla > Delphinidae > Leucopleurus > Leucopleurus acutus. The sequence goes on from NC_139156.1 coordinate 65,036,715, forward strand.
TTAAACTTGTTCAATCTGAAATATTAGTGGGATACATTTATAGTTATCTCCCATGGAGTGATTGATTGGAATATACAATAAAAAGTGGGGCTAAAAACACAGATTTATGTTTCATTCATGGGATTGGATGCTGTCTCCAAAGGAGAGAGTGAAAAGATGGAACAGGAAACATCTAAGGACAAAGCACTGAGAACACATAGCTGGCAGTAAGGGCATCAAAATGGGGAAGAAAAGGAACAGTTAGAGAAGGAAGAAGTAGGGATTCAGACACTGAAGGAGGTAGTTTCCAGACAGGAGGTGCCCAGTTATAACACATGTGTGGCTGTGAGGTCAAGGATTGGCATGGTCCTGGGCAGCTTTTTGAGGATTCTTAGCTTAAGGAGGTAGTCACCAGGTTTGGTGACTGGAGTAGGAACTTTGACACAAGAGGGTATTGACTTAGGAGATCAAGGTAAGGGAGGAAGGTCCATTGGATGAATTTTATTCAATTACTCCCTTTAGAAATATTTGCTGATGATCTGTTATGTGTTACGCAGTGATCTAAGGTCTGTAAAATCAGCAGTGAGTAAGTCAGATCCAGTCCCTTCTTCCGTGGCAATCACTGTAGAGGGAGCATAAGGACGTAACTGACAGTGAGAGGTCGAAGTAGTTTCTATGAAGTCTGATGGATCAAGATTCAAAGCAACTTTGGGGGTTTGGAGAAGAGGGAAAAAATATTTGGGAAGTGAAAAGAAGGGGACGTAACCCACCCATCTATAGGCCAATAGCAGAGAAGTTTAGAAGGGAAAATAGGCCACCATTTGAGAGGTCTGTGGGAGGTATCTTTAAGGGGCAATCAGATGTTAGAACAAATTGTTGAAAGGAATGTTCAGAAGATTTTGCTAGTGGTTTCCAGAGGGTATGGTGGAAGGCTTGTGAGTAGTTAAGTAGGGGTTTGAAACTGGATCAGATTAGATAATTTGCATAGCCTGATGAGTCCTGGGCTTCTTAAGGTGACTAAAATAAGCAGGGACAAAGGGTTTTATGGGATAAATCCTGTTGCTTCCTCAGACAGTGTGTCTGATGGGGATTCAGGCCATCTACTGTGAGCAGGTAGATTTCAGTGGGTTTCCTCTTCAGATGTAGCTCTTATGATGTACAGATGAACAGAGTGGGTGCCCTCACTGACCAACAGCCTGGTGAAAATTCACTTAGGTATATTGGAATATGAAGGTAGAAGGGAAAGAAACAATGAAAGTAGTGAGATAGGTGAGAAGCTGTTAGAAGTCCTGCAGAATGGTTAAAAAATGTAAATGCCCTTAAAGGCTAAGCTGGTAAGAATACCCCTCCCTCCATGGAAAAGTGAGGTATAAGGTGATGGAGAATGGTGGAGCCTATGGCTCTGTGGGTATTTAAAGAATACAAATGGATTTCCTAAAGAAGTACTTTGATAGACTAGATCAGGCTTCCAGTGTGCCGTTCCTGACCTAGAAGACCAGTATTATTATACTTAATGTAAGAAGTAAGATTTGAACAGGAATTTATTCCTGATTCAAATACACCTAGAACCTCTTGTCAGCAGAATGGAGGGAATAACACAAAGATTTTCTTAAAGAGAGTGGGCTCAGCCTCAAAGCATGTTGGTAACGGGTTGTTGCCAAAGATGAAGGACTGTAATGCAGCTGTAGAGCTTGGCTGTGACAAGAAGTTGAGACACTGTGTTCCAAGTCTTTATCCTAGATGGTACAGTCTGGTGGGTATGGCAGCATGTGGAAAGATGCCAGGCAGTAGACGGGGAAGAGACGAAGCAGCATTGTGACAGCTGTCAGGGCCTCCAGACAATGATCCGGAATACAGGGACCAGATTCCCCCACTCCAACCCTGGAATCTTCTCTTGTCTAGGCAAAAACTGGACAAAATAGAAGAAACAAGACAGAAGGACTTGGTTAAATGTAGGCTCCAATTCTAGAAAGAAACTGGGCTAGAAGGAGAGTCATCAAGCAAGTTCTGGATCAGGGATCAAGGCAGATGCTGTGGCCTGAAACCTGGACCCACATGTGGCTGAATTCTAGCACGGTGCAGCTCAAGGGCTCCATGGAAACTCAGGGTTCTGGCACTGTAAATCCCAGATTTAGTTTGAAACACAACTTAATTCCAAGTCCTCCTAATACGTCCTATAGACAAACCTGCCAGGATGCTTGCTGAACCAGTGAGGATTAACTAGGAGCCTGAAATGATCCTGGGCATGCAGGGGAATTTCAACAGTCAAGCCACCTTAGTAGATGTGTGGAGGAGAGAGACCAGCAGGGAAGAATTGAGCTGGGATGAGATGGGAGCTGAAAAGGAGAATGAAGGCAGTGGTGGGACTGAGGTGAGGAGGAAGTTCTGGTAAGCCCAGGAAAAATTTTGTTGGTTTAAAAAACAATCTGCTGTTGGGCTTCCCTGGTGGTGCAGTGGTTGAGAGTCTGCCTGCCGATGCAGGGGACACGGGTTCATGCCCCGGTCCAGGAAGATCCCACATGCCGCAGAGCGGCTGGGCCCGTGAGCCATGGCCACTGAGCCTGCGCGTCCGGAGCCTGTTGTTCCGCAACGGGAGAGGCCACGGCAGTGAGAGGCCCGCGTACTGCCAGAAAAACAAAAAAACAATCTGCTCACAAAATATTTTTATTTTTAATTTTTTAACTGAGAAAGGAAACATCAGATGCCCACTGTGTGTTAACAAACCAGCTTGCCCTCGTGAGGTCTGCTTCTCATCTAATCTCTTTTTGTGTCATGAGGCTATTGATATTGCAAAGATAAATTGAAGTGTTCACATGGGACTTGGAGATTTGTAGCTTTGGATATACATACTCATATTCCATTTGACAGTAGAAAGAACTGCTGAGACTTTTCCCTGTAGGTTTGAGCAAAGGAGCTAAGCCAGAAGCTCTGAGGTTGGCAAATGTCTTCAGACAGGAGACATATTTTGACAGATTCTGTGCTCCTTTTTTTGAAGAGACACCTTTTGTTACTCCAAGAAAAAGATCTCAGTGTTTTTGGGCTGTGTGATGCAACAAAAAGTAACAATGGCATCAGCATCTTCCCGATGGTCATAAAAGTATTGAATACTTCAAAAAAGTCCAAAAATTCAAACGAGAAAATGTGCACTTCTAAAAACAAGTGTCATGTAGCTAATACCCTCATAAAGAAAGGAACAGCTGATTTTATATCCAAATAGTTAAAAGCAATGGTCTGTTTGGTTCGCTCCTTTCTATGCCGTCCTTTTGCTTTATTTTTTTTTTTTTTCTTGCTAGACAGGAGCAGAACAAAGAGCAAGTCATAAAAATCAAGAGAGTGACCAAGAACCTAGAATCTTAGAGCAGAAAAGACCAGAAATCACCTGGCCTCACACCGTGATTAAACAGAAGGGATGTTGACCTTGCTGGGGTTACACAGCCCTCAGACCTGAAGAGGGACTCTGATGCCAAGTCTGGATCTATTCAGCAGCTACACTTTTCCTTCAGGACACCTATGACCCTTACTGCTCTGCTGATATTTCCAATTCCCTTCAAGTTCACCGTTGTGCCTATGAGTAAAGGCTTCAACTGAAGATAGCTCTAGAGAAGTGCCCTCAGGAGTTCACTGTTGCTATCAGTGCTTTTAGAGCCACAAGTTTGGATAGAAGGTCTCTGAAAAGGGTGAATACAGGGACAGGGTGTACTTAAAGATGTGTGCATGTTTGGGAGAGGGAGTTGATAAACTTGGCTTTCCCTTGTCATGGAAAGAGTTACCTTTGGCTTGAGGGCCTGAGTCTCATAGTGGATGTCGGCACTTCTCTTATCTTGGATGTCAAACTTACAATTGAAGGAAATCCCGACTCTCTACTTGATAGTTTAGGAAGCCAGCACCAATTCCCTATTTACAAAGATACTGGCCAAGGTTTAGGAATTTTTTTTTTTATTGAAGTATAGTTGATTTATAATATTGTATTAGTTTCAGGTATACAGTATAGAGATTCAACATTTTCATAGATTGTACTCCATTTAAAGTTAATACAAAACAATGGCTGTATTTCCCTGTGCTGTACAATAGATCCATGTTGCTTATCTTTTTTTTTTCTTTGCGGTACGCGGGCCTCACACTGTTGTGGCCTCTCCCGTTGCGGAGCACAGGCTCCGGACGCGCAGGCTCAACGTTCATGGCTCACGGGCCCAGCCGCTCCGCGGCACTTGGGATCTTCCCGGACCGGGGCACGAACCCGTGTCCCCTGCATCGGCAGGCGGACTCTCAACCACTGTGCCACCAGGGAAGCCCCTATCTATTTTATACATAGTAGTTTTTATCTCTTAATCCTATACCCCTATTTTGCCCTTCCCACATTCCCTTTCCCTACTAGTATCCACTAGTTTCTTTTCTATATCTGTGAGTCTGGTTCTGTTTTGTTATATACATTTGTTTGTTTTAGTTTTTAGATTCCACATGTAAGTGATCATATACAGTATTTGAGTATTTGTCTTTCTCTGTTTGACTTATTTCACTAAGCATGATGTTCTGTAAGTCCATCTACATTGTGGAATGTGGCAGAATTTCATTCATCTTTATGTCTGAGTAATATTCCATTGCACATATATATATATAATATATATATATATATATATATATACACACACACCACATCTTCTTAATCTATTCATTTATTGATGGATGCTTGGGTTGCTTCCATATCTTGGCTATTGTAAAGAGTGCTGCTATGAATATTGGGGTATATGTATCTGTTAGAGTTAGTGTTTTCATTCTTTTCAGATATCTACCTAGGAGTAGAATTGCTGGATCATATGGTAGTTCTATTTTTAGTTTTTTGAGGAACCTCCATACTGTTTTCCACAGTGGCTGCACCCGTTTACATTCCTACCAACAGTGTAGAAGTGATTCCTTTTTCCACTTCCTCACCAACATTTGTTTTTTGTAGACTTTTTGATGTTCGCCATTCTGACCGATGTCAGGTGATATCTCATTGTGGTTTTCATTTGCATTTCTCTAATAATTAGCGATGTTGAGCATCTTTTTGTAAGCCTGTTAGTCATCTGTATGTCTAGTTCAGGATTTTAATTAAAAGAAAAAAAAAAGCTGTTAAATATAACCTGGTCAGATTATAATGTCCTGAAGTACTATAATATGTATCTGCTCTCACTGTTTCCTAATGTCACTCATGACCCATACTGTTGAGAGAATGACATAGTGTCAAGAACATTGGCTTTGGAGTAAAGTATCCCTGTACCACTTATTGTCTTGGAGCTTTTTCTCTTCATCTGTAAAATGGGCATGTCATTATGAGGATTAATGGTAATGCTGGAAAAGTGGTGAACACAATGCCCAACCTTTCTAGGGATTCAGTAAGTAGTAACAATTATTTCTTCTGTTGCTACTGTTGTTTATAGTAGTGATGAAGAGGCCCTCCTGCTGCTTCCACTTTCTGTTTCCATGGCCTCACCACCATCCCCCAGCAGAACAGCCTCTTTTGCCCTCTTTGGGCTTATGATTTGTTTTGTTTTGTTTCTTTTTAATAGCAGGATATTTATCATTCTTACCAGGCACTTGGGTGGAGGAATTGGCTAGTTCCTCTCTGAATTTGACAAGTTTCACAGATTTTTCAGCAGACTACAGTGAGGAATGATGGTCTTTCTTTAGAACGGTGGTTTCCAAACTTTTAAAATCATTCATGTCTAACAATAAAATATTATTGAGGATATAGCTTAATACATATTTTTTTAATTTGTAAATAATATACAGTATCATATTAATAAGTTGGGTATAGATTAAAACATACACAGAAGGAAAATAAATAATGGGGAGAAAATATAAATAAATTCAATTATTTTCTTCCATATCCTTATGGGTCATCTTGCACAACCTCTGGAGTGCACACCTTAGAAAACCATTGCTCTAGAAATTTATCACTTTTTTTTTTTTTTGTAGACCAAGCTGCCTCATTCATAAACTAGGTACCTACATCACCTTTCTGAAAATGCATTTCACCCACTTGGATTTCTTTCCACCAGGAAAGCCGATAGTCTGGCTCTGTTTTGCAGACCAGGTGCCTGAAATCTCACTCTGGCTCTCATGCTGGCCCTATAACCCAGTATTTCTTTATCTTGTCTGTACATTTGACTAACCTGGAGAGCAGTTTAAAAAGTCTAGGGACCCTGTCTCAGGCCAATTAAGTAAAAATCTCCATGAGTCTGACCCCAGGCTGACAAGGGACTCTTCTTTTCTTCAAGTTAGCCTGTTAGGCCTTAGCTTGGGGTAAGCAAGTCATTTACCACAGGTCCTAGTCAACCCTCATGATGGGAAGCTAGGGCCTGAGAGGTTCCTGGAAAAGATCTGCTTTGCCTGCCTTCCTTCAGTTTTCCTCAGTCACTTGAGAGGAGGGCCATTTTGTGAATTCTTATTCTGGTGAAGGCAGCCTGGCACACAGTTTTGCCCCAGAGGCCAGCCCAGCCTGCACAGCAGCAGCCCTAGCATCTTGCTGCAGGTGAAAGGTTGGTATGTCCTTGTTGTCCCGAAGCTGAAGTTTTGCTTTGTTCTCTGTTTGTTAAGTAGGTTATGGGATCCAGACAAATACAGTGGATGATTGGCAGGACAGGAGGGGGCGGGAATCAGAAATGACTATCTTTACCTTCTCACTTTCAGAATAGTCCCTCGACTTATCTCTATTTCCAGAAAGTCCTAATAGTAAGGAGCTCATTTCTGTTTCTTTTTTGCTCCCTCTTTTTTATTGAGGGTAGGATGAGGAGAGAGAAAGTCTTTCCAGAATTTTTGCTAGTGCGATGACACCTAAATCAGAGGAAACAATTAATGCTTAAACAGTGGTGTTCTTCACAGAGCTTTTATTTGTACATAGGCATACACATATGTTGTATGTTAGCAATGAGTTAACCACCAGGAAACTTTCTTTCCCCTCCACCTTCTGCTTTCATCTGTTCCTTTGGCCCTCATTGTGAAAAAGCTTTCTAAATGCCTGAACTCACATTCCTACCTGGGATGTGAGTTGAAATGTATGAATCTAAAGATTAGTATCTAATTATACTTGTGCTCAGCTGCTACCATTGAGGCCAAAGAACATCTCTCCCCTTTCTCACAGCCAAGCCCGCTCTATCATCTCAAGGAGCCACCTGGGAGGCACACATTTACACAAGAAAAAGTCTCACAATATGTCCTGCTGACCTCCTCACAGCAGTCTGTTTCCTACAAACTACATACGAGCATAGCCAGGCACTGCTGCTGCAGATATTCTCCAGGATCATCCAGCTGCCGGTTACCCTGTTCTCTTTGCAATATTTCTGGGCATGGAAGTTTTTCTGAAGTGGTACCATGTATGTCCTGTGTGTTGAAGCTGCTCACAGTGGCCTGAGTACTGAACCAAAGGATGCTTACTGCAGTCTAACTTTGATACTAAAGTTATTTGCTCTTTATTCATTCCGAAAATTTGAGTATATCTTTTGCTCCTAAAGAGCAGAACAGGTATTATCAGATAATAATAACATAAGGTCAGAATGTTTACATGACTTGTCTAAGGTAACATACCTGGCCGTGATGGAACTAGAAGGAACACCCAGCATGAGTAAGGGATCGTGCTCAGCACAACAGATATAGAGATCAACACACAGATATACACTTAATACAAGTCAGAAACTCCATATACGTCTATCAATATGCCAGGCACTGTGCTGTGGAAACAACTATTAAAAGAGACATAAATTTTACACTCAAGGATTTTAGAATCTGATCAAGAAGGAAGATCCACAAGAAAACAATAAAATGCAATTCATTTAAAATATTTAATAAATACTTAAATTAGAGGAAAACTAAAGTTCTTCAAGAGCATAGGACACCTAAATTGGCTTGAAGGATCAAAGTGCAAAGATATAGGTGAGAGCACAGCATTTATGGAGAAAGTTGAGTGATTTGGTACACTGAAGCTTTAAGTACAAAAGCATGACTGATAGCATAGATCATGGAAGACTGTATGTAGTATGTAGAAAGAAATGGAAATTTACTGATGTAGCATCACACACAGACTTAATTTGTGTTATTTTGGTGGTATATGTATTATTAGAGAGAGAGAGCGTGAGCGAGTGAAAGAAAGAAATTTAAATAGTATTCTTTTTTTTAAGTAAATAAATTATTTATTTATTTTTGGCTGCGTTGGGTCTGTTGCTGCGCATGGGCTTTCTCTAGTTGCGGCAAGTGGGGGCTACTCTTCATTGCATTGTGCGAGCTTCTCATTGCAGTGGCTTCTCTTCTTGTGGAGCACAGGCTCTAGGTCCGTGGGCTTCAGTAGTTGTGGCATGTGGGCTCAGTAGTTGTGGCTCATGGGCTCTAGAGCGCAGGCTCATTAGTCGTGGCGCACAGGCTTAGTTGCTCTGCAGCATATGGAATCTTCCCGGACCAGGGATGGAACCAGTGTCCCCTGCATTGGCAGGTGGATTCTTAACCACTGTACCACCAGGGAAGTCCTAAATAGTATTCTTTAAAGTGAATTCCCCTATTCATTTAACAAATATTTATTCGTTGCCTGCTATACGATAAGCCTATTTTAGGCCCTTGAGCTATATCAGTGAACAAAACAAATGAAAATCTCTGCCCTCATGAAGTTTACATTTTCTTTATAATAGATTTTAAATTACTATATATGCAAACACATGTATTACTGTACAGGGTTTCATATATATTGGGGAATATACTATATTTGTTGGGCAATTTAAGGCATATTTAGTGTTAATTTTGAGTAAAATGTGGTTTTTGCCTTTTTTCCTTAAAACTTAACTCTAAGATTTGATTCCACTATATTCAATTAGCAGTTGGGGACTATTGAAAATTTTGAACACGAAAATGAAATAATGTTTGTATTTTGGAAAGAGGACACAGGCAGTGATGCTGATGTTATAGAATAGGTGATACCTAAGACTAACACCAGGGAAACCCATCAGGCTGCCATTTCACTGAAAATAAATAAGTAAACAAAATAGGACAATAAGGAAACATTTGAGAAGTATTGATATAGGGGAAAGAGAACTTCAGAATCATTCCCAGGATTCTGCCTTCGGTAATGGGATGATAGGTGCAGAGAGCAAAAAAGGACAGGTTAATACAGGTGAAAGCATTTTTGTATCTCTTCATTCAACAGACATTTACGGAAACTATAAAGTGCTATGCCAGTTACCACTTGTTGGCTTGCTTATGCTTTTATTCATAACTTGGAAAGACTTTTTGGTCCTATTTGTAATATACGATCATGACATAAAGCTGATTACAAGTTTCACTGTTAAAACAATCACACGCTGGCTACCTTCTCATTCATTACTCACAATCGCAGCCTGTGTTCATAAGGACAAAGGTAGAAGCCATGGCTGAGTTATCAGAGCATCTAGAGCTGCTGTCAGCAAATCAAATGGTCAGCATTCTTTTAAGGAAATCACCCGTTGGCTTTTAAAGTTAATTGTTTGCAGGTACCAAGTTCCTCAGCCAGGGTTATCAAAGTCGCTGAGAAAGAGGTGATTGAGACTGCTGGGAGCTTGGGAAACCTGGCTGAATACCATCTCATGTGGTGTCTTACCTTGCGGAGACTTCTTTTCTTTTCTCTTCTTTTCTCTTCTCTTCTCTTGTTTTCTTTTCCCTTCTTCCCTTCCTTCCTTCCTTCCTGCCTTTCTTTCTTTTTCTTTCTCTCTCTCTTTCTTTTCTTTCTCTTTCTTTCTTTCTTTCTTTCTTTCTTTCTTTCTTTCTTTCTTTCTTCCTCCCTCCCTCCCTCCCTCCCTCCCTCCCTCTCTCTCTCTCCCTTCCTTCCTTCCTTCCTTCCTTCCTTCCTTCCTTCCTTCCTTCCTTCCTTCCTTCCTTCCTTCCTTCCTTTCTTTCTTTCTTTCTTTCTTTCTTTCTTTCTTTCTCTCTCTCTCTCTCTCTCTCCCTCCCTCCCTCCCTCCCTCTCTCCCTCCCTCCCTCCCTCCCTCTCTCTCTCTCTCTCTCTCTCTCTCTTTCTTTCTTTCTTTCTTTCTTTCTTTCTTTCTTTCTTTCTTTTTCTTTCTTTCCCTGTCTCTCTCTTTTTCTCCCCTTCCCTCTCCCTCTTTCTTTCCCTTTGTTCCCCCACCATCCCTTACTCCTATCCTCTGCCACATGCCACCTGATCCAGGTAACATTAATTTTGCTTATCTAACACTTGGCAGACATTTATCAAGCATTTATTAAGTGACTGGCAATTTCTAGCCTTGGGAAATGCAATGAATAACACAGCCTCTGCACATAAGGAACTCACAGTCTAGAGTAGGAGACAGACTTCTAAATATATTATTACAATATGAATGCCATAAATTCTAAAGACAGTGTTTTTACAATATACTATGGAAGGTAAAGAGAGAAGGTACATAGTACACATGTATGTTTATTTTTTCTTGGTGATTATGTGACTTTGGGGATTGAGATAAAACAAGATGATGGAAATATCCATTTGTATCAGTCAGGGTTCTCCAGAAGGAGTTGGCTTATGTGGGTGTTGGGGCTAGGAAGTCCTCAAGGTATAGGACAGACTGATTAGAAACTGAGGTAAGAGTTGATGTTGCAGTCTTGAGTCTGAAATCTGTAGGGCAGGCTGTCAGACTGGAAACTCAGGCAGGATTCCTATCTTACAGTCTTGAGGCAGAATTCCTTCTTCTTTAGGAAACCTACTTTTGTTCACAAGGCTTCCAACTAATGGTATGAGGCCCACCCATATTATCAAGGGTAATCTCCTTTATTTAAAGTCAACTGATGGTGTTAGTCACATCTATGACAAATACGTCTATAGCAACAGCTAGGCAATTGTTTGACCAACAATGGGCACCATAGCCTAGCCAAGTTGATACATGAAATTAACTATCACACTACTACCTATATATGAAAATATTCCCCTACAAATTTCTGTATCCCTTTCACATTCCCTTCATATCTGTGGCCACAGAGACATGAAAGTCATATAGTGATGATGTGTAGTGGGTACGTTTTGGCTCAAACATGATGAATCAGATGATAACTGTACCAAAGAACTCAATCACAAAACTATGCTGCTTTATTAAACATGAACATATTTTATTAAACTCAATCACAAAACTATGCTGCTTTATTAAACATGAACATATTTTATTAAACATATTAAACATAAAACTTTAAATATAAATCTCAGAATATAATGAGTTCTGTCTTCTCTACCTCCACTTAGAAGACAGCTAAGCCAAAAATGAGACTCCCTCTTTTGATATAACAATCTTTCGGCATAGGGGTGACTAGAAGATAAAAGCTTTGTTGTTGTTGTTTTTGCTCTGATGGAGCAAAGCTGGGTGAGACACTGCAAATGTATAAAAGTTCTAACTCCTAGATGTATCAGAGTTATTCCCTTAGGATAGCACCTTAAAACTCAACCTTACTCCTCTGGTTCTGGCTAGGATGAGGACACCAAACATCTAATTAGTACCTCACTTAGAACCAAGGAAAAGGGGTCTCTGTCTTGGGCCCTATGTGTTAGAGGGCCACACATATCACAGACACACAACATAAATGCTTCTCACCTGGTATCTGGCCTTTAGAACTGGCTCAATGCAATCTGTAACTCTAAACAGCCACTTCATGATTGATAGGACTCAGGCCCCAGGAAAAAGTCCTCTGTGTCACTTCCTACATCATCAAAGCAAAGGACAGTAGAGTGCAAATGCCAAGAAAGCATTCAGGTTGAACTGCTGTGCATGTCAATTGGAGACAGACATCTTGCTTTGGATTATGGGGGAGTGGGGAGTGGATTTAAACAGTGTAAGAGAAGTGATAAACTTTCAGATTCTTTCCCTTGGAATAAATGCACAAAATCCTTGTATAACCAAGAATTGTTTCCCCAAGTAGAGGTGAACATCAATTTTCTTGATTCTTTTCATGTTTCATTGGTGGATTTGAAAGTATATACAAATTATAGTATTTTCACATGGTGACTAAGATATGTATTGCATTATTAAACCATTCATATTACTCTTAAATTTGCACATGTGTAAGACTAGAGAAGACATGAATGAAACATGCTATCAATTCTTTATACTGGCAAGCAGATGGCAAGTTATGAGACTTAAAGATTTTAAAGATAAAAATATCAGCTTTAATGAAATATTCTGAAATTGAAATTTGATATTTATTACATACATCTTTTTTTACTTTAATAGGAAATTTTGAATTTTTAAGAGAAAGGAATTTTAAAACAAAAGTAATTTTATTTTTGAGTACTTATATTACTTTTTGATAAAATATATTTGCATTTTCTGCCATTTCATTAAAATTGCATTTTATTTTAAATCCTTTGGGTTATCACTGTCAGTAATACACAAATTAGTTGAAAATCTTGATTAAAACAACGTAATATTTTGATAAAGGCAAGAAATATAAATTTTATGGACTACACACACAAGAGTTTATGAACTGTTTGTTTTATTACTCATATAAACATTGCCATCTCATCAACAGAAAATCCAGGTATGTACAGTGAATATTAAATTTAGTGTCTTTGATAGTTTGCCAACTTTAGGCATCTAAAAATCCTTGCTTTTCATATACTTTTGATTTGTCATTAAGAAATTATTTTTTAAGGTAACACAATGATAGAACATACTTTATTGAGCTTCTTATTTTTATTTATAACTTTTATATTTAGTCATGTGGTATGTGGGCCTCCACTTGTACTCCTGCCTTGGGTCCTGCAAATGTAGAGGTGGGATCACTACTAAACAGTTGAGCCAGTGTCTGGGAGAAGCCACCGGTATCCTCAGGGAGCCACAACTATTCTGAGAGATGGATGACCATCTTTAACCCTTGAAAGAGGGTGGGAGCAGAGGAGATGAAATAAGCAATACCATTATTATCTCTACCTTTTGTCTCTTTGTACCCAGTAAACAGACTGCATTTCTTTCTTAAGAGCTGGATATCTAAAAATGTTAATTCAGGAAAATTATGTAGGTGGGCCTGAAAGAATGGAAATAGGCTGTAAGTAAGTTATTGAAATTAGCCCTCAGAAATTATTGTACAAAAGGGGACATTTGATGTGGATCTGAAAAGATGAATAGAACTCTTCCAGGTGGATAAATTGTGTGTGGGAAGAGGTGCACTAGGAAAAGGCATAAAAAGCAGGGTGCATTTAGAATATTTCAAAATGTTCAGATGACTAAAACACTGGGTGGGAGGGAGGAAGTGGAAAGAGGACTGAAAAACTAGAACAGAAAAGGGCATTATACATCTTCCTAAGAACTTGGACTTTATCCTTTATATGGTAGGGAATTGTTAAAAGAGTTTCAAGCAGGCAAGTGACATGATTGGTTTTGCCTTTTTAAAATATCACTTTAAAACTTTGGTTTTCAAATTTTAGCATGCATGGTAATCACTTGGAGGGCTTGTTGGGACACAGATGGCTGGTCTCCACCTCCAGAGTTTCTGACTCAGTAGGACTGGGGTAGAACCCAAGAATTTGCATGTCTAACAAATTCCTATGCTATGCTGCTGACATGGGAACCACACTGTATAAGAAGCACTGTTCAACAACAGGAGGATAGATGGTGAATCGTTCAGAGAGGTGAAACTACAGAGAGTAGATGAGATAGGGGATTGTTATAATAGATCAGGCAACAATCATGAGAATTTTATTATAGAGGCAGTGATGAAGAGTTTCAAAAAAAGAATGTTAGGAAGTAGGAACTTGCTGACTGACTGAATTTGGACGCTGTAGGTAAGAAAAACAGAGGTGTTGAGAATCACTCTGTATCTGGTTGATTTGGCTTTGGATGTGTGAAAGAGCCCAGGTTTGTAATCTATGGAGAGCGCCACAAAGAGAATGGATTTATATTTTAATTCTAGGTCATTGGTGTAAAGGTGCAATTTAATACAACTTCACCTAGCTTTGAGTATGCTAAACCAAGAGAGGGAAATATCATTCATCTACAGAATACACTACTCCATTAGCAAACATTTGAAGTAAATATTGTTAATATGTTAATACTTCATTCATCTATTACAGTCAGCATACCTTCACCATTGTAGCATTTTGAGCACAGTTAAGCATTGATCTCTTGGTAGATTGCCTTAAGTCTGTGACTTAATTCCTTTCTTACAAGATAGAGCTGTCAGAATGGGCACTTTTGTTTCATGATGCTGCTATTATGTGGTTTTTCTCTCTATATAATGTGTCTTTCTACTTTTTAAATATTACTTTAGGTTTAGTCACATTTAATATTATTCTCTTCCACAGGAGGAAGGAGATAGACTCACCCTTAACATTTGAATGGATCAGGGCAAAAGTATAAATGAAGGCTTCGGTTTCCATTTGTCTAAATATGTAAATATGCATATGTTGTAAACCAAGAAAACAAGCTCTTATATATGTTCTAGTTCTCTGCCTTCACACACACTCACATACTTAGATTCACATAATAACAAGTTTTAAAACTGTGTGTAAGTTTATTGTTTTGTGCCAGTCTCAGCCTATAAATAACCAATGTTGTGGTTGGACTGGCCCTTGAGGTTCTTATTATGATTGCCAGATGCCCTTTCGCAATAACCATAGGGTCACTTTGAAAAAAATAAAGGTTTATTACTTACAGGATATGGAAATTACACGGCACACCTGGGGCCACACAGTGAGGCCATGAGTAGAAAGAAAGTACACATGGGGTTCTGCTTGCGTTTGGGAGGAGGGTGGGGGCCTAGGGTTTCACAGGCTCACTCTTTATTGGTGAATTTAAAACATAAGAGCTGGAATTTCAAGCACGTGGAAAGGAAAAATAAGATCTTGGTTGAAATCAACCAAGATCTCTAAAACAAAGGGGAGGCAAGCTGGCGTTTTGTCTGGTTGTGTGGCTGGCAGTGTGTTTACTTGAGATAGCTGTCTTTGAAGGGCACACCTCTTTTCAGTGGATGCCTTGGCATTTAATTTAGGGTTTATACTGCACCTGTGCCTTTTCTATGATTTAAATTTGCCTGTACATCAAAGATGGATGAATTTGCTCATTCATCCCTCTGGGATATTGACTGATGGGCTTGTGGTGACTGCATGAATCACAAAATGTGGACAGACATGAATTGATTCATACATGTTATACATTAATTCCACATTATTTCTATGTCATTTTAGTGAAATTACTAGATTATAATAAGCAGCTTTTATATAATTTTTGTTCTATTGATGGTAATGATTTTAAAGGATTGAAATATAAAACATAATTGTCCACAAGTGGGCAAAATTTCACATACTAATATCAAAAGGTATACTTAAGAAAATGTAACATTAAAAAATTAGAATTATTTTTCATTTGTTTTCTAAAAGTTATTCAATATAACTTTTTAAAAAGTACAAATTGGGCTTCCCTGGTGGCGCAGTGGTTGAGAGTCTGCCTGCCGATGCAGGGGATACGGGTTTGTGCCCCGGTCTGGGAAGATCCCACATGCCGCGGAGCGGCAGGGCCCGTGAGCCATGGCCGCTGAGCCTGCGCATCCAGAGCCTGTGCTCCGCAACGGGAGAGGCCACAGCAGTGAGAGGCCCGCGTACGGCAAAAAAAAAAAAAAAAAAAAAAAAGGTACAAATTATATTAATGCATATCAGCACTTAAAATCAAAATTATCTAAATAAAAAACCAAACCCAAAACAATTAATAAAATGATAATAGGACCATACATATCGATATTTACCTTAATGTGAATGGATTAAATGCTCCCACCGAAAGACACAGGCTTGCTGAATGGATACAAAAACAAGATCCATATATATGCTGTCTACAAGAGACCCACTTCAGACCTAGGGACACATACAGACTGAAAGTGAGGGGATGGAAAAGGATATTCCATGCAAATGGAAATCAAAAGAAAGCTAAAGTAGCAATACTCATGTCAGATAAAATAAACTTTAAAATAAAGAATGTTACAAGAGACAAGGAAGGACACTACATAATGATCAAGGGATCAATCCAAGAAGAAGATATAACAATTATAAATACATATGCACCCAGCATAGGAGAACCTCAATACATAAGGCAACCGCTAACAGCTATAAAAGAGGAAATCAACAGTAACACAATAATAGTGGGGGACTTTAACACCTCACTTACACCAATGGGCAGATCATCCAAACAGAAAATTAATAAGGAAACACAAGCTTTAAATGACACAATGGACCAGATAGATTTAATTGATATTTATAGGACATTCCATCCCAAAACAGCAGATTACACTTTCTTCTCACGTGCGCATGGAACATTCTTGAGGATGCATCACATCTTGGGTCACAATTCAAGCCTCAGTAAATTTAAGAAAATTGAAATCATATCAAGCATCTTTTCTGACCACAACACTATGAGATTAGAAATGAATTACAGAGAAAAAAACGTAAAAAACAGAAACACATGGAGGCTAAACAATACGTTACTAAATAACCAAGGGATCACTGAAGAAATCAAAGAGGAAATCAAAAAAGCCTAGAGACAAATGACAATGAAAACACGATGATCCAAAATCTATGGGATGCAGCAAAAGCAGTTCTAAGAGGGAAGTTTATAGCTATACAAGCCTACCTCAAGAAACAAGAAAAATCTCAAATAAACAATCTAACCTTACACCTAAAGGAACTAGAGAAAGAAGAACAAACAAAACCCAAAGTTAGCAGAAGGAGTGAAATCACAAAGATCAGAGCAGAAATAAATGAAACAGAAAGAAAACAATAGCAAAGATCCATAAAACTAAAAGCTGGTTCTTTGAGAAGATAAACGAAATTGATAAACCATTAGCCAGACTTATCAAGAAAAAGAGGGAGAAGACTCAAATCAATAAAATTAGAAATGAAACAGGAGAAGTTACAACAGACACTGCAGAAATACAAAGCATCCTAAGAGACTACTACAAGCAGCTCTATGCCAATAAAATGGACAACCTGGAAGAAGTGGACAAATTCTTAGTCCATTATAAGACGTATAACCTTCCAAGACTGAACTAGGAAGAAATAGAAAATATGAACAGACCAATCACAAGTAATGAAATTGAAACTGTGATTAAAAATCTTCCAACAGACAAATGTCCAGGACCAGATGGCTTCACAGGTGAATTCTATCAAACATTTAGAGAAGAGCTAACACCCATCCTTCTCAAACTCTTCCAAAAAATTGCAAAGGAACACTCCCAAGCTCATTCTACAAGACCACCATCACCCTAATACCAAAACCAGACAAAGATACTACAAAAAAAGAAAATTACAGACCAATATCACTGATGAATATAGGTGCAAAAACCCTCAACAAAATACAAGCAAACAGAATCGAACAACACATTGAAAGGATCATACACCATGATCAAGTGGGATTTATCCCAGGGATGCAAGGATTCTTCAATATACACAAATCAATAAATGAGATAAACCATATTAACAAACTGAAAAATAAAAACCATATGGGCATCTCAATAGATGCAGAAAAAGCTTTTGACAAAATTCAACACCCATTTATGATAAAAACTCTTCAGAAAGTGGGCATAGAGGGGAACTACCTCAACATAATAAAGGCAATATATGACACACCCACAGCAAACATCATTCTCAATGGTGAAAAACTGAAAGCATTTCCTCTAAGATCAGGAACAAGACAAGGATGTGCACTCTCACCACTGTTATTCAACATAGTTTTGGAAGTCCTAGCCATGGCAATCAGAGAAGAGAAAGAAATAAAATGAATACGAATTGGAAAAGAAGAAGTAAAACTGTCACTGTTTGCAGATGACATGATACTATACATGGAGAATGCTAAAGATGCCACCAGAAAACTACTAGAGCTAATCAATGAATTTGTTAAAATTACAGGATACAAAATTAATGCACAGAAATCTCTTGCATTCCTATACACGAATGATGAAAAATCTGAAAGAGAAATTAAGGAAACACTTCCATTTACCATTACAATATAAAGAATAAAATACCTAGGAATAAACCTACCTAGGGAGAGAAAAGACCTTTATGCAGAAAACTGTAAGACACTGATGAAACAAATTAAAGATGATACCAACAGATGGAGAGATATACCATGTTCCTGGATTGGAAGAATCAATATAGTGAAAATGACTATACTACCCAAAGCAATCTACAGATTCAATGCAGTCCCTATCAAATTACCAATGACATTTTTAACAGAACTAAAACAAAAATTCTTAAAATTTGTATGGAGCCACAAAAGACCCCGAATAGCCAAAGCAGTCTTGAGGGAAAAAAACGGAGCTGGAGGAATCAGACCCCCTGACTTCAGATTATACTACAAAGCTACAATAATCAAGACAATATGGTACTGGCACAAAAACAGAAATATAGTTCAATGGAACAAGATAGAAAGCCTGGAGATAAACCCATGCACCTATGGTCAACTAATATATGACAAAGGAGGCAGTGATATACAATGGAAAAAAAGTCTCTTCAATAAGTGGTGCTGGGAAAACTGGACAGCTGCATGTGAAAGAATAAAATTAGAACACTCCCTAACACCATACACAAAAATAAATGCAAAATGGATTAGAGACCTAAATATAAGACCTGACACTATAAAACTCTTAGCCGGAAACATAGGAAGAGCACTCTTTGAGATAAATCACAGCAAGATGTTTTTTGATCCACCTCCTAGAGTAATGGAAATAAAAACAAAAGTAAACAAATTGGACCTAATGAAACTTCAAAGCTTTTGCACAGCAAAGGAAACCATAGACAAGACGAAAAGACAACCCTCACAATGGGAGAAAATATTTGCAAACAAGTCAACAGACAAAGGATTAATCTCCAAAATATATAAACAGCTCATGCAGCTGAATATTAAAAAACAAACAACCCAATCCAAAAATGGACAGAAGACCTAAATAGACATTTCTCCAAAGACATACAGATGGCCAAGAAGCACATGAAAAGCTGCTCAACATCACTAATTATTAGAGAAATGCAAATCAAAACTACAATGAGGTATCACCTCACACCAGTCAGAATGGGCATCATTAGAACATCTATAAACAACAAATGCTGGAGAGGGTGTGGAGAAAAGGGAACCCTCTTGCACTGTTGGTGGGAATGTAAATTGATACAGCCACTATGGAGAACAGTATGGAGGTTCCTTAAAAAACTAAAAACAGAATTACCATATGACCCAGCAATCCCACTACTGGGCCTATACCCAGAGAAAACCATAATTCAGAAAGACACATGCGCGCTTCCCTGGTGGCGCAGTGGTGGAGAGTCTGCCTGCTGATGTAGGGGACACAGGTTCGTGCCCCAGTCCGGGAAGGTCCCGCATGCCGCGGAGTGGCTGGGCCCGTGAGCCATGGCCGCTGAGCCTGCGCGTCCGGAGCCTGTGCTCCGCAGCAGGAGAGGCCCGTGTACCGCAAACAAACAAACAAACAAAAGACACATGCAATCCAATGTTCATTGCTGCACTGTTTACAATAGCCAGGTCATGGAAGCAACCTAAATGCCCATCAACAGATGAATGGATAAAGAAGATGTGGGTACATATATACAATGGAATATTACTCAACCATAAAAAGGAATGAAACTGGGTAATTTATAGAGACGTGGATGGATTTACAGACTGTCATACAGAGTGAAGTAAGTCAGAAAGAGAAAAATAAATATTGTATATTAACGCATATATGTGGAACCTAGAAAAATGGTACAGATGAACTGGTTTGCAGGGCAGAAATAGAGACCCAGATGTAGAGAACAAATGTATGGACACCAAGGGGGGAAAGCCGCTGGGGGGTCGTGGTGGTGGTTTGGTGAATTGGCCAATTAGGATTGACATGTATACACTGATGTGTATAAAATTGATGACAATAAGAACCTGCTGTATAAAAAAATAAAAGGAAAATTTAAAAAATTAAAGTGTTTTATCTAAATCATTTAATATTTTTATATTTTATAGTGCTTAGTATCCATTTAATTGCTTACATAAAAATTTGATGTCTTTATAAACCTCATGAATGATATGACTAGATCTACCTACTTACATGTTTCAGAGTAATAGGAATTAATGTTGCAGAATATTGCTGAGTCAACACGTGGAACTGTTGTGACTACTGTAGGAACCTATGAAGCTAAAAATTAGAACAAGAAGAGCGTAAAGAATACGGATACTCTGTATACCTGGGAAAAAATACTGAACACAAGAATATATTGCATTCTTCTGAGATTATGACTTGACAAGGTCATTAATTTATCTTTTGTCTTCCCTAAGCACTTCCATTGCTCATGTTCTCTCCACACTAGGAAGCAGTGTCCTTCTCAACCTAGACAGACACTTCGTGTCATTTAGGCACACTCCGTTGTCTCTTTTTCTTTAAAACATTAAGGAAATGGGCAACACATGTTGAAAAACATTTCTCTGAGGCTTCAATGTTGTTAGTGAGGGAAGCCAATATTAAGCACACAGGAGTCCTGTTCCTGATAGCAGGGTGTGAAAGGCAGAGCATACTGTAGTGGCTCTAAGTGTCAAGTACTAATGTTGGTATTTTAGATACTTTAAAAGAGAAAAAATAATAAATTATAACTTTCTTTTTCTCAGCACCCTCCATTTGACCCTCTTCCTCTCCAAAATGTTTGATCTCTTAGAAATATCTGTTATTTGGTGGAACAGGTGCTCTCAGTAGGCATTCGAATTAAAGAAACTAAATAAAGGATAAATTCCTTACACAGTTAAAGTATTGTGTACAAGCACAAAGTTAAATAAAGGCCCCAAGGAGATGGAGCTGGGAGTAGGGGAGAAGGTTAGAGACATTGGCCTGAAAGGGGAGAGTGTAGTAAGGGGGAGACCTTAACTGGGTATCTAAGGGGACTGTGAGAGGGGAAGGAGGGAAAGGACCACGGGAGTGGATAGAGATGGAGAGGAAAGAGGAGAAAGTAAATAGGAGAAAGATAAATGGAGAGGGATGTGGGGGAAAAATGGTAGTTAGGAATTTGTGATGTATATTTAAGAAATAGCATGGATTCCAGTGTCGCAAGAAAGGAGTGAATGAAGGGAGAGTAATAGGAGTTGAGAGCAGAGAGCTATCAGGGGGACAGACAAAACAGGACCCGGTAAGAGTGCTGAGTACCCTGAATGGTATGGGATGTCACTGATGGATTTGGTTGAGAGGAGTGACCAGGTTTTTAATGATGATTCATAGACCGGGAGATAGAATACTGGTGGATAAAGATGGAACCAGGAAGACTCCGGGTTACCATGAGTCTGGAGTCCAGACAGCAGTGAGAGTGAGACTGTGTGGTGGGCCTGGAAGATTGCAGCACAGTTCTGTGGTGGTGTACAATGACAGTGTTGCCAGGGCACAGTCCATTAGCAGTGGACTGACAACCCACTCTGTAAACGGAGCTTCCAACTCAGGATGATGTTGTCACTCATTTCTTTATTTAAGACCTTTAATACTCATAGTGAAGACAAAAAACAAACAGCCAGAAGCCCTGCCAGGAGCCTAACTTGAAAGCATAGAGTACGAGTCTGCTTAATATTGCCAAATGAGAGAGATTCTCTGGTTTGAGTTACTTTTGGAACCAAGATCCAAAAGGAAAAAAGCCACTAGTGATTAAGAAGAAAGATGGAAGGTGAGGCAATTGTGGGAACCACAGTGAGTTTCTTGCTGGTTAATGTTGACAGAGACATAAATAATTTTAAAAAATTGGATCTTATTTCTGTCTAATCAGGAGGGAAAATAAGATGTGGGTGGGCAACGGGGAGAGAGGGGCACAGATCACATCACCCTGCTAGCTTTGTGGTTTTCAGGCCTGCTGTGTGGAGCTAGAGATCTGTTGTCTTGAGGGTTTTGGAAGGAGGATGGAGAAGTATATGAT
This sequence comes from Leucopleurus acutus, assembly GCF_964270905.1. Classification (NCBI taxonomy): domain Eukaryota; kingdom Metazoa; phylum Chordata; class Mammalia; order Artiodactyla; family Delphinidae; genus Leucopleurus; species Leucopleurus acutus. Next base: position 65,058,568 of record NC_139156.1, read on the forward strand.
GGACTCCTTAGTTAAGATATGAGTGTACTAATAAAAGTTGACCTGCAGTTTCCTATCTGAGCATCCAACTTTTCCCAGTGCCTCCAGGGAGATGGCCTGGATTTTAAAAGAAAATAAATAGGAAGAAACAAGTATATGGATAATCTTATGCTTTCCACAGTTGTTATTATCATATGGACACATTCTAAAAGTATTTGCTTTTTCTCTTTCTGACTTACTTCACTCTATATGACAGACTCTGGGTCCATCCACCTCACTACAAATAACTCAATTTTGTTTCTTTTTATGGCTGAGTAATATTCCATTGCATATATGTGCCACATCTTCTTTATCCATTCATCTGTCAGTGGACACTTAGGTTGCTTCCATGTCCTGGCTATTGTAAATAGAGCTGCAGTGAACATTTTGGTACATGACTCTTTTTGAATGATGGTTTTCTCAGGGTATATGCCCAGTAGTGGGATTGCTGGGTCATATGGTAGTTCTATTTGTGGTTTTTTAAGGAACTTCCATACTGTTCTCCATAGTGGCTGTATCAATTTACATGGGTAAGCTGGGATGAAGTGAGAGAGTGGCATGGACTTATATATACTACCAAATGCAAAATAGGTAGCTAGTGGGAAGCAGCTGCATAGCACAGGGAAATAAGCTCGGTGCTTTGTGACCACCTAGAGGTGTGGGATAGGGAGGGTGGGAGGGAGGGAGATGCAAGAGGGAAGAGATATGGGGACATATGTATATGTATAACTGATTCATTTTGTTATAAAGCAGAAACTAACACACCATTGTAAAGCAGTTATGCTCCAATAAAGATGTTTAAAAAAAAAAAAGTATTTGCTTAACTGTTGTGCAGTCTAGCATAGGAAGCTGAATGTGAGATGTCTTTTCTATTTGTATCAGAGAAAATGTAAAATAAAGTCATTCAGCATGAAAATGTGTTGCTCAATTTTAAGCATGGTTTTCATTATGCTACTTCAGAGCTCTGAAGGAAAAGAATACACTGTAGTGTGTCATAGCATTTGTAGGCAAAGGAGAGCTGACAATGTATTCAAATGGGTTTTGCCATGGTATGAGGGTTGTGTGTGTTTGAGTGTGTGTGTGTGTGTGTGTGAGAGAGAGAGAGAGAGAGAGAGAGAGAGGGAGGGAGGGAGAGAAAGAGAGAGGGAGGGAGGGAGGGAGAGAGATTTTGATTATTTGCTTTGACAAGTATTAACTCTACATTTTCATATCTGGAAAAAAATCGCTAGTGACAACTTTCAGATAAAGTTGACACTTTTAAAACTGAGGATGGCTACCTTCTTGAACAATACTGACATATCTGAGCTAAAGGCAGCTCTTTGGGACAATAAATTCTTAATATGCAGGTCAAATGTTTACCAATTCATTTACTTCCTTCATCATTTCTCATCGAGAATTAGAAAATCTTGTGCTCTAAACCTCCTAAGGGAAATCACTGATATAATTTTTAAGTTAATATGTTTTTGGACATTCCCTGAATTAATTGTGAATCTCACTTTGTAAATATTACATGTTTACTGCTTCCCATTTGCGCATCTTCAGAGAATTCTCCACCATCCTTCCCTTTCTAAGATTTGTGGCTAATAAGTACCCAGTTAGAGGATATAAACGACTATGTTGGCTTTATTTCAGCTGCACCAGTACTGTACCCTAACAAGAAGGCATGAGGGAAATTTATTTTTGGTGTAAGGGAGGTTTTGACCTAGCGAAGGTGAGTGAGCCCAGAAAAGATGGCTGAGTGCGGGGTTGGTGGGAGACAGTCAGAAAGAGGGAAAGCCATCAGACAGACATTCTACAGAGTAAAATATGAGCAAAGGAAGAACTGTAGAAAGAAAGGTCAACCACATAATTCTAAATTGTGTTGAACAGGAAAAGCAACGTAAAGAACAGGGAAGACAAAAGCAGATTGAATGACGAAAGATGTGAATGACAGACACTAAGGATAATGTGTTATTAGAAGGGTCAAGTGCTTAGACCTACACATTTCTTGAATTGCAGGGTATATATCTATCTTATTTATATTGTGTCAATTCTTTCTGATGTTTCTGAAGCTGAAGGTTAGGAAGTGTTTGTGTTCTTTATCTTACTAAAGTTTCTTGAAGAGACTAATTGTGTATTCCAAGTTCCGTATTACTTGACCATACAGAGAATGTATAGTTCTAACAAATCACTCTGAGGTTTTGTGTCAATTGGTAGAACACAGTACAATTTTCCCCCACTACAAATATCTTTGAGAGTGGGTTTCCACATTATCTACTTCAGGTAGGTAACCCTGAATCCATTTATCTACAACTAGAAGAAAAAAATGCATTTCAACATGAACTGTTAATACTTTTTTTAATAGGTTCTTTGACAAAGCACAATAAGATTAACAGGATATTAAAAGATATTCTGCAGGTAGAAAATGGTAAATGTTTGAAGAAGTAGCATCATTTGCAACATACCTGATGCAAAGAGAATTCCAAAACTAATAATTGGTGCAAATACATAACAAAATTTTAAAATTTGTTTCAACCTTGAACTGCAAGTAACTCAAATAGTTATTTTGTTCTTACCTCAAATTATATTTCATTATATGTGAACATATATTTCAAATATACACTTTTAAACTGTATATTCAAAACATATATTTTGAATATGTGTTCAAAATATTTATGGAATTACCACAGAGGTAACTTCAGGAAAAAAACACTTATTAAAGAATTTGCATTTCATTATGAATACTTTGGGAGCTACATGTAAATGTTTAAAAAGCTCAGTTTACCTTATTGTTGAAGCTTTTTTTTTCTTTTTTTTTTTTAAACACAGAGTTTTTTTATTGGGTTGGCCAAACAGTTCATTCGGGTTTTTCCATAACATCTTATAGAAAAACCCGAACGAACTGTTTTGCCAACTCAATATATCCTAAACAATCTATGCCATTCCACCATTCTGTCAGCAGAGCATGCCATTAGTGATGGATAAAAGTTAAGAAACCAAAGTCTTTATCAGTTAGAAAAATATTTCTTCAGAAGAGGAAAGCTGAACCAGCTTTTGGGGTAAACCAGGATCTTGACTTGTTTTCTCGTTCACCATTGCAAATAGTTTTAAATAGTTTAAATCAGTGTCAATCATGCAATTGCCCTTGTAGAAGAGTAAGAAAGGCTTTGAAGAAGTGATTCTGTTCTGACCTTGAAAAGGTATGCAGAAAAGGAAGTGGAATGTGAAAATACTCTTATAGACTGGATCTGCCAGTCACTGCTCTTGACCCAAGCAAATCTTTTAATGTTTCCAGATCTCAATTCTCATATCTTTAAATGAGAGTATTTGACCAGATGGTTTCTAAGAACCTTTCTAATTCCAACATTCTGTTTCCACAGTAGATCTTAATCTCAGAGGATGGACACGTGGACTTTATTTTTATAACTGCTTTATTGAAGAAGAGAGTGGCATATTGTGTTATTAGGTTTCTTCTTAGTTTCTAGTAGTTGGCATTTCAAATATCATAATTGTATTTTTCTTCCTCACTAGAATAGTGAAATTTTAAGTGTTAGGTATTCTGATTTGGTTACTAAAGAAAACATCGGCGAGACTTTTAATCAACCATGGTTGTTGATACATTTTCAAACCTCTTAATTTATAGGAAACCATATTTTACCAGCCTGGGAAACCTTCAAGAGTAGGCATTGAAATGACTGTGCAATGCCCATGTGTAAGAACATATACATATGCTAATAGATCAAATTCAATTCTTGCTTATAATAACCAACAACTTCAGTAAAATCCACACTTTTGTAGCAATATAAGCAAGTGGAGAAGTAATGAAAAAACTAATATTTGTTCACATAAGGGTAGTCATAAACTCAGATATTCAAAAACTTAACTTTTTCCTTCTCTATAGTGTTCATTTTGAAACTGAACGGCAAACATTAAACCTCAGCCAATTTTGGATTCTCTCAGCTTTTCCCCAGTGTTCCAGTTAATTTCTGGGAGTTTCCATAGTGCTAAGGGATGAGGACTTCTGATCACCCATTTTATCTGGCATTTGCTGAAACTCATTATCTTGTCTGGTTCTTAACCCATGCAGATTGCTGCTGGGTCAACACTTGCTCCTGTCCTCAGAGACTACATCAGCTACGTCAAGGCTCCTTTTGGCAGATGGGAATCATGTTTCTGTGCCACAGTGCGGCACAGGAAATTCTGTGGATGGCTGTAGGTCCATTTGAGGAGACACAGAACCTAAGCCATGCTACCCTGAGGTCTTGTTACTCTCCTATATTCTTCCTCAAGTCTATATAAGGTCTCTGCTACTGTTGTTTATACTAGCGGTCTCCAAACATTTTGGCACCAGGGACCGATTTTATGGAAGACGGTTTTTCCACGGACCGGGGGTGGGGTGTATGGCAGAAATGTGAGCGATGGGCAGCGGCAGGTGAAGCTTTGCCAGCTTGCGGCCGCTCCCCTCCTGCTGTGCCGCTGGTTCCAAAAAGGCCGCGGACCGTTTGGGGACCCCTGGTTTATACTTTAAGGTTTGACCTGGAGGAAATGGGACCTGTGAGAGCACATATGTCAGATCCTTCCTGATCTCCACAGGACCTAGACTCTTTGACACTTAAATGTGATTACTTTGTACTTTATATCACTTCCCTCAGGTGATAAATATAGAATCAAATTAAGTGGAGTTGGGGAAGAGAAAATATCAGAGGTGGAAAAAGGAAAAGAAAAATCAAGACCATGTTGGTTAATCTTTCCAAATATTATCCCACCAAATAATAACTCTCTGTATGAACAGAATTCATTTTCATGGGAGTGGTGAATTCCCTTATTAAGGAAGCAAAGTCTGGCAGTAGTCAGGGAAACTTTAAGAGAGATTTCTGTTTTGCTTGTGTGGTTAGACAAGATAATCTTTTAGATGCCTTCTGGCTCAAAACTCAGTGACATTAAGTAAAAATATTATTTAAGAGAATTTTATCTTTTCTGGAATCTCCTGACAGCTCTCTGGCCTCTTGTTATGAACTAAACTGTGTACTCTACTAAATTCATCTGTTGAAGCCCCAATCTCTAGTAAATCAGGAGGTATTTTCATATAAGGCCTTTAAAGAGGTGATTAAGTTGAAATGAAGCTGTTAGAGTGGGCTCTAATTCAATATGATTGGTGTCCTTGTAAGAATGGGAAATTTGAACACACAGGCAGAATACTAGGAACGTGTGCACACAGAAGAAAAGTCATGTGAGGACAGAGTGAGATCAGGCAGCCCTCTGTAGCCAAGGAGAGAAAAATCAGAAGAAACCAAACCTGACACGTTGGTCTTAGATTTCTAGCTCCCACAACTGAGAAAATAAATTTCTTTTGTTTAAGCCACTCAGTCTGTGGTATTTTATTATGCAGCCCTTTATGTCTTAGTAAAGTAAGACACTTCTGTATAATGGCCACATCAGTATAGTTCTCAGTTTTAGGCCTTATATACCATGGCCTCCAGAATAGGGTCTTTCTAGAGTTACTGTTCAATAGTACTGAGTATGTTTTCCAGTTAGTGGTATTATCATTTCCAATATATGTTTGGGATTTTACTATTTCTATAAAACTTATTTCTACCTTTTACAGTTCTTCAGAAAACAGAAACCTGCCAAGACCCTAGGTTGTGTGACTTTGACATGATAACAGATGGAAAGTTAATTGAAATTCCCTACCAATTAAAACTGAATAAACCAGAACGCTTTGCCTTATGTAGGTCTAAAATGATAACATTTACAGAAGGTGTAACTACATTTCAGTCCTGCTGGCTACAGACATTTTTCCAAGTAGGTACAATATGAAGACTTGGAGAGTATTGTCTGTAGTGATTGTCTACGTCCACAGTAGTTAACACCAACTGACACATGGAATATATTTTTGAAATAGGTAGCTCACTCTTGTACATCTTATCTTTGTCGTCAGTGTACTTTCCCTGAAAGTGTTTGATCTTTTGAATTAGTTTCTTTTCTACTAAAGGAAATTTTTCTATTATAGTCTCTAATCCATGTAATATTAGGGATACTTGGCACTCACAGTGGGCTCAAATCAATGAGAGAGACATGAATCACTATCTACAACTAAGATTAACAACCAGAGAATAAATTCACAAATCTTTATTTAATATCTACCATACTAGATACTATATGTGATACACAGAAAGTGACAGAGGGCCCTGACCTCGTGGAGCTTAAGATCTGGTTGGAAAGAGAAGACAAAAACATGAAAATGCAATTATTATATAAGACTGTGAATATGGACATAACCCAAAGCGCACTGTGCCCATCCTTGTTTAGACGCACGTTCTGTAGCTCCCCTTTCTCCATACTTTGTATATAAGGTGGATGTAGACTTTAATGAATATGAATCCAACCTTATTGTACATTAATAAAATGATCAAATAGTGAGTTGTTCTACCTGAAGTTTGTTTTCCTGATATGAACAATACCTCTGTAATGTTCTTATCTTGGAACTTTGAATAAGGGATTTTTAAAGAATAGTTTATTCTTTATTTAAACAGGCAATATTAAATGCTTAAATTTGACATATATGATTATTTATTCTGATTTATTTTAAACATTCTCTTCTGTATTTTTAGCATTAATATTTTCTTTTATCATTATTGCTGTGTGTCTCTTGTTTCTCTACTACTTCTGTCAACTGTATGCATTATAGTCTTGTACAGTATCTCTTTCCTCCTAGTGTTTGTTTTGCTTTGTTTTTAATCTCAAGCCTTGGTTCTCCATGCTGCAAATTTCATACTTGATTCTACTGAACCACCCTGTCATTACTGTGGCTTCAAATCATTTTCTCCTTTTTGTGTAGGCATCTACAGACAAACTGAACCTTTTCTTCTATTTATGCTTTGGTGAGCTCCCACTTTTCATATGGACTCTGCATAGTGGGAAGTTCTATTTATTTATGTATTCATCAAAATTCATTATTGTCTTTTAGAGAAAAGATTATCCTTTCTACTAGTGCTATCATGAACACAATACTCCTGAGAAGCAATTTGCCTTTTCCCTTAGTATTTTCATCACTTTAAACGTCAGATTGTTGACCATTCTCTCATAATTAATAGAGGCAGCGGTGGTTTCTGTGTTTTTCCCTTTTAACCCACTGCTTCTCAGTGTGTTTATGAGCACAGACAATAATATGGTCAGAAAAGAGAGAAATCTATGTCTTTGAAGACAGAAAATCTTCATCCAGAAACTGGGCTAAAAATTGGTCTTGCAGGACTTTCATAGAGAGAGGGGTGGGATCACGTGGTCCAAATAGGAAATTTAAGCTATCTTCTGAGGACATTGAGAGGATTAACTGCATGAAAACGAGCGTTTTAGAGACAGTGTCAGTATTTGTTAAAGGGAGAAAATAAGAAGGAATGGAAGAAGGATGGGGTGGGGAGAGAGAGAGTAAAGGAGAGAAAACAAGAAAAGACAACTAGCAACTCTCTTTACAATAACCAGGACATGGAAGCAACCAAAGTGTCCATCAACAGATGAATGGATAAAGAAGATGTGGCACATATATACAATGGAATATTACTCAGCCATAAAAAGAAACGATACTGAGTTATTTGTGAGGTGGATGGACCTAGAGACTGTCATACAGAGTTAAGTAAGTCAGAAAGAGAAAAACAAATACTGTTTGCTAACACATATGTATGGAATCTAAAAAAAAAAAAAAAATGAAAAAATAATGGTCATGAAGAACCTAGGGGTAAGATGGGAATAAAGATGCAGACCTACTAGAGAATGGATTTGAGGATATGGGGAGGGGGAAGGGTAAGCTGGGACGAAGTGAGAGAGTGGCATGGACATATATACACTACCAAACGTAAAATAGATAGCTAGTGGGAAGCAGCCGCATAGCAGAGGGAGATCAGCTCGGTGCTTTGTGACCACGTAGAGGGGTGGGAGGGAGGGAGATGCAAGAGGGAAGAGATATGGGGACATATGTATATGTATAGCTGATTCACTTTGTTATAAAGCAGAAACTAACACAGCTTTGTTAAGCAATTATACTCCAATAAAGAGGTTTAAAAAAAAAAAGAAAAGAAAAGACAACTAGTTTAGAACCTGAATAAAGACTGAAGAGTTTAGTTTCTGCTTTTTGGCAGTGGGGAACCTTGGAATGAGCACTGATGATATGCATATTACTATTCTAGGCAATGAAGTGGTTTACCATAATAGTTTAAGATGTCACAACATGAGCCACTGTCCTACACTGATAACAGAGAGAGCACAATACACTAAATAAAGGTTGAACTGAGGAGATGTATTTAATATAAAAGGGTGTCAAAGATGGTTCGTGGCTTGATAATATTTGTGTCCAGGAGGATTGTGTTGCTTATGATTGAGAGGGATGCCCATTTTATAGAGAAGAATGAGGTATTTTGTTTCAAACAGGAGGTAGAAAGACCTAGTTGGCCTAGAAATAAAGAGATGATGGTTAGGATAAAAACCATTGTAACCGTGTGTGCTATTTAGTTATACCAGTATGGTTAAAAAAAGAGCAAAGAAGAACATTATGAAAAAATAGAGCAAGAGAAGCATATTTGCTTCCAAATATGATGAAGTAATAAAGAAATGTAAAATTATATTTGGAGATTTCAACACCTCACTCTCAATAAATTATGGAACATATGGACCAAAAAAATCAGTAAACATTTAGTTGACTTGATTGACACTATCATCCTACTTAATCCATATAACTTTTATAGAACTGTCCATTCAAACCAGTAGAATATAAATTATTTTCAAGGGTACACAGAATATTTACTAAGATAGGCCGTACTTGGACCATAAAACAAGTCTCAATAAATTTAAAAGGATTTGTGTCATATAGAGTATATTTTCTTTTCTTGTTAATTTGATTTTTATTTTGTATTGGAGTATAGTTGATTTACAATGTTGTGTTAGTTTCAGGTGTATAGCAAAGTGACTCAGTTATACATATGCATATATCCATTCTTTTTAAGATTCTTTTTCCATATAGGCTATTACAGAACACTGAGTACAGTTCCCTGTCCTTGCTTACTATCTTTTTTATATATAGTAGTGTGTATATGTTAATCCCAAGCTCCTAATTTATCCATCCGCCAGCCTTTTCCCTTTGGTCACCATAAGTTTGTTTTTGAAGTCTGAGAGTCTGTTTCTGTTTTGTAAATAAGTTCATTTGTACCATTTTTTTAGTTTCCACACATAAGTGATATCATGTGACATTTGTCTTTGTGTGATTTACTTCACTTAGTATGATAATCTCTAGGTCCATCCATGTTGCTGCAAATGGCATTATTTCATTCATTTTTTATGATTCAGTAATATTCTGTTGTATATATATATATACAACATCTTCTTGTGAATGGACATTTAGGTTGCTTCCATGTCTTGACTATTGTAAATAGTGCTGCAATAAACATTGGGGTGCATGTATTTTTTTTGAATTATGTTTTTCTCTGGTTATATGCCCAGGAGTGGGATTGCTGGATCATATGGTAGTTCTATTTTTGTTTTTTAAGGAACCTCCATACTGTTCTCTGTAGTGGCTGTACCAATTTACATTCCCACCAACAGTGTAAGAGGATTCCCTTTTTTCCACACCCTCTCCACCATTTATTGTTTGTAGACTTTTTTTTGATGGCCATTCTGACTGGTGTGAGGTGATACCTCATTGTAGTTTTGATTTGCATTTCTCTGATACTTAGTGATGCTGAGCATTTTTCATGTGCTTTTTGGCCATCTGTATGTCTTCTTTGGAGAAGTGTCTATTTATGTCTTCTGCCCATTTTTTGGTTGGGTTGTTTGTTTGTTTGGTGTTGGGCTGCATGAGCTCTTTGTATATTTTGGAGAGTAATTCCTTGTCGGTCTCTTTGTTTGCAAATCTTTTCTCCCACTCTGTATGTTGCTTTTAGTTTTGTTTATGGTTTTCTTCGCTGTGCAAAATCTTTTAAGTTTAATTAGGTCCCATTTGTTTATTTTTGTTTTTATTTTCATTACTCGAGGATGTGGATCCAAAAATATATTGCTGCAATTTATGTCAAAGTGTTCTGCCTATGTTTTCCTCTAAGAGTTTTATGGTATCCTGTCTTATATTTATGTCTTTAGTCCATTTTGAGTTTGTTTTTGCAAATAGTGTTTGAGAACTTTCTAGTTTCTTTCTTTTACATGTATCTGTCCAGTTTTCCCAGCATCACTTATTGAAGAGACTCTCTTTTCTCCATTGTATATTCTAGCCTCCTTTATTGTAGATTAATTGACCATAAGTGCATGGGTTTATTTATGGGCTTTCTATCCTGTTCCATTGATGTGTATTTCTGTTTTTGTGCCATACTTTTTTGATTACTGTAATTGTGTAGTATAGTCTGAAGTTGGAGAGCTTGATTCCTCCAGTTCCATTTTTCTTTCTCAGGATTGCTTTGGCTTTTGAGGTCTTGTGTGTTTCCATACAAATTAAAAATTTATTTATTCTAGTTCTGTAAAAAATACCATTGGTAATTTAATAGGGATTGCATTACATCTGTAGATTGCCTGGGTAGTACAGTCATGTTGACAATATTGATTCTTCCAATCCACGAGCATGGTGTATCTTTCCATCCATTTGTGCCCTCTTTTATTTCTTCCATCAGCATATTATAGTTTTCAGAGTACAAGTCTTTTGCATCCTTAGGTATGTTTATTTCTAGATGTTTTATTCTTTTTGAGGCAATGGTAAATTGGATTGTTCCCTTATTTTCTCTTTCTGCTCTTCAGAATCAAAGTAAACAATAACAGAAAATTCTCTAAACAGTCACTAAATATTTGAAAACTAAATAACACACTTTTAAATAACCTATGAGTTGAAGAACAAAGCAAAAAGAAGAATTATAGCGTATTTGGTAGTGGATGAAAATGAAAACATATCAAGTTCCAAGGAAAACTTAGAGGGACATTTGTAGCCCTATATTAGAACAGTAGAAAGTTCTCAAATAAACGACCTCATCTTTAACCTTAAGAAATGAGAAAAGAAAGAGAAAATTAAACCCAAAGTAAACAGTAGAAAGAAAATAATATATATCAGAGTGGAAATCTATGAAATAGAAAACAGGAAAACAATAAAGAAAATCAGTGAAACCAAGGACTATTTCTTTGAGAAAATCGATAAAATTGATTAACATTTATCCAGACTTATCAGGACAAAGAGAGTGAGGGGTGAGGGGGAGCAGGGGAGGGGAGTGGAGGGAAGCGAAGCAAAGAGAAGTGAACAGAGCAAAGGGGAGCGAAGAGAAGAGAAAAGAGGAGAGATGATAGACTTGTCAGGACAGAGAAAGGGAAAGGGAGAGGGGAGGAAGAGGGAGAGAAAGAGAGAGAATGCAAATTACCAATATCAGAAATGAGGGACTGTACTACAGATTCTACAGGTAGTAAGAGTATAATAAGGTAATATTATGAACAACTTTTATTTATTTTTTACATCTTTATTGGAGTATAATTGTTTTACAATGTTGTGTTCGTTTCTACTGTACAACAAAGTGAATCAGCTATATGTATGCATATATCCCCATATCCCCTCCCTCTTGAGCATCCCTCCCACCCTCCCTATCCCACCCCTCTAGGTCGTCACAAAGCATCGAGCTGCTCTCCCTGTGCTATGCAGCAGCTTCCCGCTAGCCATCCATTTTACATTTGGTAGCGTATACATGTCAATGCTACTCTCTCACTTCGTCCCAGCTTCCTCTCCCCACCGTGTCCTCAAGTCCATTCTCTACGTCTGTGTCCTTATTCCTGCCCCGTCACTAGGTTCATCACTACCAGTTTTTTTAGATTCCATATGTATGTGGTAGCATATGATATTTGTTTTTCTCTTTCTGACTTATTTCACTCTGTATGACAGACTCTAGCTCCATCCACCTCACCACACATAAGTCAAATTCATTCCTTTTTATGGTGAGTAATATTCCATTGTGTATATGTGCCACATCTTTATCCATTCATCTGTCAGTGGACACTTAGGTTGCTTCCATGTCCTGACTATTGTAAATAGTGCTGCAGTGAACATTGTGGTACATGACTCTTTTTGAATTATGGTTTTCTCAGGGTATATGCCCAGGGATTGCTGTGTCATATGGTAGTTCTGTTTTTAGTTTTTTAAGGAGAATAAATGGACACAGTTCTTGAAAGACACAAACTATTAAAGGTCATTCAAGAAGAAATAGATAATTGAATAGTGTTATGTCTATTAAAGAAATTGATTTTGTAGTTTAAAACCTTCCCATAATGATAATTCCAGGTCCAGATGGCTTTGCTGGTGAATTCTATCAAAGAAAAAAGAAAAAAAATACTACCAGCATTATACAAACTCTTCTAGAAAATTAAAGAAGAGGAATACTTCCCAACTCATTGGCTAAGGCTAGTATTACCCTCATACTAAAATCAAAGACAATACAAGGAAGATAGGAAGGAAGGAAGGAAGGGAGGGAGGGACCAATATATCTTATGAAAATAAATGTGAACATTTATTTTTCAAAATGTAGGGAAATCAAATCCAACAATGTTGGATCCTGACAACATGCAATTTATTCCACGAATACAAAGGGGATTAACACTAAAAACATCAGTGTAAGTTCACTGTATAACAAAGTGAAAAACAGAAAAAACATTTCATCATCTCAATAGACAAAACATATGATCAAATTCAACATCCATCCTTGAGAAAAAACTACCAGAAAACTAGGAATTGAAAGAAACTTCTTCAAATTGATAAGAGCATCTATGTGAAGCCTACAGCAAACATCTTAATGCTGAAAGATCAATCTGTAGAGTTAATTCAATTCCAACCAAAATCCCAACAAGTATTTTTGTAGCAATTGAAAAACTGCTGCTAAGATTCATATTGAAATGCAAAGTATTGATACTCATGAAAACAACTTTGAAAAGGAAGGACAAAACTGGAGGATTAAGAATACATGATTTCACGATTTATTATAAAGCTTCAGTAATCAAGACAGTGCAGTGTTAAAGGAAAGTTAGAAAAATAGATCAACAGAAGATAATAGAGTACGGAAATAGATCTATATGTATGTGGACAACAAGACTGCAAATGCAATTCAGTGGATAAAGGAAAATCATGTCGACAAATAGTGCTGGAACAATTGGTTGTCTCTATATAAAAAATGAACTTTATGTATAAAATTGTACAGTTTAAATATAAGCAGTTCATTTTATGCCAATTATATGTCAATAAAAATATTAAGAGGAATTCCCTGGTGGCGCAATGGTTAAGAATCTACCTGCCAATGCAGGGGACACAGGTTCAATCCCTGGTCCAAGAAGATCCCACATGCCGTGGGGCAACTAAGCCTGTGCGCCCCAACTACTGAGCCAGTGTGTCACAACTACTGAAGCTCGCGCGCCTAGAGCCCGTGCTCTGCAACAAGAGAAGCCAGGGCAACGAGAAGCCCGTGCCCCGCAAGGAAGGGTACCTCCTGCTTGCTACAACTAGAGAAAGCCCACATGCAGCAACGAAGACCCAACACAGCCATAGATAGATAGATAGATAGATAGATAGATAGACAGATAGGTAGATGATAGATGGAAAGCGTAAGAAAGGAGAAAAAGAAGAGTGCATAACAAATAGAAAAATTGAATTAGTTCACTACATCAAAACCTGAGCCATATATATATGGCTTCTGTTCCAGCACAAAATAATGTATTCTAGATTACAGGTGTAGAATTAGGTAAATAATGTTTCTAAATTCTAACGTTCATTTTGCAAGGTTGAAAAGTACAATTTAAAGTAAGGCGTATCTTTTCATTGTTATAGTCAACTTAGGAACACTTGCACGTTTAAAATAAAACAAAGCCACTCGCAACAACAAAGCCATGTGGATTCATACTCCTTGAAAACCTCCTTACCATTTGAACATTCAATCTGAGGTCAAATTTTTATCTCAAAAGTAAAGTAAAATATTCTTGGAGTTTTTGTATTTCTTTTCATCATAACTCTTCAATGGGGTTTTGCATGTCATTTCATAGATTGTTTAATTTAAAATTCCCAGCCTTCTGAACATTATCTGAGAGACATTACTGATGGTGTCCAGGCCTGAGTTTGCCCAGTCTCATGTGTTATTCTCAAATGTTGTCTAACCTGCTTCTGTCATGATTACCTTCAGTCTGGCCACATAACCTAGTTGACTCAATCCTTACTCACTGCTGCTTCTCTAGCAATGCTGCAGGAAATAGTTTCCATTGTAGACCACTAAGATATAGGTCGTAGTTTAACGAAGGTTTGGAATAGAGGTATCCTGGAATAGTCTCCCATGCTGACACCAAATTCATGCCTGTAATCTTGGTTTGATGCCCACTGTGTTGTTCAAAGTGGTTTAGAAGAGTGGCTGGTGTTTTCAAATGGATTTTGGACTATGCTTTTATCACGACCCTGTTAGATTTGCCTTTAGGCCAGAAGTCCCCAACCTTTTTGGCACCAGGGACCGGTTTCCTCGAAGACAATTTTTCTAAGGACTGGTGGCGAGGGGTGGGAGGGATGGTGCAGGCGGTAACGAGAGCCACAGGGGGCGGCAGGTGAAGCTTCGCTTGCTCACTGCCCACCTCCTGCTGTGCGGCCCGGTTCCTAACAGGCCACGGACCGCTACTCGTCCGCGGACTGGGGGTTGGGGACCCCTGCTTTACGCCACAACAGAGGAACACCTATTTGATTAAAACCTGAAATTCTTATTTGTTGAGTAAAGAAATAGCCATCTACCAAAGCTTTAACCCTCTGGTATCATCTGTACATACGTTCTGCATCACAGTATATTTTCCAATAATATTTTAAATTATTTCTCTGATTTATTTTTAAGCTTGAGAGGAATATTTGGAATCAGTTGAATTTCCTCTGCCTTCAAATCCGTCTAAATATACTCTTCTTCCTGGCTTAATTAATCCCTGCTCTTTCTTGCATCTTCCACTTCAGTTGAGAGATTGTGTAGTATGGTGTTAAGCACAGAGGCTCTGGTGTCAGACTGCTGGTGTTCAGACAGTTGCTCTGCCAGCTACAAAACTATAACACTCACCAGGCTACTGAGACTCTTTGTGCCTCAGTTTTTTATCTGTAAAATTGTGTAATAAATGTACAAATCAAAGGTTGTTGGAAGGATTAAATGAACATATTCAAAGCCCTTTGACTGAGGTCTGGTTCACAGTAGCATGAATAAGTGTTGGGAAAGAACAGGTCTCAGTTTTATTTATTAAAAAAAAAACCTTCGAATTACCCATATGCAATATAGGTGGACCAGAGTATATTACATATGTGATTGTATGTGTGTATGTATACATGTATGTGTGTATGTATAAACACACACACAGACATAAATATATGTGAAATTTGAAGTTGATAGTCTGCTACTCAAGCCAGTCAATTTTATTGGATTTCAAAACAAATGAGATTTTTAAAATGGTCCAACAGAACAGTGCTTTTATTAGTGTCCTCATATGTAGATAGTCTCAGACATCAGTACACTGCTTGCAACATAAATCTTGATGAATTTCCTGGATGCTTTTCTTTATCTCTTGTGCTTTATTCTTTTTAGCTAACATAATCATGAATTTAATGCAGTGGCCCTATCTAAGTTCCTGTCTCCCACGTTTCATCTCTCAGTAATATAAGTTTTAAGGCCTGATATCAGTACATATCTATTTGTTAGTTCAGGGTTTCATTTTGTCAGAAGATTTTGTATCTTAGGTGAACTATTTGTTTTGCTGTTTCTGGACACTTTCTTCTATTACTTCAGTACAGTTTTATCTTCTGAGTGTGATACACTTGTGATACTGTTGAGAATTATGAATCTAGAGCAAGAATCTGCACACTCTACCGCCATATGAAATGCCACTTAACATTTTTTATAATCGGGCCCCAGGCTTTTCAGATCTCACTTCTGATGCCACCTGCCGGTATTTTAGGTGGGTGATAGATGGAAGGGTTAAAAACACACACATTATGAGACTGAATTAAGTGCTTGGCTAAATAATGTCAAGAGTACGAAGTCCCATCAGAAGTGGGAATCTGTGTGAACAGGAGCAGATGCATTGTTTCTCAGTGAAACTGCCTGTGGCACTTACAGAGAAAGATACCTCACCAGACATGGAAAGCTCAATGGGGCGTCACATCTAGAAGATTTTTACATTAAGAACATATGTGAGTCTGTTTAGAGAATGTTTATAAATACCAAGTTCTGTTTATTTAAAAAATTATCATTAAGATCCCATTCAGACATAAGTAAAAGACAGAGCTGGTTTCTGTATATCTCTGGAAATTTTTTTGTTGTTGTTTACAGATTTTTTAAAAAATCAGAAGACCCATTTCCTTGTAATGGTGGTCAAAATAGTCACCTGAAACTCCACAGTGTGTTATGATTCTAAAAGAATAAATATTTTATAGAGATAAAAACATCATTTTAAATGAACCATTGGCTTGAGCCAGTCTAGCAATGCTTATGATGTGATTGGAACAAAAGATCAACGATATGTTAGCAGAGTTTATACAAGCAGCTTTCCTGTGCTGTTTAATTTATTGCTTATAGTATCTGTTCATAAAATTTTGAAAGTTACTTCAAATAGGTGGTCTCAGGACAATGTCTTTTCATGCCCTGGGAATGCAACTTAAAAAAATTAATATGTTTTAATTTATACTCGTATTAAAATTCATAGAGGAGCTCACTGAGCATTTTTAAAGCTTGTGATCATTGGAAATATTGCAGTTCCAAGCTATCAGCTATGTAATATGCTACTTCTTGCCAATATTTTCTGAAACTACTCCTTTGAAGTAGATTTCCAAGGTTTGCTAAACCTATATTCTCTTTCTCTCTCTTTCTCTTTCTTTCTCTCTTTCTCTCTATATATACATATAATAGATATATAATATAGGTGTATGGAATATTTATCTGTCTACATATACACACCATATTCTGTGTATGGATATTTGTGTATATAATTTTTTTCTCAAGATTAGTTTACTTGGGAGATTTTATGTATCTATATATACATATATATAGATATATACATACATACATAGTTGCTTTTCCTAGCATTTATTTTTCCATACCCCAATACAGTTTCCTCAAATTTCCATCTGACTAATGAAGTTAAGTTTTGCATTCTGATGCGTGTGTGTGTGTGTGTGTGTGTGTATGTACATTTTCTTTTTTAAATGTAATGAATCAGTGAATGAAATCTCAGGTTTTTCTAACAGTTCCATCTAGGTATCTTGGAAAGTTGAATGTTAAAAAAATCACTGAGGATTTTGTAGTTGAACCGACCTAAGCAGAGAGAAATCTGACCCACAAAAAACACTTAGATGTTCAAGAGGCTGTTTTATCATTCCGGCTAGAATTAGTAACATTTTTCCCTACACTATTTCTTTTGCCCAAAGGAATATCCCTAAAATTTCACTTGGTAATGAGATCGTAGCAGGGAGTAACCTAACAATTGGGAAAATAAGTTAGTTAGCCTTAGAGACGTTCTCATATTTATTACATCATTATGTACCAAGAGGTTTTTATGACATATTATTTAAACACATGTTGCCAGCCTGGAGGTTTAAATGGTGGATAGTCTATAATGAGACATTATATATTCGATTTTTCTGCCTCCTCCTGACATTAGTATATGCCTATCAGAAAGGCTGGAAAGTGATGTAGTGGATAACATTTCTTTATTATAAAATGCAAGAATCAGTTCTTGAAATACTGATGACACCTAAAAAAGGTGAGAAAACTCACCAGATATGGCTTTTTTGCACTTAAAAGTTGTATTGGCTTTTCTGCTAAAAGGGTGATTTCCATTTTGATATAATTGTTTGCCTTGTTGTACCTTACGTATCTATTAATTTTCTTTAGGATGTAGTTCAGAAGTGGCCATATTTTATATAGGTGGTAGTGCCATCTCAACTTCTCAATCCCCTGGAATTCTGGCAAGGATACGGCTCTATTTGGGAATAAGGATGGTTGAAAACTAGTTAGAAAAATATATTTTTATTCTCCTGCCCCCCACCCCCCGTCCCACTTCTCTTTCACCGTATTTTGGAATGGGCCAAACTACTGCCATTAGTTTTGAACTATGCAAAAAGACCTCAGGATTTGCATTGCACTGTTTCTCTTGAACCTGTTTCACACTACGAATTAGTCATGAATTTTTAAGCAGGAATTTGTAGGCAGGAATCTATTTTTTAAGATCAGATGAGCCAATAGCAATTATAAGGAAAAACATCTTTTTTGCCTTCTGTGTTTTTCTGTCTCAATACATTTGTGACGGGATCACTTCCTTCCTTGCAACAAATTCTGGGAATGAGTTTTATTGTAAGTATAGAGCCATTCTCAACCAACTTCTAGGCTGCTGGGTCAAGCTGTACCTATTCTTACTTATATCACAGAGGCTATTTGGGTAATAATAATGGATTCTACACATTGTGTTAGCGATGTGAACATTACATATACTTTCTCATTTCATTTAACTTTATTTAAACCTCTCATTTCCCCTGGGAAGTAGAAATTTCTGTCTCCATTTTAGAGGTGAGGGAACTAAGGTCTAATTTTCAGTGAGGAAAAAACTAAGACTCCATTTCCCCCAAGGAAACACATGTTTCCTAAGTAGCAGAACCCAGGTTTGCCTGATTCTAAAGAATCCCAGCCTTGCTTGTTTCACTGATATTTTCCAGCCACAGTGCCAGGGAGGCAGAAACCAAACATGCATGTACCTGCATTTCCCTTTTGGGGAAGAACAGGTGATGTGTCCAGCATTACATAGCAATCTATTTAATGTACTTCTTTGGAAAGGAAAAGAAATCCCTTGAAATATCTCTGGCATTTTTTCAATAACATTGAGGTATCAGAACATTTGGGGATAACAAAGTAGTCAATTTCTCTAGGCGCCACAGACCTTACAGTGGTTGTATATTTTGTGGTTAGTAAATAGCCAAATGTGTTGTTCCTGCTCAGTTCAAAATAAAATCACTTCAGTGAAGAAATGTCATACTGAAACAATCTGTGTACGTTAATAATAAATGAGTTCTGAAAGGAATTTAAAATAATTTCTAAAGAGGCACAGAAGGAAATACCAAATTTAAAAGTAGCATTTCCTATTTGTTGGCAATAGTAATAAGAACTTATTCTTTCTTTACTGCTCTCAACTTCCATTATGCTTTGCCTCTTTGTGATCCCTTGAAATTCACACTTGTAGGTTACAGAATGCTATCGTTTTGTAGAGGAAGCAAATTATGGCCTGTGTGGCCCAATCCGCCTGTTTTTGTACATCTTGCAACCTAATAATGGTCTTGATATATTTTAAATGGTATATTTTAGAGATATATTTAAAGATATATTTTAAATATCTTTAAACACCTGAAGAGTAATATTTTGTGACACATGAAAATTATATGAAATTCAAAATTCAATATCCATAAATAAAGTTTTATTAGAATGCAAACTACACCCAAGTCCCTCTTACAACCTGTTTCTAGAGCCATTGATGAACCCTCACAGTCGCATTCGACACATGACTGTGCACATATCCCCACACTTACACCTGCACATGTGTGTGCGCGTGCAGGCTCACATGCACGCCTCATTTTGGAGGAATGTTTTGTAGAGCTTTAAGACTCTTTTGTCTGTTTTCCCTTTTAAAAAATTCCCCTTGGCCTAATACTCATTAGCCTTGTCCTTTTATCTACTGCAATTTTCATTGCTTTCCTCATTCCTCTATTTTTTATTTTTAATTTCCCAGAGTTTTAAAACAGTGGTAAAGAAATGCAGATCTGTGGAATTTTGCCTTCTCTGTGTCCTTTCTACAGTCGGCCCTCATATGTGGCTTCTGCATTGCGAACTCAACCAACTGTAGATGGAAAATATTTTAAAAATCCAGAAAGTTCCAAAAAGCAAAATTTTGAATTTGACACATGCTGGAAACAATTTACTTAGCAGTTTCGTTGTATTAGGTATTATAAGTAATCTAGAGATGATTTAAAATATACGGGAGGATGTGCGTAGGTTATCTACAAATACTACACCTTTTTATATAGGGGACTCGAACATCCTCAGATTTTGGTAGTTGCTGGGGTCCTGGAACCAGTCCCCTGTGGATACTGAGGGACCACTGTATTGTGTTTGTGGAACTATGTCACAAGTATTGGGAATCCTGTGAAACGCCAGCTGCATCCACGTACTTATCTTCTCAGTTTTTTCTCTTTCTCATACAGTCTTGCTGCATTCTCCTTTATTGTTTGTCTCACTACCTTTTGACAGCAGCAGTTACTGTCTTATTTAGTTGACTCCACTTGCTATTTATGATTTTGAACATTTTTGGACTCCTTGTAAGGAAGTAAGGTGACATTCAATATCGTTAGTGTCAAAGAGCTTTGAGATGTCTAAATTTCTTTAAATTGCTCCAAGGGCATTTGGGCCGCAGGAAAACTGACCACAGTATTTTAATATGATCTCATTCATATCACCTTTAAATTTTCTTTATGATATTAATCGCAAGTGACTCTAACAAGTAATTGGGATCATCATTCCCAAAGTCCATTAAACCCCATTCAGATAAAAGTGATTATGAAGTGGTAAAAATACTTGAAATGGACCCTGTACAAGGCAGTTTCTCATGGATTAATTCTTTCCTTTGAGTCCCCAGTTTTGGAGAGAACTTTATGTGATAGTTGTCTAGGCCAACAAAAACCTTTAAAAATGAATTTTTTCAGTAATAATTGATTTACTGCTCCGTGCCAGGCAGTCTTCTGGGTATTGAGGATATCACAAAATAGGCATTTAGCTCTTGCTCTTACACGGCTTTCATCTTAGAAAATGGAGACAGTAAAGTAAGAAGATAAACAAACAGGCTTCTGGTAGGAGGGGGAAAATAGGCAGGCTAGGTGATAGAAAGTAACTGGTGTCAAGGAGGGCCTCCTTGAGGAGGTGACATTTGCTCTGAGACCTTACTGATGAGAAGGAGCTAGTCGTGGGACTATTGGGGGAGGGCAGTGCATTTCAGGGAGAGGGAACAGCCCCTGCCAAACTCCTACAAATGAAACCAAGTACGGTGAGTTTGAGGTAAGAAAGAAGGCCAGTACGACTGTAATGTAATGAGAGCAGATGAGTGATGATGCTGAAAAAATAGACAGGGGAGACATTTGGGTTTTATTCGAAAACCTATGAGAAACTCTTGGTTGTTTTTTAATCAGAGGGGTGACATGATTTCATGATACCCATGGACATGCTCTCTGTTTTATCTTCATGCAGATTCTAAGAGACACCCCTTCTGCTCTTCTGCCATGTAAGCCCTGTTCCCTTCCGATTCTTTCTACCAGAGATGGGGTCAAAAAGCGGTTGTAGGAATCTTCTTTTAGATCCCATAGTTTTTTTTTGTTTCATTCTACTACTTTTTTTTCCTAGCATCTTTTAACCCCAGAATAGCTTCTCACTTTATATTTGACAAAAATCTCTCTTCCTTACCCCTTCCAAGCTCAACAAACCTAAAAACTTTCACACATTTAGGGAAGTTATCCTACAGATCCTATAGCATAATTGGTCTCGATTTCATTTTTTCTAACTTCCACTAATTATGAAATATGTGAAATCTCCAAATAATAAAATACAGCCTATCCTCTTTCATTAAAACATAAGTTTCTAGAAGATAATCACTTTCATATGTTCTGAATGTTGGAATCTAGCTTATTAAATGTTATGTGTATATATTAATAAAGACAGGAGATAAAGATCACAATTTTTAGGGTGAGAAAAGAGATAGAAGAAAGAGTTAAGGATAGTTCATGTTCTCCTGGCCCTTGCCTCTTGTCTTTTCATTTTATCACGTCTTGAGTGTTTCAACTTCGAAATATATCATTTTTGCCTCTTTTCTGCATTATGTGTTTATATGTTTTTTCCCCATATTATTCTATAGATTGCAAAATACACTTCTTACTGTTCTCTTAACACACACAGACTTCTTTCAATTCTGTGTGTTACACTGTGTTAAACAATACATATCTACTGAGTGCCTATTAACTACAAGGTATATCCTATGTATTAAAGAGATTATTGAGTTCTTTGAGCTTAAAATCTTTCACTAATCTGAATGTAGGATATAATATTCTGTAATTTAAAAAAGAGTTTATGTTTAATTCAGTTGGTACTAATTCTGTTATGATAGAAAAGCCAACTTAAACTAGCTTAAGCAAGTAAAGGGGATTTATGAGTTTGTCTTCTCTAAAGTCTTAGTCTTCATGCAGCTGTTGTTCCAGAGACTCAGACAGCATCCTCATTATTTGGCTTATTTCCATCTCTCAGTCCTGATTTATACTATATCAGTTTAATCCTCCAAATATACACCATAATTTCCTGTTGCTCCAGGCACCCCCCTTCCCAGTAACTTAATCTCTGGTTTCAGGAGAAGACGTGTCTTCCACACCACCTAAATTTGTGTATCTCATTTCCCTGACTGTAGTTATTGGTTCATAAAGGGGCCTCTTATCTAATCAGATAAAACTATAAATAAGCTGACTCTCGCTAGGATAGTAGTAAGAGAAAGACATGTTCCTCTCTTTTGACTGGAATTTGAAACTGAGAAGAATTGTTCTTCGAGCATCAGGGAATCACTGCGTATATTTGGGGTATTAAACCAAATAACATAAACAGAATTGAGAGACGGAGAGAAAACAAGTACTGAGGATGGCATTGGAGTCTGTGGACCAGAATTGAAACAGTGATTGAGACTTTGTAGTCTAAATCCCCTTATTGGCTTCCGCTAGTTTGAGTCAGTTTTTCTGTCAGAACACAAATTACCCTCACTGAGATAAAAATATAAAAAATTTAAACTGCTGTATCCTGTATGCAGATCAAGAGATTTTTGAGGTCAAAGTTTCATAAAATCATAAAAATTTAGACTTGGGAGGGATTTTGTACATCTCTTTTTCCAATCCCCACAATTTGCAGTTAGGCAAATGAAGAATCAGTGAGGTTGAGTAACTTACTCAACATCTCAGAAACAGCCAAGGTGAGCAGAAGAATCCAAGTATCATGGCTTCTAGTTCTGTGCTGCTTCCAGTACTCTACACTTTAATTTTGGTAAAACGATAAACCTGTGGATATATAAAAATTGTTCTTGGTCAGGGTTTTTTTTCCCCCTCCTCTTTGGTCTCGTTTGCGGTAGCAAAATTCAAAAAACACAATTCTTGTAAGAATGTCTTATTTTAAGCTCTTCCTGCTTTTCATCTGAATATTTCATTTTAATCATGTTCTTTTAGAAACTTTTCATTTTTATATGTAGCAAAGGCAATAATTCAAACCAACAGTTCACAAAACATGAATTGTTCGCCGCGATAAAAAATCTATGAACTACATCTAGGTTATTGCTTTTTTCACTTATTTTTTTAATACATGCCAACAAAGATTATAAAATAAACTTTTTAGAATTGTCACATGTTTAATCCTATATAATCACTAATAAATGACAGTTCAGTTTTTTTTTTTTTTTTAATTCTATGTGGCAAATCAGATAAACTGCAGTTACAAGAAGCCAGGAAAGGCTTTGTAATAATGTTCCCTGATTCTGATATTGTTCATATAATATCATTCCAAGTTTTAAAGAATAAAAATTCAGTTTTTGTTTTAGAATGATTTATTAGTCATGTAAAGCTGTTTTATGTTTATGATGAACAGGAATCAAATTAGAAACTGGGCATCAGGAGACCTGGGATTTAGATCTGGTTCACGGTATGGCCTTGGCTTTTAGCTACCTCATCTCACTGACACATTCAGAAATGAACTCTCCAGCACTAACATTCTATTTTCAGCATGAATAACATAACAAGCCTCCAGAATTGTGCATATGTGTTTTTACTTTATTTCAGACTTCCAAGAAATGTTTATAAATAACATTCCCTGAGGGAGACAAACCTTCTAAATTTAAGTCCTACAAATTTTTATCAGAAAAAGTTAATAATCTCATTGAGTTTTGTAACTTCTTCTGAGAAGTTAAGGGAGATAGTTCGTTTTTTGGATTCATTATAAGAAAGCTGCTAAATGTTAATTAATTGGAAAAAAGTCTACTGAAAAAGAAAGCACTAAGTCTATTATAAAAATGACTTATTTTTTTGCCAAGTGCTTTATAATTAAAACAAAACTCAGGTGGAAGAGAAGCTTAAGCAATGCCAATAATATTAATAAAATATTGATTTTTTTACACTGCTTTCATGCTGAGAATGACCAAGTCCTTATTTACCCCATAATGTACTTTTTGGGTAGCTTCAGCTTAGAACATAGTTTCTTAATCTCGGTACTATTGACTTTGAGGCCAGATAATTCTCTGTTATGGGGAATGTTCTATGCATTGTAAGGTATTCAGCAGCATCCTTGGCCTCTACCTACTAGCTGCCAGTAGCACCACCACCCTCCTCCTATCATCAGACAAGCTAAATAAGCCAAATATTCCTGGTAAAATTGCCCTCCCCTCACACCCCACTTGAGAAGTATACAAACTGGGACAAAATCATAGAGAGGTCAACTTATTTTATGGCAGGTCAGATGACTAGTCATTAACACAGCTGTTTTTAGGAGCCATGCCTCATACCTCTATCATTGATCAAAGCTCCTTCTGTGTGTCTGTGTGCTAGATTACTATGTATTTTTTAGTTATTGTGGTCCTGTATTTAAAAACATTGCCTTCTCCTGCCTACCCTACCTTTGCCATATAGCAAGGGTTTTACCTGATTGCCTTTAGGGTATCCTAAGTCCTCATGCCTACTCCACATTCCCTATCTTGGTTCAAACCAGCCCAAAATATAAAAGGATTGCTTTTGTTTACATCAGGCTGTCATTCTAGATTTTACCAAGTGCAACAATTTAGCAGTTCCCTCAAACTTGAATGAGTTGCACCTGAAAGAAAAAAATGCTCTCATAGTATGATACTTATTAAAAGTTTTAAAGATTTGATTGAGCATTCCCATGGTGATGACTCCCCTAGCACATTACTGCATTCATGCAAATATTTTTGCCTATCAAACATTAAATATAGAAAAGATCTGTAGTGTCATTTGGTTCACTTCGCTATCACTGAAGCATTGCATCTCCATAATGCACGTTGGCCTACTGTTCCCAGTCCAATTTAAACTCTAAGTAATGACTGTGTATTTCCACTTCCTTTGGGAAAGCATTACAAAGTTTCATTTACTGTTTCTTAACCACTTATAATAGCATTGGTAGTTAATGTTCTAGAATTTTGATAGTAGAATTTTCTGCTAATCTATTTTTCTGTGTTAGAGGTGAAAATTTTAATATCAGCACGTTTTTCATGCATACCAGCTCTATTTCCTAAGATTTCAGAATGCGTCTAAAGTTTTGTCATTTCTAGTCAACCATAATTTTTTTCCTCCACACAGTTGTTTGAACAGATTTGAAAGCCTTATGCCTGACAGCACCGTACACTTCAAAGAACGTGCTGCAACCATCTTACCTGATTTTTACAAGATCACTTTGGAAGTAAGCAGGCCAGCAGCAGAGCTTTCTTTGATAGATGAATACATGGGGCTCATCAGAGTTAAATAACTTTCCTAAGTCACTAATATTTGCATAGCTCTTTAAGAATTGGAGATGAGTGATCTATACTGATTATCTCATTTGCTCCACAACACTATGAAGCAAGCAGGACAAGTATTATTATGCCTCCATTTTTCAGAAGAAGCAGAGAAAACTGAAGCCTAGGAGACTGAAGCGACAGAGCAAGTGAATGATGGTACTCAGTTTAGGTCTTTGGCCTCACATTTCAATGTATTCCTTTATTTTGCATTTTTCTGTCTTGCTTCCATAATTATTTACCTCTTTCTTTTATTATTGAAAAGGCTTCACAATGCAGATGCTGGAGAATGAGGATTTCACGTGGATTCATAGATAGTAAAATTCAATGATTTAGAGAAAGAATCTCCTGAGAAAATAATTTACTCGATTTGTTGTTTGCATACAAAATACAGAGTATTAGATTCATTCTCGTACTCCTTTCTTTGTTCCCACTCTCCCTTCCATCCATATCTTAATCTGTGGCCATTCAGAGGCTCACTTTTGAGGAGATAGCCTCTATATTTCTTTTGCATTAATTCTTACATAATAACATTTATTCTTTTTCTTTTAATTAATAAACATGTACATTGTATAACCCCATATAAAAAGACTGATTGGTTTGGGAAGAGCTAAAGAAATACTAGTCTCAACAGAGCTAGGGGTCATTCCAAAACTGTCCCTACACAGAAAGTCTGCCAGTGCCTCTTAGATTACACACATTTCATGGAGTCTCTTACCATGAATGGACAAATGGGCAACTCTGGAAGAACTTGCATCAAAGCTGAAGAGCTGACATACTCTTTGAAACTTACTGAGATCAGCCTCCTCTCAGCCCACTTAGAGACTAGGCTCATGCAGGTGGTACTGACTCTCGAGACCCAGCATTTCTGCTGGTTGGCAGCTGTGTGGTCTTGCACTGATCTGCTGCTATGCTGCTGTGGGGAAAGTTGCCATTTGCCTGGGATGGAAACACACTCTTTTTGGCTATCAAACACCCAGCAGTTAATTTCCATTAAAATCCAAGCACTTTGAAAAACCTCCTTTGAGGGAAATGAGAAACCAAAAAAAAAAAAAGAAAAATTAAAAAGGATACCTTTTATATATAAAATGAAAAAGTCATTTTTAGGTTAAAGACAGTCTTAGAGAAGTAAGAAAAGTAAAAATCTTTTAAGAAGTCCCTGAGGTTCTTCTTCCAACTATTGGCAGCCATTCAGTCTTATTTAGAATGTTGGTTGCCTAGTTAAATGAAAGGTACAGCACATTGTGTCCTTACTGAATCTTTGAGCAGCTGAAAATGATAAAAGTCCTCATACTACAAGAGCCTGAGGTGATTAAGGAGGAAGGCAGTAACCAACCACTTTATTTAAGCCAGGGCACCAGTACTGATTTTTTTCTTTTGAATATGATTTTTTAGGTAAATTTATTTTCAGACCACCTATTCCAGTCTGACTTTTGTAAAGGTCAGTGAAAGTATGTTAGGTTTCATTTTCTAGAATATTTATTCCTATTTGGAATATAATTATCGGTTTACGGTTTGGATTCCCAGGCATTTACTGTGAAGGTGTTAGAATTTAGAGCTCCCAACATCGGGTCCAAGTGAGTTAGGCAGAGCAGTTCTCTAATGGTGACTTCAGCACATGGATAGTGAAATGAGTCAGGATAACATGCAGTTGCTCCCCAAGGCCTCATTTGGGGGAAACTACTTTTCTTTTATATAATAGACAAGTAGGTAATTTCTTCTAAAAAACACTCAAACATAACATCTGGCATATCAGTCAATCAATATGTATCCAAATGTTTTTTTCCAGCCATGGTGAAAATCATTTCATCAGTGAAGTTGCACAAAATTTATGTAGACACTGAAGATTACTTCTGTGTCATAGACACAGCTTATGTTACATATGATCCCTGCCCCAGAGAATATGCAGTTTATTTGCAAAGATTAGGGATATGAGTAAAATCCTTCAGTATTCTCCTGCTTGTCTCTTTAGCTGCTTTTCATCATTCCCTCCGCCTTACCATTTGCTTTGTGGCCATGATAAATTGCTTGTACTTCCTTGCACACCAGACTTTTTCTCCCCTTAGTTTCTTTCTTCAGGCCATATATCCATCTGTCTGAAAGTGTTTCTATTCCCATCCTGTCTCCTACCTTGTCTGGGTAATTCCTAAGCATCCTGTATGACTTAGCCTGAGTCTTCATTTCTCTTCGTGAAATATATCGGACATATGTGTCACAATCACTGCACTTACCACTAGGGCAAATTGTGTCCTTCCTTAGCTCAGAACTTTTCAGTGATACCCCATGGAACTCAAAGGAAAAGCCAGAGTCCTTACAAAGACCTATAAGTCCCTAACAAACACCAACTCATCACCACAATCTCTTACAACTTGCCACTAGAATTAGTTCGTTTTTGCTGCACTGCCTCAGGACTTTTGTACGTGCTCTTTTTTTTTTTTTTGTGGTCTGGACCAGTCTTGTCCCAAATATCTACATGGCTTGCTCCCTCATTTCCTTCAAGATATACACACACACACACACACACACACACACACACACACACACACACATACACACATATATAAAATATATACAATTTTATTATATATAAGTATATATTAATAATATTAATATATATAATATATTGTATATTATTTTAATATTGTATATTATATATAATTTTATTATACATATATAATTTTTGAATCTCCCCCTGTGAAACATAGGCTCCCTGAGTACATTCTATCTGTTTTGTTCCTTTCTCTATTGCCAATATGTCCCAAAGTAGGCACTCAATTAGTATTTATTGGAAGAATAATCAGCTTTAGTGTTTTTTATTCAGATTGTTAGTACTTGGAGGGCAAAAACAGTATCTCATTAATTTTTACATCACTAGCCTCTATAATATCATCTGGATTATTTATTCAGTAAATTGTTAATTTATTCAAAATATTTGTTAAACAGCTACTTATTTTCCAGGTACTATTTAAGCCACTGGATTTAGGGGAGTTATCAAAATAATGTCACCTCTCTCATAAATTTTAATTTTAGTTCAGAAAATCATTGAATATTGAAGGGACAAATGAATGTGTCTTGAAGAAGGTTGTGGACCTTAAATAGTGAGAAGGTGGGTGAGGGCACAACAGTCTAGGTTGGGAGATAAAATATATTTAGGGTATTATAGATGAGTGCTTGAAGGAAATGTAGCTGTCCATTCATACATACCAACATGCCTAGGCTCCACAGGTGACTTACATAATTTGCCTTCCTTCCTCCTTGAATTGCCTTTACTCTAGCTGTTACATCATCACCCTACACTGATGGACATAATAACAGTTATATGTTTCATCTTTTATTCACTTTAGGGGAGTTATTAAGAACACTGCTCACTATAGTACAGTGTTTTTCTTATGAGAAAAATTTTCTCACTTCCCAGTACCATAAGTAATTACGTTTTTGAGAAGTTGGTTTATTTTTATGGGTTTAAAATATATAATATATAATTTGTAACTTCCCCTTTTCATTGCTGGTTGAAAATCCTGAGGCAAAAATGTGACCTGTCCCTGGGAAGTAAACGGTATCTAGTGGATTGTACATTGTGTGTAAATAAAGCTTTAACTTTATTGTTTTATATCATTTACTCTTTAGCTTACTTTCCCACTTAAGTTTTAAGTAAAAATGCATATATTTGTATGATCCCTTAATACTGTTTGGGAAGATGAAAGAGATAAAAAACCACCTATTTATGGAATAAAGTAAATTCTCTTGGAGTGGCATAAAGTTCCTCAGGCAAGGCTTGTCCAAGTGATCACACCCATTTCATGCCTACAATTACTGCTGAGCAACCTTTCTCTCTCCAGCCCAGAGTCATCTCCAAACTAGACTCCTATTTCAAACTCCCTGCAGACACCTCCATTTTAACTTTCTGCAGATACCTTGAATTATTGAACATATTCAATTCTGAACTCTCTTTCCTCCCCCACCCCCACTCTCATCTTGCACTTACATCAGTATTTTCTCTTTGAGGTAATGAAATCACCAACCTCCAAATTTACCAAGCCAGTGTCCTGAAAATCATTCATCTCTCATTGCTAGTAATTCTGCCCTGTTGGTGTCTTGCGACTATGTCCCATTCTTTGCATGCCAAGCTACTACTGACTCGGTCTAGGACCTCCTGATTTCTCACCCGAATTATTAGATGAATCCCTTGGTACTCCATCCTGCTCATCTCCTAGATATCCTTCACAAAGCTGCCAGAATGGTCTCTTTAAAACAAAATATTGATCCTATCACCCCCTTACTTAAAGCCTTTAAATGAGTTAAAAAGATCTTTGGATGAATCCAGAATCCTTAGGAAGATAACCAAGAAGCTTCATGACCTTGGCCCTTACTTTCTCCAGCCTCATCTCTCACCGCTTGCCTCACCCTCCCTACCACATTCTTTGATAAAGTCATATTTTATGATACCTTTCACCATTTACTTTATATGCACTGCCCTTCCTGGTTCTTTGCTATCTCCCACGAAACACACAAAATTAACACATACACACACTTCTTTTTTTTGTCAGTTAGAGCACTCTTAATCAAAGAAAGATCTCTGGGAAGGACATCCTTTTTAATTAAGCATGCAGCAATAAAGTAGTGAACCACAAACAATAGTCCAATGAGCAGACTAAACTTCTCTAATATTATAGATAGATCACCAAGTAGTCATAGCTCAAGACACAGTATAAAAAAAACATAACTTCTTCTGAGAAGCCTTATGTGACCCTCCAGGCTAACTTTGTTGTCTCTTCAGCATTACCCCTTCTGCATACCCTAGTTGTGGTTCTTAACACAATATACTTATGAGAACTGTTATGCTCTAAACAACTTGAGGGCAGAAGACCATATTTTTTTCCTTTTGTCCCCTTCCTGGATATGATAAGCTTTGGGTGTCTAATAAATGCAGTGAAGAATCTTGAATGAGGCTGTAAATATAAAACAGTGTAGAGGTTGGTAAAGACTTGCCAGTTCTGGGTAATCACATGATTGGAGAAGCATAGATGAGGGAACTAGTAGGTCAGGTAGCAGATGGTTGGGCTTTGAGATAATGAGTTCTACAGGCTTTCCCCTCCTCTTTACCCTTACTGTTCGGGGAACATTAGTAATCACAAGTAACTGGGGAAAACATATTTTGTTGTTGTTGTCATTATTATTTACAATCTCACATTGCTTTCTAAGGAAGACAGATCTTAATTTTGTTCTGAGTGTGATAACATGTTGGGTTGTATGCTTTGGGTAGGTGGAGCTGGTGCAGAATGGATGTCAGGAATCTAGATTTCATACAGGAACTTTGAAGGTTAGTGCTAGAAGGAACCTTAACCCAGTCCCCACCTAAAGTGTGGTCTGTGAACTAGTGCTGGTCAGTCCATAACAGTGACCCCAGTTGATGGAAAGCACTTAGAAATTGTTATAGTGACTTAACAGAGGACTTTTATATCTGTTTAATCTAATAGAAAAATTTAGGATTCTGTGTTGTATAAATTTATTTTTTATTAATTCATACTTTGTATATATTTTTTAAAGCATTGGTTCATAACAGATTGGAAAGATAAAATAACTAGTTCTTTAATACACAGAGGAACACTCCTTTAATGCCTGTCTTTTCAGTAAACCTTAAAGAATCTGGTTGACAACATTTTCTGTGTAGAGTCTCTCTGCAGGTCCTCATGAAGCTCATATGTTGACCTCCGGAAGGACTCTTGATATGGCTAAAACCAGTCATTTATAGACAAGAGCACTGAACACTAGAGAAGTGAAATAATCTATCCAAGATTTGATAGCAAACTGGAATCAACACTTAGTTTACTCCACCAAAATAATGTCTTGTTCTTCCTGTTTCTAAATGCCCCATTTATACCGCTTGATACCACCAGAATGGGGATTGTGTTTTTTCTTCTCAAACTTTGTGATGCACTGTACTGTGGCATGGGGCTTTGGGGAGATTGGCCTGCTCTGCCCACCTGCTTAAGATAACATATACAATACACTATTATTGACATTGTAGCAAAATTAAAGGGCAACCTGTGCTGCTAGTATGACTATTAACTGTTGATTCCAAAATCTATTCTTGATGTAGCTTACTTTAACCTTTATTGAAAGAATAATAACTCTTGACTGACAATTTTGTTTGTGGAAAATGCCTTTAATTTAATCTAGAGCCTGGTGATGCTACCTGGAAAATATGGACATTGCCAACATATGCATTTTATTTTGTTTTCATCTGAGTCTCATGGCCAAAGCTGGTTGCTACCAAAAAAGAAAAGACAATGAGAAATGATGTCTCTGAAGTTTGAAGTCTGATGTGAGAGAGAGTCTGCAGAGTCACAAATGAAAGCATCCAGGCAGAAAGGATATCTTTGGCTTTCTTGTGTGTGATTGATGCTTTCCTTTAGTCACCTGAGCTCATGTGTCCTAGTACTTTTTTCTCTTGCTGCCACAGTCATAATTAATGATTAAGGTACATAACTAGTATAACACCTGGCTATTAATTTCAGGAAGTAGATTGAGGTGCACAGCATTTGATCTCACAGACACTCAGGGCAAGTCTGTAGAGCTTCCTCCATTGCATAAAGCTGCATGCTCTCCCTTTCCCCATCCCTGCTACGATTTTGACAACCTGCCCACACCTGAACAAGTCAGTCTCACCTCTTTCTCTGTCGCTATTCTTTTCCAGTCCATTTCACAAGCTGGAAGAAATAAGATAAATTAAATTGCAATTGTGTGTGTATGTGTTTTAAAGGTACTGAATGCAACTTGTATAAATCACCATTATTTATGTTAACAGTAAGTAAATCTTCACATTGTACCAAATGCTTTCTACCAATGATATAGACATGACTGGTTTTATGTAAGCAGTAACTCTGAAATTGTGCACCTGTCTTTGGTCCCTTTTGTTTTACATACAGTCAGTATGTGTCCTCTCTGCTTCCAGATTCAAATACCTGGCTAGCTTGGCCTTTCCTTTCTCTAGATATTCCCTCCTGGATATTTTGGGTCAATAGGGTCAATATTTGGGTCAAAACTTAAATCTTAAAAAGATGTAAATTTTATTTTCCTATAGCTTGAAGATAACATAATTAGAAAGGAAAACTGTAATCTAAACAGTCTCATAATGGGAGCATATGCCAGTAAAATGATTTAGGCTGATTTTCTCTTTTGAGTGGCCCACATCACTACTCTTGATCATAAGCATAGAAATTTTAGAGATGAATTAAAAGTAAATCTTATTAAGTGGTCAAGAGGCTGGAGGAAGTAAGAAAATAACACAGCTCTCAAATTAATTAAATTCAGATTGCCAGTAATTTTAATCATGTTGACAGCTATTTACTTTGCATCATTTTAGCTAAATAAGCAAGCTATTACTCTGTAGATTCTATTCCTCAGCTAACTTGACGGCCATAGTAAAAATGAACATCTTATTATTTTCAATACCTAAAATGGATTTCCAGTTTCCGGATGGGAAATTAAACCAATCATATTTCTTTCTTTACCTTCATACTCTAATGCCATGGAACTGACTAAAGAAGTACCAAATGAGCAAAAGAAAATCTGTAACAATGCTGGAAAACAGGGAAGGGTGACATCAATAAGCAGACACTTTCAGGAATTTAGTTTTTGAAAATGAAGATGTGTTGGGTTTACCAAGGAGCTGACAAGGGCTTTTTTTATTAAAGCCCAATATCAGCAAAGTAGGGAAACCTTGAGAGGCAAGTCAGCAAATCTCTCCAATAGAAAACTGATGGAAACCCAGGCTTGGGAAACTATAGCATTATTTAACCCCTATTTGGAAGGATGGGTGTGTCAGTGAGAATAACACAGTAGGGCTTCTAGAATTTATCAGAGCTCTGCAGAAAGACGTTAAACAAAATATTTGCTTTAGTGCTTCCTCCAAGTGCTGTCATCAGCATCCTAAATGCAGTTGGAGCTTTTCTTACCCACCTCACTCTTGCTTTTCCTTTTGGAACACAGTTGTCAGGTTCATTCCCAGTACCTGTACCTGGAAGGAAATCTCACTTTCTGCTTCTCTCTGTTCCCTGAACATTGCAATTTCATGACATCAAATGTTGGCTCAAGCATAAGGAGCCATTAACAGCCACCCCAGTATGGGTCATCTAAACCTGAACCCAGAAATATGAAAAGATAATGAAATAACCCGTCATTGGGGAGAAAAAGAGGAAAGCTGGAACTCAGAGCAAATGTTCCCAGTGAAACAAAGGAAACATAGATATTGCAGGTAGGTAATCAGAAGAGAACTATTTAAAATTCTAATTAATGTCCTCATTGATATTTGAGACGTTGGCTTTTTTTTTTTTTGTCATCTTGTCTCCGTAAAATAGTACAGTGCTATGTAAAAGGAACAATAGGGTAATTTTACTGAAAGATTACTATACAGCATGCACTGTTCTCTGATCTTTACATATTAACTCATTCAATCCTCACAGTGACCCTATGAAAGATAGGTTATTATTAGCTCCATGGGGTGAGGAAACTGAGGCATAGTTAACATACCTTGCCCAAGGTTAAATAGCTATTAAATTGCCAGGCCAAGGCTCAAAAGAACCGAAGTCCAGGACAATACCTTTTAATTATTACTCTGAAAGGTAGCTATTGTTTTAAAGGAAAAATAAAACAACAACACAAACAAGCAAATTAATAGGAAAAGTAAAAACAGAACAGCTACCCATGAAAACCAGAAGCAAACTCAAGGAATTATCCCATACCTTAGATTCGAGAACAAGGAGTTGGAAAATCTCAGTAAATATTAGAAACATGGAATTTAGACACAAAGATCCAACACATAAAATCCTAGAAAGATAAAATGAGTTGATTGAGGAGAAGCAATCACCACAGGAAAATATATTCCCCTGAGCTAAAGACTTGAGCTACAGACCAAAAGCTGAGTCAGTAATAATGAAAGAAGACTCACACCTAAACATTATTGTGAGATTTCTGAATTTCAATAATAAAGAAAAAACCCTATAAACTTCCTAATAGAATGCAAGAATATTTACAAAGGCAAGAAATCAAATTGACATTGAGCTTCTAATCTGACACTCTAAGCCAGAGAATGTACTTGAAATAAGTAGAAAAATGCCCTTGTTAGTTTATTCAGATGTCTTTTGATGTTTACTTTGAAATGATGAATATAATGAGGTCCATATGTAGTCTGCACTGCCTTCAACATTATGCAGTATATCCTTTGATGATCTAGCTGCATTTGCTACATCTAATTGAAGGAATTTAACTATTGAGATATTGGAAGCTTACATGTATCATTTTCCATCAATGAAGAGATTCTTAATAAACACATGTCTAGAATTTTTGTATCCCAAACTAAAAAAATCCAATATTCAGTCAAGCCTGCTTTATTAAGGTGTTGTCATTTTATTTTGTGGTCATGACTTTTATAATGTTCTAACGTGATTGTTTCTTCCGAGTTGAGGGGAGAATACATAGACTGACATAATTTAGCAACATTTAATGACTCTTTTATTCTTTTTCCAATAATTTTTAGTGACTTCGACCCCTAGTGTCAAGATTATAATTTCATTAATGTATGTAATTTGTCTATACGATGATTGAATGAGCAAGAATCTGTAACAAAGAAATAAGCATGATGAAATACATAAACAAAGGTAGTACACAGTCTTATTAAAGTGATGGTAAATGATGATAAATTCAGTTTTCAAATATTTTGCATGGATTTGTTATCAGCTGTGGACATTTAATGCCTCATTAGCCGTGGATTAAATCACTAGTTTAGAATCTATCCTCAGCAATAGTAAATGCCCATTACATCCAATTAGAATACAAACTGAGGTGGAAAGAAGTTGAAGTAAGAATGAGAGTTAGGTTCCAGTTCTGGCTTTGCAACTAACCACTACTGTGGCCTCGGGAAAAGTATTCAAATATCCAGAAAAAGCATTTGAAATAAAGTTTAAGACTCTTGAGCACTTAATCTGGGCTCAGCCAGTCTTAGTTCTTCTTACTCTGAAAGTGATGTCCATCTTAGGGTCCAGACTGTGACAGAAACCTACACTGTAGGTCTTTGGTAATACATAAACTTTAAAAGAAGTAATGCACTCCAATTCAAATGTTAATAGGATGATTTCAGTAATGGTTTTCTGCAATTGTACAAAATTGATAATTGATTAGATCTTAATTGAAATTCCTAATAAAAAGATTTATCATTAGCCATGAAGTTATCCACTCAAGTACTCAAATAATGTTTGAGAATGCTTTAAACTTTTATGTTTTACAAATTGAAAACATATATATATATATATATATATATACACACACAAAGTTATTTACATATATGCATGTGTGTATATATGTATAAATCTGACAGTTTGTTGAAAAGAATACAAGATTGTGTCATGTTTTGTGTGTGTGTATGTTTCTATGGGTGTGTTCATCATTTATAAATGGGGTATTAGAGGCATTATTCCAGGCAAATATCTATTCAAGTGTCTTCCACTACCTGTAATTCTAGTTTACTTTGAAGCTGGTGGGCGTACTCTGTGGTAGACAAAGTTCTGAAGGTGTCCCCTCAAGATTCCCATTTCTCGTTACAATCAAACACTAATCTAGGTTCTGCTGTAAAGGAATTTTGCAGATGTAATGAAGTTAAGGTTACTAATCTATTGACTTTAAAAAATGAAGAGTATCTTGGATTATGCCAGTGGGATCAATGTAATCGCATAAGCCCTGAAAAGCAGAAGAAGGAAGCAGAAGAGTAAGAGAGATGAGCACAGAAGAGATGAGGCAGAAGAGGTCAGAAAGATTCAAAATATGGGAAAGACTCAACCCACTGTTGCTGCCTTTGAAGATGTAGAAAGAGGACCTTAAAGAATGCGGGCTCTCTCCCTGGCTGAAAGCTACAAGGAAATGTAGACCTTGGTTCTACAGTAGCATGGAACTGAATCCAGCCAATAACCTGAATGAGTTTGGAAGTGGGTTCTTCCTCCAAACCTCCAAATAAGAGTCCAGGCTGGCCAACATTTTGATGTGAGCCTTTTGAGTCCCAGGGCAGAGGAATTAGCTGAACCGCCCAGACTCCTGACCTATAGAACTGTGAGATAGTACATCTGTATTGTTTTTAAGCTGCTAAATTTGTGGTAATTTGTTATGGCAACGATAGGAAACTACTACATACTGAAAAGAAAACGTGGACATAATCTCAGATAGTGGTTCTTAGTGACTCTCAGGACCCATTGAAAGAAGAATTTAAAGAATTTTGAGGTGAAACATCTATATTATTCAAATATTTCTTTCTCAAAATTCTCAATTTTCATTATTGGACTGGCACTTCTTTTTTTTTTTTTTACTTTGAATAGAATGTTGGAAGTTTATTTTTATTATTAGTTTTTTAACATCTTTATTGGAGTATAATTGCTTTACAATGGTGTGTTAGCTTCTGCTCTACAACAAAGTGAATCAGTTATACATATACATATATCCCCGTATCTCCTCCCTCTTGTGTCTCCCTCCCCTCTAGGTGGTCACAAAGCACCCAGCTGATCTCCCTGTGCTATGCGGCTGCTTCCCACTAGCTATCTACCTTACGTTTGGTAGTGTATATATGTCCATGCCACTCTCTCACTTTGTCCTAGCTTACCCTTCCCCCTCCCCGTGTCCTCAAGTCCATTCTCTACGTCTGTGTCTTTATTCCTGCCCTGCCCTTAGGCTCTTCAGAACCATTTC
Organism: Leucopleurus acutus; assembly: GCF_964270905.1. Lineage (NCBI taxonomy): Eukaryota > Metazoa > Chordata > Mammalia > Artiodactyla > Delphinidae > Leucopleurus > Leucopleurus acutus. Next base: position 65,095,897 of record NC_139156.1, read on the forward strand.
TTTTTTTTTAGATTCCATATATATGTATTAGCACATGGTATTTGTTTTTGTCTTTCTGACTTACTTCACTCTGTATGACAGACTCTACGTCCATCTATCTCACTACTAATAACTCAATTTCGTTTCTTTTTATGGTGAGTAATATTCCATCATATATATATATACCTCATCTTCTTTATCCATTCATCTGTTGATGAACACTTAGGTTGCTTCCATGTCCTGGCTATTGTAAATAGAGCTGCTGTGAACATTGTGTGGACCAACTTTTTTTTAAAAGAAATATAGAAATGTATTTTATTTTCCATGCAGTTTCTTTTCTCTTACCATCTTCTCCCCACCCTCACTGTCCCAAGGACGCCATTTAAGAACCTCAGCATTCTGTACCTTTAAGAATTGTTAAAATTGAAGAAGAATAAACTCTATCTAACTGTATGCTGACAATAATTTAAAGATTAATCCTTTCTTCACTTTCTTCAATTTTCTTATCAAATCTTCGGAGGATGTATGCTAAAGAGGACTGCTATTTACAGAGCCAACTGGGAAGGAGTGTGCCCATACCATCCTCCACTGAATGCTCCCTCTTTTAATTAAAAAGAGCTGCCAGAAGAGAGGTGCTGTGGGTAAATATAGCAGTTGAGTGAAGGAATAAAACATTTGATTTTTTTTGTTTACATTTTTAACATCATCTGATATCACAAAAAACCTACTGTAATACCTTATTATGAAGTATTTTAGATATACCAAAAGACTTTGAGGAAAATGTATGAACACTGTTGTTAGCACCAATCAGCTTAAGAAAGAAAACATAAAAATAATGTAGGCTTCATTTTTTCCCCTCCTAATCATTCTTTTAATTCTTCTTTTTATTCTTTTCCTCCCAGTGTTATAGAGATATAATTGACTTATAACATAGTGTAAGTTTAAGGTGTACAAAGTATTACTTTGATACACATATATTGGAAAATGATTACCACCATAGTATTAGGTAATACCCTCATTACATCACATAGTTACCATTCTTTTTTTGTGATGCAAGCATTTAAGATCTACTCTTTTAGCAACTTTCAAGTACCCTTTGATCAACATCTCCCATTTCTAACATCCACCAGTCCCTGGTAACACCACTCTCCTCTCAGTGTCTCTGAGTTCTGCCGTTTTAGATTTCACATATAAGTGATATCATACAGTATTCATCTTTCTCTGTCTGACTGATGTCACTTAGCATAATGCCCTCGAGGTCCATCCATGTTGTTACAAAGGGAACGTCATTCTTCTTTCTCAGGGCTGATTAGTACTCTGAATAATATATCTCTGAATAATATAATAATACATGTTTGAATAATATATCTACTTTATCCATTCATCCATTGATGACACTTTGGTTTTTTTCAGTATCTTGGCTATTGTGAATAACGCTGTAATTCACATGAGAGTACAGATATCTATGTGAGATACTGATCTGATTTCCTTTGGATGTGTACGCAGAAGTGGGATTACTGGATCATACAGTAGTTCTATTTTTAATTTTTTGAGGAACCGAAATACTGTTTTACATAGTGACTGTAACAATTTACAATCCCACCAACAGTGCATGGGGGTTCCTTTTCTCTACATCCTTTCCAACACTTCAAATCTCTTATCTTTTTGATGATGGCCATTCTGACAGGTGTGAGGTGGTATCTCATAGTGGTTTTGATTTGCATTTCCCTGATGGTTAGTGATGTTGAAAACCTTTTTCTGTACCTGTGTGTCATTTCTGTGTCTTCTTTGGAAAAATGTCTATTCAGTTCCTCTGCCCATTTTTAAATCAGATTGTTTGTGTTTTGCTATTGAGTTGTATGAGTTCTTCATATATTTTGAAGAATATATAAAGGGTTATATATATATAACCCTTTATATATATTACTTGCAAATATTTTCTCCCATCCCATAGGTTGCTTTTTTATTTTACTGATGGTTTACTTTGCTGTGTAGAAGTTTTTAGTATGATGTAGTAGCACTTATTTGCTTTTGCTTTTGTTACCTTTGCTTTTTGTGTCAAGTCCAAAAATTTATAACCAAGAGCAATGTTAATGTCATACATGGCCTTCATTATGCTGAGGTACATTTCTTCTATACAAAGTTTCTTAAAAGCTTTTACCTTGAAATAATGTTGAATTTTGTCAGATTTTTTTCCCTGCATCTATTGATAATACAGTAGTTATTCTTCATCGTATTAATGTGGTATATTACGTTAATTAATTTATGTGTGTTGAAACATTCTTACATCGCAGGAATAAATCTCACTGAATTAGAGCATACGATCCATTTAATTTATTTGAATTTTATTTTGTTGAGGATTTTTGCATCTACGTTCATCAGGGATATTGGCCTATTATTTTCTTTTCTTGCAGTGTCCTTGTCTGGTTTTGGTATCACAGTAATGCTGGCCTTGTAAAATGAATTTGTAAACATTCCCTCCTTTTCTATTTTTTGGAAAGTTTGAGAAGGATTGGTATTAGTTCTTCTTTAAATGTTTGGTAGAATTCACCGGTGAAGTCATCTGGTCCTGGATTTTTTGTTTTGGGGAGGTTTTTGATTACTGATTCAGTTTTTTTACTTGTTACTGGTCTATTCAGATTTTCTATTCTTCATGATTCAGTCTTGATAGGTTGTATGTTTCTAGGAATTTATCCATTTCTTCTAAGTTGTCCAATTTATTGGCGTATAATTGTTCATAGTAGTCTTCTGTGATCTTTTGTATTTCTGTGGTATCAGTTGTTATATCTCTTCTTTCATTTCTAATTTTATTTATTTAAGTCCACTCCCTTTTTTTTCTTGGTAAGTCTAGCTAAAGGTTTGTCTATTTTCATCTTTTCAAAAAAAGCCCAGCTTTTAGTATCATGAATCTTTTCCACTGTCCCTTATTTCATCTATGTCCACTCTGATCTTTGTTATTTCCTTTTTTTCTACTAACTTTGAGCTTATGTTGTTATTCTAGTTCCTTGAATTATAATGTAAGGTTATTCATTTGAGACCTTTCTTTTTTCTTAATGTAGGTAGTTGAATTGTGATGTGTCTCAGTGGCTGTTTCTTTGGGTTCATCTCATTTGAAACTTTCTGGACCTTCTGGATTTGGATATATGTTTCTTCCCCAGGTTAAGGAAGTTTGCAATCATTATTTCTGTGAGTAAGCTTTGTGCTCCCTTTCTCTCTCTCTCCTCCTTCTGGGACTCTTATAATATGTATATCAATCTGTTTGATGGTGCCCACAGGTCCCTTAAGCTATCTTCACTCTTTTATATTCTTTTTTCTTTTTGCTCCTCGAGTTGGATGAATTCCACTGCCCTGTCTTCAAGTTCCTCTTCATCTAGTCTGTTTTTGAACCCTTCCATTGAATTTTTTAACTCAATTAATATATTCTTTAGCTCTCTGGTTTCTATTTGGTACTTTCTTAAATTTCCGGGTCTCAGGAATGTAAGCCCCGTTGGCTTTCAGAACTAGGTGTTTTGGGGCCTGTCCCTTAAAAGGGAATCCTAAAAGTTGGGACACTAGATGCACGGTTCAAACCCTTCAGTCCTCAGGAAAAGGCTAGGAGTTCGTGGTTATCTCCCAATTGTACGGTATTGTCCTGGTGGTGAGGTTTATGATAAGAGTGTGTCTCAGCCTTTCCTATCCATTTTCATATGGGTATTTTCTTGTTCACGCAGTGTTTAGGAGTTACTCAGCTAGCTTCTACATTTCTTTCAGAGGAAATTGCTCTGTATGTACCTGTTCATTCAGTGTGTCCACGGGAGGAGAGGAATTCAGGAGCCTCCTATGTTGATATCTTTAAAGACTGCCACCTCCTTTATCATTTAATACCTGTTTTCAAATAATTAAACTGCATTATCGATTTAGAATATCAGAACATATACATGCAGAATAATAAAATATCTAAGACATAAAAATACACTACCATCAAATGGAAAACAAATGGCCTCATTAAGATAATTCAGTAAGCCAGTTTTCAACTAAGTAGTCAATGTGTTTTTAATGTAGTCAAAATGTCTAATTTAAAAATCTCACCCACAGAGCTGAATGATAATTTAAATAAATTATACACATATGCTTAATTATATTTAGAAAAACATCTTTGGAGTCCATCCTGATATGTCTATTTTTAAATGATTTTTATTTGTTAAAATGTGAGGAGGCTCCCCATCCTAAGTAAACATTCTATTTTTTTTTTCATATATAACCTATATAGTTCCCTTCTCCTTTTCCATAGTCAGTTTTTAATTTCCCTATTATTTAGTAAAAACCTTATTTTTTAGTGAGAAATTAGTAAACAGATTTGAATATGGGAGGAGACTATTTTATATAATCTTACTAGGGCAAGCCTTTAAAACAATCTGTAAACCTGGTCTAAAGTGTGGGTGTGATTCATGATCCTTTCATTTGACCTTAGTTGATAGTGAGTAGAAACCAAGTGATATTATTAAGTAGTCAATTAAACAGTATATTTGTATTATCTTCTGTGATACTTCGGCAGGCAACTGTGGGGTATATGGCTTCAGCCCTGGGCATTTATAATCTTTTTGGAAAGTTAAGACATATCCCCATGAAAAGAGAAATGAACAGAGTAAGAGTCAACTGAAAATAACTGACAAATACTATTATAAGAAGAAACATAATCGATAGAATACTTAATCCCTGCTGCACAGAGGTGGCTTTACAGATTATTATTAAATAGAGAAAATGAAGAAGTAATCATCATGAGCTACCACAAGTTTATTAAAGAAAAATAAAAGACTAAACCTTCTTTATTTTTTTTTTTTTTTTTTTTTTTGGCTTGGGTTACTAAACTGTCAGAAAATGTAATAGAGTCAGGATAACTATGAGGTTATTTGACAAGGTTTCTCATAGTGTAAAAATGAATAAAACAGAAAACTGGATTTTATGCATGGAAATGTACAGCTGGTCACATTAATAGATGTTAGTTAAAGCACAGTGATTAATACTTTAACGAAATGGAGGAGCTCTCCGTAGGACAATATTATTCTCAGGCCACTCTTCAGTGTTCTTTCTGCAAATTGTTGGCATGAGTAATCTAGATGATGAGATAAAACTTGCAAATAATCAGAGCTTAGGAGAATAATGACTGTATTAGTTGGCTGAATTAGGTTCTAAAATATCTCGACAGGCAGTAACAGACAAGACCTAACAAGGAGAGTTTTATCAGGAACAAATTTAAACTTGTGGTCTTGTAGTAACAAAATAAAATCTGCCACTCCCTAAAAACCAAAACCAACCAACCAACCAACCAATCAACCAAACAAACTAGAAACCACAAAATAGAGGATATACCTATTAGCAGCAACCCAACTGAAACAGTTTTAAGGATTTTGTCAATAGAAGTTAATAGTATGGTGGTGTTATAAAACAGCTGATGTGATCTTAGGCTATGTCACTGTTTCTCAACCTTTTTTTTAATTATTGTCCCTCTAATGAATCCTTCAACATTTTTTTCTTAGTCATTTTCCCAGTTAAATTTTAATGGCACAGGTGTACTGTATATCTCTTAATGTGCTATATCTATGTGCTTTATCTATAAAAAGAGTAAGCTTTTTTCTTACAAGAATCAATTTTCACCCTCTTATGGGCAATATCACCCTCATTGAGAATGCATAGGCTTTATTAATAGTGAATACTCTAGAATAATGAAAGAAAAATTCTACTGTTCTTAGCTATTTAAAATATTGTGTTCACTTCTGAATAGCACATTTTAAGACATATTTCAAAACTAGATAATATTCAAAAGAGAATATTGAGGATGGCGTGACATGAAGAAATTTTAAAGGGCAAAGAATGGTTATTCTACGGAAAGTGAAATGGAAGGGGTTCTTATACATATCTTTAAATATGTGAGAAGCTGTTTTATGACAGAAGGGATCTAATTATTGAGCAGTATTTTGGCTAAATATTATAAGTTACCTGTCCAAAGTATCCAAAAATGGAAATGGTTATTTCATTAGGAATAATATTCTTTGTCACGAGATATACTATATCCTACATAACCCAGTATACATACATGTACATAACCCTATGGTGTAGGGGACAGGAAAGAAAAGATTCAGTCCCTAAATGGACAGGATGACCTTAGCATCTCTTTCATTCCTGATTTTGTGATACTGGGCAATCTTGAAGGAAAAAACAGAATTAGATAAACTTAGATTATATAATGCTCCAAGGTAGACATTCTGGCTTCTTAGACATGGAAATTAGGGCATGCAGATGACTTCTGCTATCTGCTTTGTCCAGAATTCAGCAGGTCACCAACATCCTTACATGCAATATGTTGGACTTCGATTACATCTATCCTTTCTAGTTTTAGAAATCTAAGATTCTATGACTCAGTAATTTATGATACGACGATGCTGTTCCTATTGCCCAGTCTTCCCCATCCGCTCAAGCAATTCACCAAGTACTTAAAAGTCATCAGTTACCAGGCTGGGACCTTGAGTTGTCATATGAGACACAAATGTCACTTTTAGAAAGTATAATCTCAGGGAGAATAGGAGGGAAAGAAACTTCATTACCCAAAAGAGGTGTTTTATGTTAAAAAGTAGAAGTTATTGTTATACAAAAACATTGCTAGTCAGAGTCTCTGCCATTATCATCTCTCCATAATTGGGGGTCTTTTATACTTCTAAAACATCAGCATTTAAGGTTTCTCTGGACAAAGGTAGCATTACTGGCCTATCCTGGCTTTAACCTAGGTCAGTCAAGGAGGTTAGACAGGGTTTATAAGAATCTGTCAGTTGACTTTTTCTGACTCATCATTGAGTAGAGATTCTCACGTGTGTACTCAGTTGAAGCCTAGGCCTATGCACAGAGTATCTGAAATAAAAAGGTATATTTTAAAAAGAGTAGGATAAAGTTGTATGGCTTTTGCATTTATGGGAGTTGTTACTGAAATTACAGTATAAATAGGATTGTAATCTGTAAAGTGCCAAAAGTGTTGTTGTGTTTATTTTTGTTGTTTTTGGCAGTAGTAGTAGTAGCAGCAGTAGTAGTAGCAGCAGCAGCAGTAGTAGTAGTAGTGATTGCCTGATTTCCTTGTTTCAGTTTCACAACTGTGAAGTATCTGGCAGCTCTCCAATGCTGACTTAGTCTGGGAGGATTGGGTGACTATAACATAATGATTAATTATTCTTCATGAACCATTCCTACTCCCACTTTAGTCTACTTTTTTTGTGTTTGTCTCCTCTGAACTCAAATACACTTCATTGGCTGAAAAGGAGGAAAATTTTTCTGTGACAGGGAGATTGGGGAAGTTGAAGGGGGCACCGTGATATAATTGAAAGAAGAGATCTCTTGCCATGTGACCTTGGAAAAGTCACTTAGCCTCTTTTTCCTGACCTGTAAATCAGGTGACACCATTGGTCCAGTCAATCTTTCTTGTGTAATTCTTAATCCTTATTGTGTATTGTAATCATTGGGAGAGTCTTTATAAAACTGAGGTGTCTGTGTCCTAACCTAGTTTGTAGGAGGGCCCGGATTTTTATTTATTTTTAAAAATCTCTTTAAGTCACTCAAATGTACAGCCAAGGTTGAAAACCAAAGCTTTGTAGTATTGTTGTGAGGACAAAATTGAATAATAATAATAAATGGGCCTTAAAAGGGGCTATTCAAATGATCATTTCCCAAAGGAGAGTATGAGTGATTTATTTTTTTTTCCCCATGGGATTTTACTTTGTAGTAACAACAGCGCTTCGCCTGATTGCTGTGTTCTGCCCTGACCAGGAGGAATCAGGGGAGACAGCACATGCTCAGATGATTTCACTCAGTTAAGAATCATGCTTCCAGATTCTCAGCCTGTCATCATCACGGCACCAAAGATGACCAGCCTATGCTGATGGTTTCCTAAAGGGCCCGGCAAGGCTCAGAATTACCAGCCCAGTCTCATTCGACCTCACAAGGAAATCACAGGCCAAGAGCTGCTCTTCTCTGCACAGAGATGGGACCAGTATTTATGGAGGTCACTACCAGTTACCCACCAAGCTCCAAACATTCCAGAAATTATTCCTTTTTGGTTGGTAAATTTAGGGTCCTTGAGCTATGTGTGACTTGCTTAGTGCTATAAAGCTGATTGACACTTATTTTTTTTAACTATTTGAGATGTGACAGGGCAAGAGTATCATGGGATTTCATTTTATTATTCAATGTCAACCCTGTAAATATTCATAGAAAAGTGTCTGGGGGAGATTAAACTTCTGATAAGTATTCAACAGGACAGAGACTAAAGATTAACCTTTTGTATAAAAGATTAACCTTTTGTATATGATGAAAAATTAATATAAAATATAAAATTAGTACCACACATTTGGCAGAAGAGGTTTAAGCTGAATTTGCATGTTGAAGTGACTACACAAGTTCTAATCTTCTATTAAGGGGAACAAAATATTTTTTTTTGGAATTTTTGAATTTTATTTTATTTATTTTTTTATACAGCAGGTAAAGGGAACAAAATATTAACCAGCAAATAATGTCACTACTTAAGGTGACAGAGAAGAGAATATATAAATAATAGGAGTCTTAGTCCAACCAAAAAAGATTCTTTGGAGATTAATGATAATTTAAAAAATACATATTTCTAATTTATGAAGTATAATGGCTTTTAATTTTTCTGTAAGACTACGTAAGTCTTGACAGCTTTCTATTTATTTTGCTCAGCTTAAGCATTCAGTGACCATAAGACATTGAACTTGGTATACAGAATTGAACCCTGTTTAATTTTTGACAGGTTTTTCTATGATTGACTCACTGATTCCTTATTTCAACAGTAGAGTGGGGGAAAAAAAGACAAAAATCTCAATCTTTTTAGAACTTACTTTCCAGTAGAGAGAATGGCAGTAAGTCAGAGAGGTGATTTTTTAAATTTGTAGTGTTTCAGATGGCATTAGGGCCACTATGAAAAATAAAGCAGGAAAGGAGTGATAGGGGTCCTGGTAAGGGGTTGCTTTTGTAAAAAAACAAAACAAACAAACAAACAAAAAAAAGTTTTATCAGAGAAAGTATGGCTATGTGGATATTTTTTTCAGGGAACTAAGGAGAAAGAGAGAGAGAGAGCGAGCCCTGAAGGTATCTGGGACAAATGTGGAGGAGGAGAGACCCTCCAAATACGAAGAATAAGTTCTAAGGCATGTTAAGGGGAATAGTGTGTTGGTCTGGGGGTTAGTAGTCATGGGGGGAAGAGCTTATAGGCCCTTGTAAGGACTTTGTCAATTACTCTGAAAGAAAGGGGAGTAATTAGAAGATTTTAGGCTGAGTAGTAACATGATCTGCCTTTTCCAAAGTATGGTTCAGGCTTCTGTGTTAAGAATAGATAGTAATAAGGTAAGCCTGGGTGTATGGAAACATGTTAGAAGCGATTGTAATGGTTAAGGGGAGAGACACTGTGGGCTTGGACCAGAGTGGCAGCAGTGGATGTGGTGAGAAATAATAGGCTGACAAGATTTTCTGATGCATCTGATGTGCATTGAAAAGAGAAAAGAGGAAATGATTACTCCATAGATTTTTGTATCTGAATAATCAGAAGAATGAAGTAACCATTTTTGAGATGTGGAAGGCTATGGAAGCAGAAGGGACCTTATTTAGGGTCCCCATCAGGTATTGGGATTTAGATATGCTAAGTTTGAGATAACTGTCCAACATTCAAATGGAAATATTATGTGTCTCTCCGAAAAGATATGTTGAAGTCCTAACCCCCAGTATCTCAGAATGTGACCTTATTCAGAAATAGCATCTTTGCAGATACAGTTAGTTAAGATGAGGCAACATGGAGTAAGGTGTGCCTCGTTTTCAGTGTGACTGATGTTCTTATAATAAGATAACCATGTGAAGACAGAGACATACAGGAAGAACACTGTGTGATAACGAAGGCGGAGATTGGCGTTTTATACCTGCAAGGCAAAGAATGACGAAGATTGCTGGCAAAGCATGAGGAGCTAGGAAGAGGCAAGGAAGGGTTTCCCTACAAGTTTCAGAGGGACCGTGGCCCTGCCGACACCTTCATTGTGAACTTAGAGCCCCCCAGAACCGTGAGATAATACATTTGTGTAGTTTTAGCCCACCCAGTTTGTGGTAGATGAGTACTGAGAATTTGCCAGTGGATTCAGCTAGGTGGAGTTATCCTAGACAGGAACTGCTTCATTGGGGAAGATGGGTTAGCATCCTGATTGGAGTGGGGTTAAGAGAAAAGATAAGATGGAATAAATTGAGAGCAGAAAGTATAGGTAAATTTTTAAAGTAGTATTTCTATAAAGGAAGAAGCAACAAATTGTGATCAGAGCTGAAGGGATATATGAGGTTAAAGAAAGCATTTTCTTCTTCCCTCTTCTCCCCTCTCCTCCCCTGTCTCTTACTCCCCCCCTCCCTTCTCCCCTCTCTCCCACCCTTCCTGTTTCCTCCCTCCTTCCCTTCCTTTATTCTTTTCTTTCTTATCACATGATTGAACACTGATGGGAATAATGCATTCGAGAAGGGAAAGTTGATTTTGAAGGAGAGAGAGGCAACAGTTGTGGGAGAAATAGCCCTGAGAGGCAAAATGGGATCTAGTACATAAAAGGAGGGCTGGCCTTATATAGGACTGAGACAGAAAAAAATATAGAGTACATGGCCATAGATATGGGCAGTGGGGCATGGTGGTGAATAGATGTGAAGAGAGTGCATAGAAGATCTTCTCCAATTGCTTCTGTTCATCAAAGGGAAAGCAAGTTTACCTGCAAAGACAAAGGACAGTGGTAGTGTTGTTAAAATTTAAGGAGACAAGAAAAGTTAGGATGTTGTCATCTAGGATAGCGGGAAAATTCCAGGCAAATGTAGCAGGACTACAGGTCTACACTGAGTGTCCTTTTGAAGTTGGTGGTCCTGAATCCAGAAAGACCAGTCAGTAATTTTTTTTTTTTTTTTTTTTTTGCGGTACACGGGCCTCTCACTGTTGTGGCCTCTCCCTTTGTGGAGCACAGGCTCCGGACGCGCAGGCTCAGCGGCCATGGCTCACGGGCCCAACCGCTCCGCAGCATGTGGGATCTTCCCAGACTGGGGCACGAACCCGTGTCCCCTGTATCAGCAGGGGGACTCTCAACCACTGTGCCACCAGGGAAGCCACCAGTCAGTAAATTTTATGTTTTGTTATTGTAAGAAATGTACATTTTAATTAATTGGTTAATTAATATTCTTTAGATACCAATACTTCTAAGGATACTCAGGAAAGCATAGTTTAACAGCAGAATTTTTGTAATTTACCCATGAATAGGGTTGCCAGATAAAATATAGGACATCCTGTTAAATTCGAATTTTAGATAAACAATAAATAATTTTTCAGCATATGTCCTCTACTTGCTAAGATTCATGGATTTTTCCATCTGCAAATGTAGGGTTTACTTGTGATGACTAGACTTGTTCATTTGTGATGTGTATAGATGGTGGGCAACTTACCACTTTTTGAATGAGCATTTTGAAGCTGTATGATTTTTACAAACTAATTGCTGGGCTGAATTTTAAATCTGCCAAATGTTGATTCAACCATTTAACATTTTCACTGAGAAATAATAAGAAATGTTGATGCACTGAAATATCTTACCTTGCTGCTCATGCCATCTCTTTGGAAGCATTTACCCTGTTGGCAGGCTCTTAACAATTTTACATTAATCTCTTCAGTGATAAAGGCTGCATTAGCAACCTTAAGCCTAATAAAAGTTAGCCCTTTAGCAATAGTGGCCAAGGTATGCATAGTTTTTCTTTTGGTGCATTTATCTAAACCCTGGAGACAAAGCAGTATCTTTCTCTCCCTACAGGCTTATTTTTTCTGTTTTATGAAGTTATTTTTGAACAAGGTAAATGTTTTACTAAGATTAAAAATGAAAATGGCATTAGGTTCTTAAATTTGTGTAATTGAAACTAGCTATATGAATGGTCTAATAAGACTGATCCAGTTGTTCAGCACTGAAAAAAAATACATACATACTGATTCAGTTGGTTCTTTCATAATAATTATAGCTATGATTTATTCAGTATTTACTATATACAAGGCACTCTCCTGAACGTTTATGCTAAATTCTAACAAAAACATAATCGAAATTCATGAGTCCATTCAACAAATATTGGTTGCACCAGGCCTTGGAAATAGTAGTGGATAAAAGTCCCTGACCCATTGAGCTTACATTTTAATGGGCAAGAGGTGATATAAATTAAATAAATAAATAAATAAATAAGATATTAGATGGTGAGAAATTCTTTTTTTTTTTTTTTTCTTTTGCTTGACATACATGTTTATTGAAAAATTTAGTGGAGTGGGGTAAAAGTTGGCAGAGATCAAACTTTTCTATACAGAGAATTATATCAGCTCTGGTAGACACATTGAACCGTCCTGTGGTCACATTATTAACAGTTAACATTTTAGAAATATCAATTACTTTCTTGACATCTCTGTTATTGGGAATCTTGACCAAGGCAATAGGTCACGGTTGACTTGGAATGGAAAATCTGTTGGATTAAGATAGAGTCTGCAGTTGGAAACTTCAGTGAGAAGGAATTTGATTCAAGGGAAGACATAATAATTTAATTTTTCTTTTTAAACTTTTCTTCTGCTCTTTGACTACAATTTAGTACATATTTTAAATAAAGGGTAATCTGATGTTCTAAAGGTTTTCATATTAATGAGAAAGACCAATGAGTCTAGTTCAACTTGAGTTTCCTAGATGATTTTTACTTATTAAACCAACTTTATTATAGCTTAACTTATATATAATAAAATACACCCATTTATGGTGTGCAATGAGGTGAGTTTTGACAAATGCATAATAAGCCCAAGTAACAAACACCACAACCAAGACAGAGAGCCTTTCCAGTATCTCAAACAATTCACTCATGCCTCTTTACAGTCATCCTTAGCTCAGTCTCAGGTATCCACTGACTTATCAGGTTTATCACTTGGGGTTGTTTTTTCCTTTTCTAGAATCTTACATAAATGGAGTCATACAACATGTTCTCCTTTTTGTTTATCTTCTTTTGTTAGATGGTGAGAAATTCTTTGGATAAAAATATAGCAAGAAACAGGAATATGGGATAATAGGAGTAGAGATCAGTTTTGGATAGAGAGCTTAAGGAAAACTTCATTGATACTTGAGCAAAAATCTGAATGGGGTAAAAATGTGACACATATGGTCATTTGAGGAAAAAAGAATTCCAGCAAGAGGGGACAGCTAGTACAAAGGCCCTAGGGATAAAAATATACTTGATATGTTGGATCAATAGCCTAGATATTCAGAGTAGAATGAGTAAAAGGGAGATGAGGAAAAGATTAGGTCAAATATAGGAGATGGTGCCATTTGGTCACGGTAATGATCTTAGCTTTTACTCTGAATAAAATGGAAAGACATTGAAGGTGTTGAATAAATGAATAACCTGATTTAAGTTTAATTTTGAAAAGATCACCCTGGCAGTTAAGAATAGGGTATCAAAATACTCATGACATTTTTCACAGAACTAGAACAAATAATCCTAAAATGTATATGGAAGAATAAAAGTCCCAAAATTGCCAAAGCAATCTTGAGAAAAAAGAACAAAGCTGGAATTATCAGCCTTCCAGACTTCAGAAGATACTACAAAGCTACAATATTCAAGACAGCACAGTACTGGCACAGAAACAGACACATAGGTCAATGGAACAGAATAGAGAGCCCAGAAGTAAACCCACGTACATATGGTCAGTTAACATATGACAAAGGAGGCAAAAATATACAATGGAGAAAAGAAAAGATAGTTGCTTCAACAAGTGGTGCTAGGAAAACTGGGCAGCTACATCTAAAACAATGAGATTAGAACATTACCTCAAACTATATACAAAAATAAACTCAAAATAGATTAAAGACCTAAATGTAAGACCTGAAATCATAAAACTCTTAGAAGAGAACACAAATGGGAACACTCTTTGACATAAATCTTAGCAGTGCTTTTTGGATCTGTTTCCAAAGGCAAAAGAAATAAAAGCAAAAATAAGCAAATGCAACCTAATTAAACTTATAAGCTTTTTTGCACAGCAAAATGAAAAGACAACTTATGGGATGGGAGAAAATATTTAAAAATTATATGACCAACAAGGGGTTAATAACCAAAATACATAAACAACTCATACTACTCTATCATAAAAAAACAAACAAACAACCCAATCAAAAAATGAGCAGGGCTTCCCTGGTGGCGCAGTGGTTGAGAGTCCGCCTGCCGATGCAGGGGACACAGGTTCGTGCCCCAGTCCGGGAAGATCCCACATGCCGCGGAGCGGCTGGGCCCGTGAGCCATGGCTGCTGAGCCTGCGTGTACGGAGCCTGTGCTCCGCAATGGGAGAGGCCACAACAGTGAGAGGCCCGCGTACCACACACACACAAAAAAAAAACATGGGCAGAAGATTTGAATAGATATTTTTTTCAAGGAGTACATACAGACAGCAAACAGGCATATGAAAAGATGTTCAAAATCACTAATTATTAAAGGAATGCAAATCAAAACAACAATGAGATATCACCTCACACCTGTCAGGATGGCTATTATCAAATGTGTCCAAATAACAAATGTTGGGAAGGATGTAGAGAAAAGGGAACACTTGTGCACTGTTGGTGGGAATGTAAATTGATGTAGCGACTATGGAAAACAGTATGGAGGTTCCTCAGAAAACTAAATATAGAACTACCATATGACCCAGCAATTCCACTCCTGGGCATATATGTGGACAAAAGCATAATCAGAAAAGATACATGCACCCCAATGTTCACAGCAGCACTATCTGCAATAGCCAAAATAGGGAAGGAATCCAAATACCCATCAACAGACAATTTGCTTAAGAAGACCTGGTGTATATACACACGATGGAATATTACTCAAGCATAAAAAAGAATGAAAGTCTACCATTTACAGCAACAGGGGTGGACCTAGACAATATTATACTTAGTGAAAAAAGTCAGGGAAAGAAATACAATATGGTATCACTTATATGAGGAATCTAAAAAATAATACAAATGAATGTACATGCAAAACAGAAAAAGACCCACAAATACAGAAAACAAACTAGCGGTTACTAAAGCAGAGAGTGAAGGGGAGAGGGACAAATTAGGGATTTGGAATTAAGAGATACATACTACTATGTATAAAATAGTTAAGCAAAAAAGATATATTTTATAGCACAGGGAATTATAGCCACTAACTTGTAATAACTTGTAATGGAGTATATTCTGTAAAAATCCTGAATCACTATGCTGTTTACCTGGAACTAGTATAATATTGTAAATCAACTATACTTAAATTAAAACAAATAGACTGCTGGGGAATAGGTGAGGAGGTAGAAAGGCCAGATTGAAGGCTGTTTTAGTAATCTGATGAGAGAGATACAATAATCCAGGGTGAGAGCAGGAAGAAAAGGTAGTGAGTAGTAGCTGGATGCTGAATATATTTTGAAAATAGAACTGTCATATTAGTTTGTTGAGTGAGGAATGTAAAAGAAAGAGGAAAGGCTGACTCTAAAATTTTTGACTTGAGCAACTGGAGGGCCAGGAGTTGCTATTAATTGAAAGAGGAAGATTGCAGGAGGAGCAGGTTTGTTAGGGACGATCATGAATTTTGTTTTGAACAAGATGAGCTTACGTTCCTATTAGCCAAGTAGAGATGTCCAGGAGGCAGCTGGACATATAAATCTGGAGTTTGGGTTGTAGATATAAATTGGGGAGTTTTATTTAAAACTATGATATTGTTTATTATCAAGAAGTTAGTAAGAGTAGATAGACAAAAACTTAGATCCAGTAACTGAGCCCTGCAGCAATCTAATGCTGAGTAGGAAGATGAAGAGGAATAAACAAATGAGAATGGGGAGAAGCCAGCAAATAGCAAGACTAATTAGAGACAAAACCTAAACTCGAACCCAGGATTATGGGATGCATCTAATTCCTATGGCTTTAAACACTATTCTTCATGGCCACATTTTGTTATTATGATTATTAATCTGTATTATTTCAAAGCCCAAATCCATTTCTAGAAAAAAAAAAATTCTAATTGGTACCTAAGATACTGAATGAGTTAACATTCCTCAAAAAAAAAAAAAAAATCTAGAAATGAGGAGAAAAGTCATAGGTATTAAGAGCTTTATTTTGTATGTCAAGCATTACACCTGGTTCATTATAGATAATATTTAATGCTCATTTTAGGTATTATGTTCCCCATTTTGCAGAAGAAGGATTTGAGGTCAGCAGAGTTTAAGTACTTTCTCAAGTTCATTCATTTTTATAAGTGGCAAGTTGTAATTTCTACCCAATTCTGTCTGATATTTTCTACGGTCCTACATTTCATCATCCATACCATCTTGCCTCTAACTAAGAGAAAATTATTGCTGCAACAAGCAGCATTAAAAAGTATAATAGACATACACAGTAACTGTTCTATAGAGGAGGCAAACTCTTCATGTGGCTCTTTCTTATATCATCCTAAATAAAGCCAGCATTATAAAAGTAGATTATGGTTCCCATCTTAAGTAAGACATGTTTGAATTCTAAATTTAGAATAGATTTTCTATGCATTCACATTCTCTTATCATGGCTCCTTTGTAACTAACCATTTGTTTCAGAGATAGCAGGTTTGTCACTGACCTTTGCAAGGCTCAATCCCATAACCTTTCCTCACCATCACAGCTCTGAGAGCTACAGCACTTTGAAAGCTGTCCCTAAGGGATTATGGAGAAGACCCTAGCTACCCTTAGGATTTAAGCTAGGAGCTCAAAGCCTATCACAAGGTAACCTATCCCAACTGCCTCATGAATCAAATACACAGTCAAAAGAATATCAAATAATATTTTAGGGATCTAAAAGAACGACACTGGTGCCTTGAAGTATACAAGTGGACAGAGAAAGAGCTTCTCCAATACTTTAGCCAATGCTCAGTCACCAGGTGTATGGGCAGGGAAGGTTCTGGAACCCAAATGGATGGGCTAATTCTCTATTCTCTATTAGAACCAGGAATATTGCCGTAATAATATTTTTATTCCTAGAAGTACTCTATTTTTGTTAAATTCCCTGGTCTCCATGCATTTAAATATACCTTGAAAGTACACAGTTAATAAGTCTTTTCTAACAACAGCCAGTTAGAAAATATAATGGAAGCAAAGATCTTAGTCAATAGGTTGGTAAAACTTAAGCTCCTTCCAGGAATCTTTGTGTGGTTCTCTCTCACTTCATGTAGGTGTCTGCTCAAAGTCACCTCCTCAGAGAAACCTTCTCTGTCTCTATCTAAATAGCCTCTCTCCTAGTCAGTTTTTATCTCATTATCCCATTATCTCAAGCATTGTATATTTACCTGAATCTATATATTTAAGTATTTTCTTATTATTTTTTGTTTATTTACCTAGATGTAATTTCCACAAAAGCTGGGAAGTTTTCTTGTTCAGCGCATAGCTCCAGTTCCCAGAAGAGTTTCATTTACATTGTAGGTATTCACTAAATATCTGTTCAATGAGTAATGTTGGATGAATGAAAGAAGGAAAAGGAAAGACAAAAAGGAGGAAGGGAGGGAGGGAGGTAGGAGGATGAAAGGAAGGGAGAAAGAAAGAGAGCGTGGCAGGGAGAAAGGAAGGAAGGAAAGAGAGAGAGAGCAAGGGAGGAAAGGAGAGAGAAAGAAAGAGACTGTGAAGAAAATAAAAACAGAAATGGTCAAGTTGCCAATGCTCAGGGTACCCTCCATTTGCCACACCGATTTTTTCCCAGCTTTATACCCATTTTGGGTTGACATTTTAATTCTCCAGTGCTGGCACTTGACTGTGGCCCCGTTGACTTGGTTTGCCATGAAGATGTAACACAGAAAGTTACCTTTCTCTCGTATATTTTTAGTGAGACAGAATAATTCCCCACTGAATTGTTCAGGGATTAAAAAAGATAGTTTAGTCTCTCATATCCTTTCAGCTACCATATTCTTGATATATCATATCATATCATTTACTTATTTCCTAATTGCTCATCCAGAAATAGCATCTCATAGAAACAGAATTTTAGAGCTGGATGAGATTTTAGTGATTATCTAACCCAGACCCTGGTTTCACAAATGAATGCAGAGAGAGAGAGGGAGAGAGAGAGAGAGAGGGAGAGAGAGGATGGTTTGTTAGCCACATCCTGAAAAGTGACAGAAACAGGACTCAAGCCCACGTCTTCTGATAGGTTACCCAGAATGAGGTGAAAATTGTAAAAAAAACAAAACAAAAAAAACAAAAGTTAAACAAAAACAGTATATCTCTCTTCCTATTCATCAGACAGATTAAATTGAAAGGGATATACATCCCCATGGTGAGTATGTACATCTCCGTGTTTGTTTTATATTACAGCTGCTTATTGTCAAAAATTCCTGATTTGCTTTGCTTTCAACAATTGGCACAAAAGATGAACTGAAATGTAAATATTTCAGCCGTGATGTTGCCATGGGCAATTTCCCTCCGGAAATTGTTAATAACCAGGGCCTAACTGTATGACTGTCTCTACCATACAATAGCTTTGTAACGATTTGAAGGAAAGAATAAAACAGTATTCTGATTTTCAAGTAGCAAAGTCGTGGAGGTATTTTTTAATGGTATTTGGCGACTAGGGCTGCCATAAATGGGTAGAAGTCTATATTCAATTAATAAAGTAAAATTCGTAGAGAAACAGACGTGCAGTGGTTCATAAGGACAAAATATGCAAGTATATTGTTCAGCAATATTTGGGCCAGATTTGAGAGGAATTGCAAAGATTACGGCTCCTGGAGAAGGAGACAGATGAAGGAAAGAAACTCCTGTAGTAAGTGAAGAATTTTTCATTTGCTTCAAAATATAATGGTCATCTTTGCAGGATTTACTGCACATATTAGTGACTGCATATATATATATATATATATATATATATATATGACACCCATGGATCATGGTGAATTGGCATGATGGCTGTAATTGTGGCATCCTAACATCCCAAACAAACAAATAATATTCTCCACGTGGAAGAACAGGAGGAAAGAACACAGTAATGTGCTAGAAGATTAAAAAACAAGATCTGCTTTATAAGGAAAAGTTCTCTAAGGGCGGGCAGGATCAAAACTCAGAATTTACTATCTAGAACCTGTAAAGCATATTACTCTTTTTAACAAATCTGGCAGCCCATTCAAGGTAAAAATGTCAAATACAATATAGCATGGACCCTCTCTTGGCATCAGGTTCAGGAAGCAGAGAGCATCTTACTTCTTAGCATATAGCTCCGTCATGCCTTCTCCTAAGAGAGAAAAAAAAAAAAAAAATCTCACTCAGCCTGGCACTACACCAGAAACACTGAACTCTGCTCAGAGAAGAGCTCCAAATTCTCTTGTTTGAGCTTTTGGGTAAAGGTGCATGTGAGAGTATAAAGAAGTGTGGTAGAAACACGGATTATCTTTTAAAAACTTCAAAAAGGACAATTTTGGCAGGCAACAGTTTCACAATGGTCTGTAGAATATTTGCTTGCTCTTGGGAAGAGGCTAAATTGCAAGCTAAAAGGATTCTTTATTTCTCTGTCTCTCTCTCTTTCTAGCTCTCTTCTACTTCCCCTCTCCCTCCCTCCCTCCCTCCCAGAGTCCTTCCTTCCCTCCCCCTCCCCCCTCTTTTCCTCTCTCTCTCATCTGAATTATTAGAGCTCTTGAAGCAATTGAAAGTCCAGACCTAGCAGACTTGGCACAGCATTATTTCTTATCTGTTATATCCAAATATTTTCATAGCAGTGATCCAAGTGCTTTATGTATCTGCCAAACGTCTGACTCTGGGGAGAAAATAAAGCAGTCAGTGTGTATCGTGGGTTAATAAAATGCACACCAGAGGCAGACTTGCAGTGTTGGAAAGGGTGTTGGACTTCATCTAGGCCAGCCTGTCCTCTCTGCCCCTGGGTCTGAACTCCTTCCCAAACACCCCTTCCCTTGGCTCAAACACCTCAGACACTGGAACTTCACTTGTGAAACTCCCCCTTCTGTTTCACCCATATTTCTCGTGGCTACAAAAATCTTCATTCTTTCCAGCTGAAATCTACCTCCTTGCAGCTTCTGCATATTGGTTTTAGTTCTGCTCCCTGAAGCTACATATTAAAGTCTAATTCCTTTTCCATATGGCAACTATTAAAGTACTAAAGTAATATTTATTTACTGCTGCTAGTCTTATTTAGGCAAAATATCTTCAATTATCGAACTCTTCCTTATATTTCAGAGATTCTGGACCCTTTGCTGTCCTGCTCACTTTCCTCTGGACATGACTTATATTAGCTGTCCAAAATCTCTGCCACTTAGTAGCTGCTTGACCTTGGGAAAATTAATCGACTTTTCTGAGCCTTTGTTCCCTCATTAGGCCATTGAAAATAATAAGTCATGACCATCTATGCACTACAATTCATTTAATACAATTAACATAAAAAAATCATTAAATACTCAAAAAATGTTTACTACTGCTACTACGACTACTATTCGTACGGTAGATATGAGACAAGTCTTTGCTTTGGTTATTGTACTTCTATTATTGAATACTGTTTGCTTTTCTGTAAGTCCCAACATTCTGTTGGATGGTATAGAGCCTAAAGTGAGTCAGTACTTACACAGCTTTTACATACTTTCTGCCATCACTACTCCTAAAAATGTACACTTATATTTCTAACTCAGGAAACATATTGGGGTTTCGACACTCCTTGGCGATTCTTCTGTAATTCCCAATCAGTTCTCTCTCTCTCTCAGATTCTCTAGTTGTTCTTTCAAGCCCATTCCACTTCCTCAAACTTCGGATTCTACTATCCCTTCCTCACTATCAGATCTCTCCTCCTTCAACAAGAAAAGTGAAACCATTAGACAAGAACTACCTCCGTATCCTTTCACCATAACTCCAACCGTACTGCATCCATATTCATGGTTTCCTCCATTCTGCCCATTATTCTGGAATTTTCCCTCCTCACAGCGCAAAGCTAGGTTAATTCTTCTACCTTCCCTGCTCTCATCCCAGGTACCTTGCACATTTTAATAATTATCATTTTCTCTCTCATTTAGTTTCACCATCTTTCTCTCTTCTAGATTCTCTTCATCAGAACTAAAATGTTCACATTTCTTTCTTCTTAAATCTAAAGTTTAGTACCATATTGTGTGTATATTATGATTCAAAAAAGAAAGAGGAAAAATCTTTTAATCAACCTCACTAATGTCTTTAAAGAGGTAACTGTACTTGTTTCTACTTTTTACTTTACCTCCTACCCACACCTTAATCTACTATAATCAGATTTCTGCCTTACCCTCCATTAAAACTGTTGCAACATTTGACAAGTACTGTTCAGTCATTCCTTCTGTAAATACTCTTCTCTCTTGACACCCATTATGTCACACTCTCCTGGTTTTCCTTCTTCCTCTCCGGTTGTTTGCTTTTAATCTGCTTTGTGGATGTTTCTCTGATTTCCAGCTTTAATGTTCTTCTAACTTTTGTCTTAGACTCTCTTCTCCCAAAGAAAGTCTACACACCTTCCCAGAACAAGCTCATCCATTCTTGTGAGTTCAAAACCCAGCTGTATGTGCATGGATCTCAAATACATATCTCCCATTTGTTTTTTCTTTTTCCTCCTGTACTACCCAAAAGTCAACACATTCACATTAGAACTTGTTATGTTTCCTTCTGATCTCACTGTAAGACTGTGCTTTTTCCTCTGTTACCTCTCAGTGAATGGTATCTATGTTCAGATTATTTCCAAACAAAAAAGGTTGGGGATCATCTGTGCCTTTCTTCAATCAATTTTCTTGGATCCAGCTAGAATAATTCTTGTAATGTACACATTTTAAATTGTCAGTGCAATCCAGAAAGCTTTTCAGTTGCCTTCCCATTACACCTATGATAAATTTAGAGTAAGAGTCACTTGTCTCCAATCTTTCGGTAGCATTCACATGTTCAACTCTTTCTTCAAGATCCTGGCTGCAATATACAGAGCTATCTTGAGCAAATTTTTTCTGTATGACGTTATATGAGTCATTAAGTTCTAAACTCATGTGAAACTCCATTACATTAATTCTTTCTTTCTGGTATTTGTTTTACCCTCTTCTGTTAGACACTCATTCACCATGGCAAACCAGAGTGATTTCCCACAGAGCTTTTGGAGAGCATCAGTCACCGTGGGCAACACATGGGTCCCAACCCCAGATCAATTGAATCAAAATCCTTGGGGGTGGACCCAGACAGAAATCTTTTGTAAAAGCTCTTCTGCTGGTTCTAATAAGCTGCCAGGATATAAAAGCCACTGGTTGAGAATTGCTAAGCTAGGGAGGATGCATAAAAGCAGAGTCAGTGGGGTGGAAACATGGGATTTAAGGTGACAAGGAGGAATCACAGCAGACGTAAAATTTTTTCAATTTGGTAGTGTTAACTGCCCCAAATTTTTATAGGGTGTTTGAGTCTTTGGAACTGGCCATTGAGGGTGCAATTTAGCTCTCTAAACCCTATGCAGATAGTTTATCTGTTTGCTATTCTCTGAGCTCATTAACATTTCACTAGTGGTTTTTAAACAGTACTTTTCCTCTTATTTTTCCTCTTATTTTTAAACTTACATAGAGTTCATTTTTTTAGAGTTCTTTTTAAAACTCTGCATATCTTAGCTGCTCTTAAAAATTATTCAAATATTAATTACATGGTGAACCATTTTTATAGTCTTTCTTTCCCCAAGCTCAGTTAATTAATAACTCCATCCTGTCTGTTCCCACAGTACTTTAAACAATTATTTATTTGTACTTACTTTCTTATATTTTGATTTTTTTGTTTGCTTATCAGTTTCTTACTCTAGACTCTGATATCCTTGAAAGCAGAAAGTGTCTGGTACATAATAAATGTTCAATAAATATTGCTGGGCTGCATGATAAGTGAACAGATAATGTATACTTTGACTCTTCTGGCTTACGGTATACACAACTTTTACATGTTTACCTTTGCTTTTAAAAGGTTCATTTATTATTTTACCAAAATATGAATTGAGCACATCTTATATGTTACATCCTGTGCTTGGCCCTTATTTCTATCTCGGTTTTGTCCATTTTATATATAATCTTTCTGTGGAGTTAGAGATATATCATTTTCCTAATGTTTTCCTGTTTATGATGACAGGATTTTTTTCTGAAAGCCTTTGAACCTTCTCAGTCATATTTTTACATAATTTGGAGCCATTGAGTTATACCTACTGTTTCTGAACTTTTTAGAATCTACTGTTTCTGTAGTTCTGGCTATTACAAACCCTAAAGTAGCAAGGTAACTTTGCTCAGGGTATCCACTGTTTCGATCACAAATTCTTTCTGATCAGTTAGCATGGGATTTGAAACGAACTTCTCTTGTTATTGCCTTTCTGTCTGAGCAAGACTTGTCGAGGATACTTTTCGCCAATGGGGACCCAGCGACTGAAGCTCAGGTCACTGCTCTGTGCTGCCTTTGTTTCAGTTGCAGCGTCTTGATCAGGAAAGCCACATCACTTTTCTCATTTTCGCCTGGAAGTTTGGAGTACACTCTAACAAGATCACTTATTTTCCTCTCTCCTTTCACCTTTGACACTAGATGGCTTTATACTAATTGAACAACAACTCTCCATTTCCTTCTCCCAGTTATGCAAGGATGAGTTAATTCTAAAGATCTGCTGTACAGCATAGTACCTGTAGTCAATTATACTGTATTGTGCACTTAAACATTTGTGAAGAGGGTAGATTTCACATTAAATGTCCTTACTACAAACACACAAAAAAGGGGACACAAGGAAACTTTGGAGGTGATGGGTGTGTCTATTTCCTTGATTGTGGTGATGGTTTCATAAGTGTGTGTGTTTCCAAGCTCATCAAATTATATATATTAAATATGTATAGTTCTTTGTACATCAATTATACTTCAATAAAGATGTTTTTAAAATGATATGACTTCATATACTTAAGAGGTATTTAAAAAAGTAGAGGGCTTTAGCAGACTACTAAACCCAAGTTGCATGTATTTCCACACAGGCATAAAGTTATTGATAACCTCCTACCTTCCTCTCACCACTGCCCTCCACCCCAAAACACACATAAAGCCACTACTTTTATTTAGAAAAGCCAAGCCTTCTATTGCTGTATTTGAATTATTGGTTCCATTCCAGCAATACTCTGATGACTACATATTTAAATTTAACTCGTTGTGCTATAATTTATTGTTTATTGCTGACTCATTAATTGTGCTTGGGTATACCCCCCCCACACACACACACATACAAACACATACACATGTATGGTTTAAATAGATATCCTATTTTTCCCATCAGTCTTTCTCATCCTGAATTAGTTTTATCAGTTTTCTTCCAATTTCATAATGTTATCTGTGTCTGCTCTGTTATGCTTTCCTTCTCCAATTTCAATTTATAGTCCCCATATGGATTCATAGGTTTAATGCAATTTCTTGGAAATCCCAGCAAGTTTTTGTAGACATACATGATATTATTCTAAATTTATATGGAAAGGCACAGCCTTAAAATAGCTCACAGACTCTAAGCAAAGGAGAATAAAGTGGGAGGAATTCCTCTACCTGATACTAAGTTTTTACTATACAGCTGCAACAGTCAAGGCAGTGTGGCACTGGCAGGGAGATGGATATATAGATCAAAGGAACAGAATAGAGGCTCCAGACATAGCTCCACACACATGCTTAGCTGTTTTTTGACAAAGGTACAAAACCAATTCAAGGGAGGAAGGATAGCCTTTTCAACAAATGGTGCTGTAGCAGTTTGACATTTATAGGCACAAAACAAAAAACAAAAAAACCTTGAACCAGGTCTCAGACCATACACAAAAATAAACTCAAAATGGATAATAGTCAGATGGAAATAAAACTTTTTGAAAAACTAGTAGAAAATCTTTGGCACCTCAGGATCCAGGGCAGCATCCTTAGACTTGATGCCACAGTCATGAACCATAAAGGAAAAACTTTCAGATTGGATCTAACAAAATTAAAAACATTTACTCTGTGAAAGCCCATGTGAAAAGGATAAAAACACAAGCTTCAGAATGGGAGAAAATATTTGCATTGAAATATAAACATATCATAGAATTCTAGTCAGCAATAAAAATTAATGAACTATTGATTTATGTAACAACTTGGATGAATCTCCAGGGAATTATGCTCTGCAAAAAAATCCAAAAAACCCCAACAACAGCAACAACAAAAATCCTTACGGTACATACGGTATGGTTCCACTTATGTAACATTTTGAAATAATAAAATTTATACATGGAGGACAGGTTAGTAATTGTGTGGGGGGTAGGAATAGGAGGGGTTTGTGTATAGTTATCAAAGGGCAATAGGAAAGATTCTTGTGGTGTTGGAAATGTTCAGTATTTTGACTGTGGTGGTGAGTATACAAGCCTACACAGGTGACATAATTTTAAAGAACTTAATCCATACCCACCCACCCCCACACACAAAGAGTACAGGTAACACTGGGGAAATCTGAACAAGATTAGTGGATTCTATCATTGTCAATATTCTGATAGTATAGTTTTATAAAATGTTACTACAGGAGGAGGAAAGTTGACAAAATGTCCAAGGGATGTCTCTGTATTATCATAACTGCATGTGAATTTACAATTATCTCAAGAAAGATTTCAATTAAAGCTTATTTTAGGTAGTAGTATAGTATTATGTTGTGTGAACACACCATAATTTTGTCATTTTCTTTTTGTGAAACAGTTGAAATATACTCTGCTTGGGATAATCTACATCTTGTGTCTATACTTTCTTCTTTGTACACAATTTATTTGAATGTGTCATGATTTGGGAATAAAATATATTTAGAAGTAGAAAAATAGATAAAACCAATGTGGAATGAAGGCAGTAGGTTTTGTATCTTTTTTTACAGTGGTTAATTTTGAATTTATGAGGAAAGATAGTAAATACTTGTAGTTGTTGATGAAGTGAATTAATGAACATTGATTTACAGCAGAGAAAGCTTAGGATAAAGTATTTTTTAGACCCTTTTATGTATTACAACAGATGAAACAATAGAGCACAGGACCTTGGGAAATTGTCAACTAGTTGTAAAATATAGTTTAGACTTGTTACCTAATTCCATCTACATGGTTTGGTAATTATGTTGTCACCTCTGCTAGAAATAAGATGCCCATAAATAGTTTCCCATTTATAACTTATAATGCAAGTATAGCTATGTTTACAAAATTTTCAAGTTCAAAATCAAGTGTTGACAAGGAATAGATTCATTTAAGGAATGAGAATTTGAAGTACATTAATATTATGCTCTGAGTCACAAACAAGGTCATCGATTACCAGACAAGCAAAGTTGCTATTTTTATGTCCTCGACTAGACGTTGCATTCA
Source organism: Leucopleurus acutus (assembly GCF_964270905.1). NCBI lineage: Eukaryota > Metazoa > Chordata > Mammalia > Artiodactyla > Delphinidae > Leucopleurus > Leucopleurus acutus. The sequence goes on from NC_139156.1 coordinate 65,122,288, forward strand.
GATCACCATAGAGTTAAGAAAGAAAATATTTTCTACTTGGAAATAAAATTTTATTTGAATATGAGGATAAGGTGGACTCCCAACTGTCAATGGTAGGATTTACAAGTTTATCTTGTAAATTATATGATCATGGTTGTTCTAAATCACTAAATTTCAGGATGATTTGTTATTCTTCATTAGCTGACTGGAACACCTATGGTTTAGTTTTGTTAGTATCTGATCTTTGTTATCACCTGATATCTATATCTATGTATCTATCTATGTACAATTTCTATCTATCTATCTATCTATCTATCTATCTATCTCTATCTAGGTTTCTCTTTACATCTAAGATTTGAAAAGGTCTTTTCAATGGTCTGCTTAATGAGTTGGGTGTTGGCACAGGTTGTTCCATGAATAATCACTAGGACTTGTCTGGGTATACCCCTGGGATTCTAAACTGGGGCCTTCATCAGCTGAGATATTGACTATTTTGTGTTATTGAAGAAATTCTGCAAGGATGTCACTGCAGAAATAATAAAGCAAGTACTTAAAAGTGTGCTAATAAAGTTTACCTTGCCCTTTATTCTCTAATCCCTGTATACAAAAGTTTATTGTTAACTGCAGCTTTCAGGAATGTTTATTATATGTACTTTTGAAAATGACAGGCATTTATATTTATCACCCTGTTTGGAAATATTTCTAGCCAAGGAAATAGTTGAGTTCAGGTGAGCACACAGGTGCTTGTATTACAGTTACAGGACACTGAATAACAGTGGTAGGTGAAGTGCGTTGTAGCAAATTGAAAGTGGAGATACGCCAATGCTGAATTTCTTGGCAGTGATTCAGACCCAGCAACATTGTGCACAGCTGGTATGTAGGTGAGGCATGTTCTACCTGAACTGCTGATTTTCTGTGAATATATATGGTATTGCTTAAATGACCTAGTCATATTTTCTGTGTGTTTGTGTGTGTGTGTGTGCGCTTTAAAGAAATATTGCCAGTTTTATTGGAGACTTTTCTGAAGAAAAATGAGAATTTCAGTTATCTTTCTCTTACACTGTGGTAGTTTAAATGACACATGGGAAATTGGGGATAGATGAGCCGGACCCAAAGAACATACAGAAGTAAGCTACTTTCTTGATCTCTGTTGCCTTTTATCTGCATATTATGGCACTGAAGTGTAAGCTATCTGCTGCCCATTTTCCTACCAAGGTGCTTTTTCACAGAGGGAGGCAACAGGCTCAAGTTCTGTATTCTCAAACCTTAGCCTGGAATTGGCACTTTTACTCATAAATTCAGATGTGTTCTGCTGTAGCATTTCTTTGTTTACAGAGTTCCTACAAGGAATGAGAAGCCTGTTGGTTAGAAGAACTAATATGTTTGGCACAGATTTTGAAGTGCTATTAACAATGAGACAATGGTGTTGACCTTTACAATTTTGCCAGATGCAATTTTAACTACTAAGACTCATTAATAATTCTAGGGTGAAGGTCCTGGATTCCACCACTTAAGCTTATCTTAAGGTATTTTTCTCATTTTCCATCACAATTAAAAAGAGCAATGGGAGCATATTAAATATGTTTCAAGTAAAGCTATAAACTTCTCTGCAGTTTTCAAGTTTAAAAAAAAATTTGTTTTTTGTTTTTTGTTTTTTTTTTTGTGCTGTACGCGGGCCTCTCACTGTTGTGGCCTCTCCCGTTGCAGAGCACAGGCTCCGGACGCACAGGCTCAGCGGCCATGGCTCACGGGCCCAGCCGCTCCGCGGCATGTGGGATCTTCCCGGACCGGGGCACGAACCTGTGTCCCCTGCATCGGCAGGCGGACTCCCAACCACTGCACCACCAGGGAAGCCCAAAAAAATCTGTTTTGAGAGATCAGTTAACAAATAAGATAATCTACAGATATTCTTGTTATCGAGTGGTGCGTAACAAATCATCCCCAAATGTAGTGACTTTAAACAACAATCATTTATTGTCTTTTTTGTTTTCTGTGGGTCAGAAGCAGTCACAAGCCCTTACTGAGATTCAAGGTGAGGGATCATAGACCCCACCCTTCCGTACAAAGAATGATAGACTCATTTTTAGAAAAGCATGTGAGACGAGATATATATTAGTTTGGCCATCTTTAGAAAATACAGTGTGTCATGGCAGGCAAATTTGTTTTTCCATAAAGAATCTCCACACGGTTGGTGACTTCATCAAACATATAGGTGTACATATGTAATGGGATTTACATCTTTTTTTTAATATATAAATTTATTTATTTTTGGCTGAGTTGGGTCTTTGCTGCTGCATGTGGGCTTTCTCTAGTTGTGGTGAGCGGGGGCTACTCTTTGTTGTGGTTGCACGGGCTTCTCATTGCAGTGGCTTCTCTTGTTGTGGAGTACAGGCTCTAGAGTACAGGCTCAGTAGTTTTGGTGCATGGGCTTAGTCGCTCCGCGGCATGTGGGATCTTCCTGGACCAGGGCTCTAACCTGTGTCCCCTGCAATGGCAGGTGGATTCTTAAACCTCTGCACCATCAGGGAAGCCCCGGGATTTATATCTTTACATTTAATATGGCATCAAGAGTAATTCTCAACAACACGAAATCAGTCCTCAAAGGAATTACTTTAATGACTATAATTTTCATTCCTAAGGATGGGCCAAAATTTAGCATTTACAAAACTGTTCCATTTCTTTGTTGTTATAAATAACACTTGACTACACACATACATATATTTCTAGATAGAGTGATTCCTTAACTATAACATTTAGGAGTTGCATTTGGCTGCAAGTAACAACGAACTTTCAAAAGAGGGTTTTCTTCCCCACTTATCCAAAAGCTTAGGAGTTGATGATTGCTGGCATATAAGTTCATTTACTCAGTGATGTTTTCAAACATCTGGGGTCTTTTCGGATGCCTGCTGTGTTAGCTTTGATATTGCAGCCCTGCTGTTATCTTCTCTGTATCCAGGGTGGGAGCAAGCCAAAAGGGAAAATGTCAAAGAAACGTTTCCTGGTGAATCTTGGTTATAAATGGAGGAAAAAACAATTATTCCCTGAGAAATTGTGCCTAATCTCATTGGCACATGGCCAAGCCAAACAACAAGGGAGAGAGAAAAAGTATTTTCTTTTCTAAGTATTTTGGTTTTCTTTATTAGGTTCCCTGGAAATAGACTGTGATACAGAACATTGCATTCAGAAAGTTTATTGAGGTGTTATTTTGGGAGATAAACCTATAAGGAAGGGAGGAAGGCAAGACTAGATAGAGAAGCTAGATTACAATGTGGTTGCAACTGAGATCTCACCTGATCTGTTGGGAGTCCTGGAACTCAGGTGACTCTTGGGAATTGTCACAAATTGAGGCAAAGGGGCTGAACTTTGTATCTGGTTCATGCTGTTATTAACTGTGAATGCCTGGTGGGAAGGGGCATTACCTTGGGAAAGGTAGTTTCCTACAATCAAGGGCTGTTCCTAGTGAGGGACTAAGCTTTGGATGATCAATAACAGATACTACCTGCAGCTGGAAGATAAGTGCATCCATTCTGACGAGGGGATCTGGCTAGAGGTCCACACTGTGCACTAGAGTGGTAGAAAGGCAAAAGCGAAGAGGAGTTGAGAGTAGGCACTGAGTGAGCCAACTTATTCACACTGACAGTGTGTGTTTATTCTTCTATATTTAACTGTGTTTCCCAAATAGTTTATACTAAGCACACAGTCATTTTAAAATCATTAAATTGTAGCACTTTATATGTATGTGTTGTGTGTGTGTATATATATATATATATATATATATATATATATATATGCATGCAAAGGGTTCATTCATAGTGTGACAGGTGTTACAGAAAAGAAGTCTTTCTTTGAATTATCCAGAAGTTTTAGATGATCACAGTGATGAATTAAAGGTGACATATATGAAGTAGAATATTTGACTGGGTAAAATTTATTAGGGTCACTTGTTTCTTTCACACATGTACTTATTTAACCATTAAGTGGCACACGATATTAGAATGATTCTTGTTCCAGATTATATCTTTTTAAACAATTAAGAACCCCCAAACCAGTATATACACAGTGAATTCTAAATAGATGCTTCAAAATTAATTTTTTGCTGCAGATTTTGAATGAGTGGAGAGTTAGAAGGATTTGATTTTTTATTATTGAGTAATTCTCTAAGAGGTATGATGTGTTGCCACTAACTTAATGTAGGACATTACATCAGGTGCATAATGAGACCTTTGAGGTTAGTCATCTGCATGGTAGATGTTGTAAGTAAAATACAGATAATAGCAGAGAGAGTTCAGTCTCTGGATCCCAGTATCCATACTGCCATGTCTTCTTTTCAAATCACATTGCATCATATTTTTATTAGAGCAACCTCAATTTCATCTGTACCTATTAGCAGAGTGTAGGTAAATCTGATTACTGGACCTACTTAAAAAATGGCCACTGTCACTAGGATGCAAGTCTTGAAATAATAAAAGAGTTTTTTCAAAACTAGCTGAAACACTCAGTGTACCTCATAATATTAAACTATATAAGCAGTTACAATTAGTTACTTTTTCTGTGATTTAACTAATCTACCACAGCATTTGAGTCTTGCCCCTCAGGATTTCATTGCTCCCAAAAGACTGATGCAGTAAGTGTGGTACACTTGCTGCATCATGACAAAATATTCTACCCAGTTTACTAAACACAGATGTAGAACTAACCCCTGACTCACAGACTCTATTAGCAAAACAACAGGAAATGAATGATTCACTAAAAGGGAAAGCAGATAAATATATTTTTAAAGTACAAAGAGAGAAGACTCCACATGGCTTATATGTTATGCTTCACTTACCAGAGAGATGGTCAAGTCATAGAGTAGAATGAGGGAAAGTGTGAAGCAATCTTAGAATCTGGAAGATAGAAGAATTGGTGAGAGGGGGAAGACGTGTAGAGAGAATAGGAGTTAGAAAAAAAAAAGAAAGAAAAAAAGTGATAGGAGTCCAGAAATCCATAAAGTAGCTCAACTATGGCACCTGGAGATTGGTACCAGCTGTGATGTGGCAGTTTAGTTTAAGAAAAGGGGAGATGATAGGGTGGCATTGGAAAAAGAGGACTAGGTGTGGAAGGTGAATGGAGGGAGACAGCAGGGACTGGCATTAGTCTACTTATGGGGACAGAAAGAGCAATAGATTCTGAGGTCCATTGCTGAAGGAAGAAAGGAGAAATCCTGCATCCATGTGAAATAAATAGGTTGAATAGAGTGTACTGGAAGGGAGGAGATAAAGAATTGCACTGAGTTACCAATGACTCTTAGAGATGTCTGAAAAGCAAGTTTAAAAGTAAGTCATTTGCAGAAACGATTTCTAGTTCTTTTTTTTTTTTTTTTTTGCGGTACGCGGGCCTCTCACTGCTGTGGCCTCTCCCGTTGCGGAGCACAGGCTCTGGACGCGCAGGCTCAGCGGCCATGGCTCACGGGCCCGGCTGCTCTGCTGCATGTGGGATCTTCCCGGACCGGGGCACGAACCCGCGTCCCCTGCATCGACAGGCAGACTCCCAACCACTGCACCACCAGGGAACCCCTAGTTCTTAATTATATAATTCACCGTTTAGGAAGAAATTACGGACAAAGATCACAGGAAGGATTTTGCTATTAGCTAAAAACCCCTGCTGAGGAAGCCCGTAATGGCATGACTTAGATGGAAGTTTTTTCTTGGAAATGTAGGAAGTGGTGCAGTTGACACTCTTGTCTTGTTCCTCCTCTGGTGGAGGTGATAATGAGAAGTAAGGGTCCCAAGGGGAGGCTGCTGGAAGGAAGAGAGACACTGGGCCTGGACAACGTAATTAGCCCTCAAGTAATCCAGCGATGGCTGTGGCTTTATGAAGCGAGGACAGCTGCCCATTAGTGTTGATTAACCAGCAGGAGAGAGATACAAGGTGTGGATGTGCTTTCGGAAGCCTGACAGTCTAAGGCAGGATGAATCCACAGTAGTCTGAGGCTGAAGGTGAAGTAGCAGCAGAAGAACGGACGGAGCTTTTGTTGGGCATTCTCTGTTTCTGGCTACTAAGCATTCAGGGCTTTGTACCCTCCTTTCAGTCCCATGAGGGAGGCCGTCATTAAGGTGACCATCTCATAGGCAAGAAAGCCCACCCTCTGCCTTCAGAGCTAGGACAGGAAGCAACCTGTCTCCTGATCTCTGAAACAAAACTGCCCACACTGGGCAAAGGCAGAACGTGGTGGGATTTCTTCCTTCAGAGGCTGAACCTGACAACATTTTGAAAGGCTCCAGATGCAGTACAAGCAAGCCAGCTTCCTGAAGCAGGGTCAAGAGATGGACTAGATGTTGCAAAATGCCCTCCAATTCCCATGGCTCTGATTCGAGACCTTGGAGCAGTGCTGGTGAGGATGCGGCCTGGCCCGTGCAGCCATGTGGAGCCGTGTGGCTGATGTGCACACAGTTACCGTAGGTGAAGCACCACTTTCTTGAATTTGATTCAAGCTTCATATTGCTTGATATGAAAATTGAAAACAACTAAATACATAGGAACTATTCCATTTCTATCTTTGTAACAATAACAAAATTTAACTTTAGGTTTTTGGAATAACATTAGTTTTCATCAGACCATTCACTAGTTATTCAAGAGAATTTTAAATTTTATCCAGAAATTTCTGATTTTTATTAGCCAGAGATCTTCCAGTACTGAGATTTATTAAAATTTTTATGTTTTCTATTAACATGTACCTTTTAACAAGGTAGTCATATTTGTAGTTTAAAAAATAGTTTGTTTGATATATAGAAACTATCTTTCTTTCTTTTTTTTTTTTTTTTTGCGGTACGCGGGGCTCTCGCTGTTGTGGCCTCTCCCGTTGTGGAGCACAGGCTCCAGACACGCAGGCTCAGCGGCCATGGCTTACAGGCCCAGCCACTCCACAGCATGTGGGATCTTCCCGGACCGGGGCACGAACCCGTGTCCCCTGCATCAGCAGGCGGACTCTCAACCACTGTGCCACCAGGGAAGCCTTCTTATTTTTCTTAAATTTTATTTTTTTGCCGTGCCACACTGCATGTGGGATCTTAGTTCCCTGGCCAGGGATCCAACTCGCACCCCCTGCAGTAGAAGCGCAGAGACTTAACCACTGGACCTGCGGGGAAGTCCTGAAACTATCTTTCTTTAAGATTCTTTAAAATAATCCAACTACGTTTTTTAAGGCTTCATTGCATTATTTACTTACTCTGAAGACCATCAGCAATTAATTTTTTACTCATGTAATATCTTGTTTTATGTATTTATATCTAAATCTTTCATTTCTTGAACCTTGGAAACTATTTGTCCCCATCTTCTGTTCTTTGAATGTTGTTAGCCCTCTATAAACAGGTCAATCATGAACTTTGTAGCGAAGATGATGTGAAAACTATTTTATTTGCAATGTTGGCTTGAATTTATCCAATTTGATAGGAGTTTTATGAGTAACATTCCTTGCAAAGTCTTAGAACAATAAAGAGAGGTAAGATGATTTCTGTTGTCAAGGATTTCACAATTTAATCTTGTGCAGATACAAATAACATATTGGTTTGCTCCAATTAAGGAAGGTTAGTAAAATAACGTTTCTTTCTCCTTCTGTCTCCCTCCTCCATTCTAGAGCTGTTGGAAACTTAAGGGGTAGTTGAGATCAAACATATTATAACTCATATCTTTGTCAGATTTATAGGGGCCTAAATCTTTGATTTTCTTTTTGTATTATATCACATTATTTAGCTAACCCCACTATTTATCATGTGATTTAAATCCAGAACCCATTCAAGGAGCCCTCAAAGATTCAGGGAACCCAAGGATGAGGGGATATAGAAATCATAGTATTTAACACCAGTATACATTTGCATATTTTGCTGGGAACTTCATACTCATACACACAAACACAAACACGCTTACCCCACTCTCACTTCTCTGTAAACACACACTCTCTCACATACACTACGTGTTCTTTTGATTTGTCTGATTCACTATGGGCCATTTATGCTGAGAGATAAGAGTCTTTCTCTGGGTTTATATAATTCTCGTAATTTTAAAGCTTGTTTGCCTGTGTCTCTCAAAGTTAGAATTTAATCTTAAACGGATGCCTGCAAGACAAAAAAAAAAAAATAATAATTGCACAGGTTATTGTTTTGATATCTCCCAAAATAATTGAGAGGGGAGTCCAGCATGATACCCCAGGCTTCTGGCTCAGGAACTGGGTGGACGTGGAAACTGGTTCCTGAGATAGGAGACCGAGCAGAGGGCCAGGTTGTGGCGTAGGATTAGAAGTGGGTGAGTTCAACTGTGAGTGCGCTGGGGCAGAGCATCATGAAGGACATCCAAGAGCAGAGAATGCCAGACACCACACAGGCACTAGGGACTCAGGAGACCTCCAAGAGAAGGTTTCTGCCATAGGGAACTCTAGTCCACTGGGAGCTAGCAAATTAGAAAGCCATGAATTACAGAGAGACTGGGGAGTCGCAGAGCAGATTCTTCACGCAGCATCCACCTCCCTGCATTTGCCCACACTGCTTTCTTCCTGGAAGGTGTCACTTCTCACCTGCCCCTCTCCCCAGGCTGAGCTAGAAGCCCTTCTTGTTTCCATAACATTCTGTAATTCTACCAGAGTCATTATGCTTTACTGTTTAACTCTTTTCTCAATAAACTATCAATCCCCTGAAGGCAATGCTGTCGGACAATTGATTACCAAGTGTCACTCTGCTAAGAGACCCCTTCTTTCAAGAAAGCAGGGAATGCATCTGGGTGGGGATGTCTTGATTTGTCTGGAAATCAGATAGTCTTGACATATCCTTGAAGTTTATACAATTCAATTAACTTTGCAGTGTATGACAACTTCTTTTTCCATGATGGCATTTGAATAGGGTGATATGTACAAAAGTTGGTTCAGAATTAAACTCACTGAAAAACTTTATACTGGCTATAGCATATTCTGTCTGTCTTTAAAAAAAATCAGTTCTCTTTCTGCCACTTCAGAGGTCAGGTCACTGGCTATAAAACTGCCTTGAAGTTTGATGTCAATTTCAGTGATACTGAAGGCCGATTAGAGTATTTTTTGACATGTGCCCTTTACACACTGATCCTATTAATAAGGACTTATTAGACCTGCATGCTTCACTTTGTACTTAATTTTCAGGAGACAACAAAGTATATCACTAGTTCAGGAAACGATATGTGATCTTGTTTTTAATTTATAGTTTAGATTTGTTTTGTCTTTTGGGTAGTTAAATAGATTTTATTTGATGCTGTTTATTATATTACATTAACTTGGCAGGTGGCACATTTATCCTTTGAGTCGTGATTCTGAGCTGAATAATAGCTTAATTTAGAGAGGGACCTTGAGAAAACTGTCTAGTTGGTTTTACCCTTATAATTTACATTGCATATCATTATGGTGTATGTATATTCATATACAGTTATATATTGTTCCAAAATAAAAGATGAGAAATGTGTTTGGTAAAATGGGACTTCTAGAGCAGTGTACATTGCAGTCCTCAATTTGAGCTATGTAACATATACTTCAGATAATTTATTAGAAGCAATACTCTAACAGCCTCACCTGTTTAAGTCCTGTGCTTGTGTGCATGTGTGTGTGTGTGTGTGTGTGTGTGTTTTCATCTCATTTGTTTCTTTTGTGATGACACATCCTGACACAGCATACTAATGACTGTTTTTTAGAATAACATTGACATATGTCCACTTAGACAAATGAATATTTTCATCTTTAATGAGTCATTGGAGAGGAAGAAGAAGTTCAGATGCAAATTTGAGTTGAGCTGGAGAGCAAGGTTAAGATAAGAAAAAGAAAAGAAATGTAGGACTATGTTATAATCCCTTAATCACAAGAATCATCACCTCATATCTATTGCACACAGACAGGCACACAGACACACACAAACACACATACACACATACCCCATGCGTGGAATGCCATTAACATTCCAAACAAATTTAATTTTTATTCGTTATTAAAATCACTTTTGGGTGGTCTGATTTTCTCATTGGCAGTGGGCTTTGATTCATTTGATATTTGCCATTATATTAAAGACAACATGAGAGAAAACCAATGTCTGGCCTTCCTATTGTGAATTAGCAATCATATTTGTGAATCATTTTAAATAAAACAGTTATGAAACAACCCAAGCTATTTTCTACCTAATAGCCCTTAAACGTTGTATCTGTATTTTCTGGAAAGCCTATTTGTAAGTGATTCTGGATCCTCAGATTTTGCAGTAAGTGTCATGATTAAGTGTCAGGGAAGCCCTAATCTTGACTTTTGAGCAGTATTCTATAATTTTCTTTAATCTTCTGTAATTTGACCTGTCTCAGGTTAAGAATAATTTATGCTATTCATAGCTCACTAAGACTTTTGTTTGTTTTTGTTCTGTTTTAGTTTAGCTTTGTTTTGTATTAATAAGAATATGGGGCTTCCCTGGTGGCGCAGTGGTTGAGAGTCCGCCTGCCGATTCAGGGGACGCGGGTTCGTGCCCCGGTCCGGGAAGATCCCACATGCCGCGGAGCGGCTGAGCCCGTGAGCCATGGCCGCTGAGCCTGCGCGTCCGGAGCCTGTGCTCCGCAACGGGAGAGGCCACAACAGTGAGAGGCCCGCGTACTACAAAAAAAAAAAAAGAATAAATTAAAAAATAAGAATATGCATAAAACTTTATCAAATACTTTCCTAAAATCTGTTAAAATATAGTAAAACAAGGAATTTCATTGGTAGTATTTCCCAGTCACAATCCACTGTTTTATTCCTAGGAGAAACTGCATTGTTTTGCTGTATTATTAGCCTTTAATTACGTAGTTAGAGTTAATTTGCTAATATTTTATTTAGAAATGTGATGTTTAAATTAAAAACAAAATTGCCTTATAGTTCTGCCCCCTGCCTCCTTTCTGTCTAATTTTGTTATCAAGTTACACAATCAGTAAAATGTGATCATTTAAATGGAAGGGGGCTTAGAAGTCAAATAATTAATCTGCTCATCTTATAGATGGATAACCAAAGACAGAGAAGTAAATGGTTACATTAGCAAAACTAATATCAGAGACAGGACTGTGTGATTTAAGATTTATAACATTTGGGAGGCAATTTGAGATGCAAAGTCTTAGAGGATATTAAGTTCCTTGGCAATAGTTTGTTTCCATGAAACAGCCTGACTACAGTCACCACTAAGAGGTTCACCTACCTCTAGCTTCCTATCCTACTTAGAAACTACAGTTTTATTCTCTCTTTCATGTGTCTCCTTAAATAGGTTATGTTTCTTGAGATTTGCTTGTGTTGTCTTTGAGTTCTCTAGCAGTTCCTAGCCCACCTCATAGGTGCATAATCAATATTTGTTACTTGATGAAACTGTTTACCTGCACCTTGCTATGCACTTTTATAACACAATTCTATTAGTTAAATATTCTACAAAACTCATAATTCATGGTAATTTCTTGTTGCTGCAAGGGGCAGCGCAGCAGCATTGTCTGACCAGGAGGAACAGAAGAACTGGCTTGCTTAGCCAGAGGTCACTTGGACCCCAACACTGAGAGATCACAGACCCCCTTCTACACTTCTCACATTCAGTCCCAGTGCTCTGAGCTAGGCTTACCTGGAAACAAAGCATGTGTTACATTAGGTTCTGCTGGAGATACTAAAGCTCCTGGGTTTGTTCATGGGAGTTATCGCGCCTCTTTCCATCTGCCTTACTCACCAGCATTTGGCAGCCAGCCTGGGTCCTTTGAAGAGTTATTTTGCTTGATTAAAAATAAATAAATTAAAAGCTAAATTGGGAGCTAATCAGTTGTTCCCAATTTGATATCTTAAGTGAAACTAAAACTCGAAAGAAGCTGCCTCCCAAGCTTTGTTAAGTACAATGACCAGACTAGAAGAAAAGTGTGTTACTTTTCTTTGAGGTCCAACTGTCTAAGCCTTTGTGGAATATTGCAAATGAATTTCAGAGGGAAATTTCATTTCCCTTTCTCGCTTGTCTTGAATTTCTGCTGCTGCCTCCTCCCTCTAAACTCAATTTTTCATCCTCTCTTTGGGGATGATACATTCGTACACATACTAATCCATGCACTCATGCATTTATTCATCCACTGAAGGACTATTGTTTGGCTACCATATATCAGGTACTAGAAACTGAGGGTCCAGTGATGAACAAGTAAGGGCCCTGCTCTTGTAAAGCAGAAGAAATGGTCACTAATCAAATAATCTTTTCAGTAAACGTATAATTACAAATCGAGAATCAGGCTCTGAAGGAAAAACCTGACTTGGTTAGAGAGGTCTCAGTGGTGGGTAGGGGATGCAGTATTGGTGAAAAACTTTCTAAAAATTCACTTGGGAGCAGAGACCTGCAGTTAACTATGTCTAAGTGGTGTAAATGTAGCAATGAAGGAGGAGGAGCACATTCCAGGCTAAAGAAAACAGCATGTGCAAATGTCCTGTGGCAGAAGGAAGCATGGATAGTTGAAAATAGGTTGACATAGCTGAAGTAAAGAGAGAAAAAGAACTATGGGTGATGAGTGTTGGACCAGACTATAGAGGACCTTGTAGGGAAGGGAATGTGGAGTGGGAATGGGAGATGATGATGGGGGGATCAAATTTGCATTTGAAAAAAATCGTCAGCTGCAGTGTGGTGAACATATTGTAGAGGAGGCACAGTGGCTGAGAATCAAAGCTAAGTCTGAATGAAAAAATAAAACTGACAGTAAACTTGACTAGGGTGGGGAGCAAGAAAAGTAGATGGTTCAGGAGATGTTTTGAGAGAGTAAATCAAAACAAATGGATTGATAAGGGAATGGGAGTGAGTATTGTCTAGGCAGCCTCTAGCTCTCTGCTTCGTGTCACAAGACACGTGGGGCTACCTCACCACCTACACTGTCCTCTGTCCACACTACACTAGTCTGACCATTATCATTCTGCCTCAACCAACAATGGCCCTCTGTGTGGTTGAATCAGTGAATAATTTCAGGAATTACTTACTGGACTTCTTATTATTTGATACTTGAAACCACCTTCTTGAAACTTTTTCTGCTATCCTCTATGACATCAGAGTATTGTGGGTAACCTTCTCTATCTCTGGCCGCTTTTTCCGAGACTCATCATAGGTTTATCTTCTTCTATCTGCCTAATAAATATTGGTATCTTAGGTACTCTTCTAAGAATATTTACTCCCTACTCACACACATCCAATTGCTATTGATAAGCTAGCAACTTCCTAATTAATATCCACTGTAGACCCTTCCTCTCTTTTCCTTCTTCACAGCTCTTCACAAGCTTTTGGGAATCTTTATTCTTTTCTAAATTCAGAAAGCAGTCCCATCTTTTGTAAATGCCAGGTCACAAATAAAGAACTTGTTTTAGCTATACTGTTTCTGTATCCTTACTTCAAGTGTTTATTTGTATCTTTGCTACAGATTTGTCAGATTTTGACTTTCCCAGTATACAAACAGTCAGACTGAAATCAGCTCAAGGCAATTAAGTTTAATGACTCAAGGGCTTTCTTCCCTCAAGTATTTTCCTCCATAACTTAAAGTAATGATACTAACCTTTATACTCATGTAATAGATAATTAGAAACTTTTTTTTTTGATGAGGAAGGGGCAGAGGAAGGACACAGTTTCCAATTAAGTTGTGCTAAGCCCTCTACGATATACATTCATTGCATTTATTAAGACACAATAGAAGATATCTATTCATGATAATTCAATTTCCAGGTGAACAAAGATAAACTATTTTTTAATTTATTTACATAGACTAAATTCTGTTTTTCGGATACTTTTGCTGATAAATTTTTTTTTAAAAAAGAATACATAATTGTCTTTACCTTCTAGCAGTTTAGCATCTGAAAAATACATAAGTCTAGGAAGAATAAAGTAGGTGCTATACTTGTGGGAGTATGAATTATGATTCTGGGCGTCTGAGAAGGGTTTGTGGAGGAGATGTTATTTGATCCAGGCCTTAATGTATAGGTATGAATTTAAAAGAGCACGTGACAGGGCTTCCCTGGTGGCACAGTGGTTGAGAGTCCGCCTGCCGATGCAGGGGACACGGGTTCGTGCCCCGGTCCGGGAAGATCACACATGCCGCGGAGCGGCTGGGCCTGTGGGCCATGGCTGCTGAGCCTGCGCGTCCGGAGCCTGTGCTCCGCAACGGGAGAGGCCACAACAGTGAGAGGCCCGCGTACCGCAAAAAAAAAAAAAAAAAAAAAAAGAGCACGTGACAAAGCGAGAGAGAGGCATGGACATATATACACTACCAAATGTAAGGTAGATAGCTAGTGGGAAGCAGCCGCATAGCACAGGGAGATCAGCTCGGTGCTTTGTGACCACCTGGAGGGGTGGGATAGGGAGGGTGGGAGGGAGGGAGACACAAGAGGGAAGAGATATGGGAACATATGTGTATATATAACTGATTCACTTTGTTATAAAGCAGAAAGTAACACACCATTGTAAAGCAATTATACTCTAATAAAGATGTAAAAAAAACACATGAAAGGATGGCTTTTAGATATAATAAACAGCTTACAAAAGGATAAACACAATTGCTAAATTATTTTCTTCAAGAATTAGATGTCCTTTTTTACCTGGTCTGTAAAATGTTCTAATAGATATCTACGGATTAGATATTCAAAACAAGACAGGTAAAAACACATTTATCTATATGTGCAGGAACTGAAATGAACACCTCCTTCTCTGCATTTGCCCCTGATACTAGGGTATCCAGGTTGCCTAAATCCAGAGGCAGACATTCGACTAGAAAGTGCCTTCCACTGAAATGATTATGGTTCTGCATTGCCAGCCTTTAACTTTGCTGAGAGTAACCATCTGAAATTAGTGCATAAGTGGTGTGTAAATTTCTGGTTCTGTACTACATTCAGTTATAGTTGCATGCAAGATAGTATGAATTTGGGTTACTTAAGTAGAAAACAAAAGAGACTTCATTTGAAGATACAAGGTAGTGCACGTAAATACAGGCAAACTGAGAGAAGAGGGCTGAGATTGGGTAGGAACAGGAGCTGCTCCAGGACTCCATGCAGGAAGTGATGGATATGCCCACACCAGGGCCAGGGTTGGACTACTAGGAGCTTTGATGAACTGTCATACCAAGATTTCACACCACTGGGTTAGAGGAGGAGACAGTAGTTCTCCAAAGGGAAATCAGAGTGTTATTGACAGAAAAAGGAATGGATACTGGGGAGAAGGCCAGAGATTTCTCCTACGCTTGATTTTCTTCTTTCCTGAGTATTTTGATTTTTAAACTTTTCTCTATTTGTTATAGACTAAATGTTTGTGTCCCCCAAAATTCATATGTTGAAATCCTAACACCCAAGGTGATAGTATTGGGAGGTAGAACTTTTGAAGGTGATTGGGTAATGAGGGAAGAACCCTCATATAAGTGATTAGTGCCCTTATTAAAAGAAGCCCCAGGGAGATCCCTCACCTCCTCTGCCATGTGAGGTTACAGCTAGAGGGTTTACTCTATGAATCAGAAAGCTGGTACTCACCAGACACTGAGTCTGCCAGCACCTTGACTCTAGGCTTCCCAGCCTCTAGCACTGCGAGAAATAAATTCTGTTGTTTGTAAGCTACCCAGTGTATTTACTTTTGTTATAGCAGCCCTAATAGACTAAGCCCTAGTTCTCAGGTGGTAGTGGAGGTTATTATTTCTTGTCTCTAATTTGTGAAGCCTTTTCTATGACTCCTAGCCTCTTCCATATATATTCAGTTCATACTTCTTATAGACTTTCACCCCTTTACATTAATTTTCAGGAAGGAGTGTCTATCCAAACAAATGAAAATCAACCCAAAGTCTAAATATGTTTCTGTGTGTTGTGTGTATGTGTGTGTGGACGGTGGTATATCAGAATCACCTGGGGAACTTTTAACAGTTGAATTAAACGTACTTTTTACCTCTTCTAACGTCCACCCATAGACATACTTAATATGTCAGAATATCTTGGCAGAGGAACCTGGACTTTTCTTTTAATAGCTATACTGGTGATTCTATTATGCTAACCATCTAACTTAACCCACAAGTTTTAGGACTACTAATGAAGATTTTCTATGAGCCCAACCTTATTTCTATTATTGAAGATACTTGACATTTTAGATTCTATAACCACTGTGAGAAAGTTGTTGAGAGAAAGATTTCACCTCATTATAAGGAAGAACTTCTTAACTCGTGTAACTTTGGGCTACCCTGCAACGGGAATAGGCTGCCCTGCCAAACAGTAAATTCTGTCTCTGAAAGTGTTTACACAGGAGTTGCATGACCATCTGCCAGAGAGGAAAATGAATGAAAATGAGACAGTGACCTTTCTTCCCCCTTGAGAGCTAAGATACACAGTGACATGATATTACAATTAACTATGTGAACTATGTATAAACAATGAATATGCAAAAATGGAAATCTCACCAAACATCAAAGTTGGCTTCATGTTCTTGAGAAATCATATCGCAGGTAAATATCTGTGTGAGAGCTCCTTAGTGACAGAATGAGTGATGTATGATGAGCTGCTGTCCAAATAGTGAGCTTGTTCCTAGCAATGGTACCATTTCGGTTGTCTAAGATGACTTGAGAGGACAACTAGTGCACCTGAGATTTCAAATAACACTTGATATTAGAATGTTAAAATATAGCATGCTCTGGTATTCAGTACTTTTAAAATTCAATCTCTTTATCAGCTCAGAACAGAGTAATGATAAACAGCAGAGTTAAGCTTATAGCATGGTAGACTGATTTAAAGGTCATTGAAAATACTCCCACTCTCCAAATATCTTTTTTATAGCCTTCCTTGATACTGCCATTAGTGAGTCATTGGTGGTGAGGGGGTCAAGTATGGCCAACTCCCTGACCTTGATGGAACTAGCCTAGCTGGCAGGGTTTTATGAAGCCAGGTTCCGGAGCAGGGAATTTCTTACTTCAGAACATGGGTCAGGGAGTGAGAGGTACCATGTTCTATGCCAGGTGAAGGGGGAAAAGTCCAGCAAATAGAAAAGATGGCAGGGACATTCAAAATTGGTATACAGAAACTGAACTAGGAACCAGGAAGAGGAGAACAAACACCAACAAGATGGTAATAAATGTGAATTAGTTCAAGAATTGTCTGGTCAGGCTTTATTGTCTACACCTTTTTTTTTAATAGACCTGAAAGGTTAGTAAATTCAAGTTTAAAGCATTTAGAATGAGATATACATCTTAGAGGGCACAAGGACTGGTGAGAAGGAAAGAGGCTCACAAGTGAGGTGCTGATGTTAAAAAATCACTCCCCTCTGAGTAACATGAAAACATGTCCCTGTCTGAAATATTTTTAAAATTTAACTTTTGCAATTGTTAGAGTATCAGCAATTATTTTAGTGATATAGCTTAATCTTTTGTAAAAATGAAAGAACGTTGTGTCCTGGCCTTGTCTTTTTTTTTTTTTTTTTTTTTTTGCGGTAAGTGGGCCTCTCACTGTTGTGGCCTCTCCTGCTGCAGAGCACAGGCTCCGGACGCACAGGCTCAGCGGCCATGGCTCACGGGCCCAGCCGCTCCGCGGCATGTGGGATCCTTCCGGACCGGGGCACGAACCCGTGTCCCCTGCATCGGCAGGCGGACTCTCAACCACTGCACCACCAGGGAAGCCCTGGCCTTGTCTTTTTAATAAACTTGTGAATTTACCTGAGTGTGCTTGGTCTCATTTATTTAGGATAATTTAGGCTCTGATTTTCTTGGTCTTGGCTAAGGATATAGCACAATATCAATAAAAAGTCTGGTCAGTCATTTCAATGCGGGAAACTTTTCATTGCTTTAGTTCAGGATGGCATAAATAGCACACACATAGACTTGATTAATAGTCTCCCTGTCCTTGGATAGTTTGAGTAAGTCTCTTTTCTCTGACTTTGTTTTCCTATTTATACAATAGAGGATTAGAGAATGAGGTCAGAGGTCACAAATTGGTGAACTATGAACTAAAGTAAGTCAACAGACTGTTAGCTTGGTTAAGGAATTGAGTTTTCCCTTGTGTTTCAACTTGTTTTAATGAGGTCTTATGCCTTTAGGCAGGGCATACACACTCACGTTTGCCTGGGGCACCACCGTGCACCCTAACCACTGTTACATCTAGACGCTATGTTTGTATTCCCTGCATGAGTGCTGTAAACATTTGAATTTGTGGCTCTTTGATTAGACATTTTGTCAAATTTCTTTAGACTCCTAAAGTTTTAATTCTATAAAACCTCTTGAGAAAGTGAATGTTCTTTCCTACCCCCCATTAATAGAAGGGAGATGAGCTGGAAGGAAATTGATACATGGTCAGGGCTACCTGGTGTCAGGCTATCTTCACAAACTATCTCATTTAATCCTCAAAGTACTCCAGTGAGATTGATACTATCATACCCATTTTATAGGTGACAGAATGATCTCAGAGATGTTTTGCCCATGGTCAGAAATTTTATTAATTGTGAGAATTGAGTTAAAACCCAGATCTATTTGTATCCAAAACCTCTCTGTGAACAGTTTTCCTTAGTGGGCAAAAATTTTTCACAAGGATCTCTTGAATAATGAAACTTTACACAGACTTTTGAAACACTGTCAAAGTTAGATGTATAAAAGCTGTCAGATGTCCAAATATCTCAAACTGTTTTATAAAATATTTTGTTTGCATGCTGTTTTCTTTGACCAATAGGGAGTTGCCTTCATGCTATGCTGGGGAATATACCTGACTGCCTAAAGAGCCACGCAGAACTTAGGAATATTGTTAGAAAGAATTTGGCTTTCATTTACACATTCATGTGACTTAGAAAATATGTCACAAATCACTCACATTAGAAATGTAAAGCGATTTTTATCACATAACTTTCTCTATTTGGTCGCAGAATACTAGCTATCCTATAAATTCAATTTGTTTGTATAAAATATCACTAAAACTCCACATGCCTTAATCTGGAAATAGTACTTGATTATCTAGAAAGTTTACCTGACATAGAACAGTTCTGGTAAGAAGTTTGGGTATGTCTGAATAAAGGAAGACAGAAAGAGTGTTAATATAATGATTAATTGAGTAGAAAACTTTGAGGTTTCTGTATTTTCAATTGAGAGTTTTGTAAGACTTAAGTCTTCTAATATAAACAGAAGCTTTGTGTTTAGGATGATTTTTATGTTAACATTAGTCACTGAATTGGCTACGATAAACATGGAGACCAGAAAATGTCCAGAAGAAAAATGTGTTTTTAAAAGGGAAAAAAGGTAAAGATGAAACATTAAAAATAAAGTAAAAGAGTGTCCCCACCCTTCCTCCTGGTAACCTCTAAGTCTGTGAGTCTGTTTTGTAAATAAGTTCATTTGTATCATTCTTTTTAGATTCCGCATATAAGCAATATCCTAAGATATTTGTCTTTCTCTGTCTGACTTCACTTAGTATGATAATCTTCAGGTCCATCCATATTGCTGCAGATGACATTATTTCATTTTTAATGGCTGAGTAATATTCCATTGTGTATATGTACCACATCTTCTTTATCCATTCCTCTGTTGATGGACATTTAAGTTGCTTCCATGTCTTGAATGTTATAAATAGCTCTGCAGTGAACATTGGGTGCATGTATGCTTTCAGATTATGGTTTTCTCTGGATATATGCCCAGGAGGGGGATTGCTAGATCATATAGTAGCTCTATTTTTAGTCTCTTAAGGAACCTCCATACTGTTCTCCATAGTGGCTGTACCAATTTACATTCCCACCAACAGTGAAGGAGAGTTCCCTTTTCTTAACACCCTCTCCAGCATTTATTGTTTGTAGATTTTTTGATGATGGCCATTCTGACTGGTGCGAGGTGATATCTCATTGTAGTTTTGATTTGCATTTCTGTAATAATTAGTGATGTGGAGCATCTTTTCATGTGCCTCTTGGCCATCTGTATGTCTGTTTCTTTGGAGAAATGTCTATTTAGGTCTTCTGCCCATTTTTTTGATTGGGTTGTTGGGGATAGATTGGGAGTTTGGGATTGACATGTACACACTACTATATTTAAAATATGTAACCAACAAGGACCTACTGTATAGCACAGGGAGCTCTGCTCAATGTCCTGTAATAACCTAAATGGGGAAAGAATTTGGAAAAGAATAGATACATATATAACTGAATCCTTTTGCTGTACAGCTAACACAGCATTGTTAATCAGCTATGCTCCAATATAAAATAACTTTTTTTAAAAAAAGAGTGCCTATATAGGGTACCTTTCTGTGATTTTAAACTTTGGATTAACCAACATTCATCTGATTTAACCAAAAGATTGAGGCAATAATTTAAAATTTTTACTTAAAACAAAGAGTGCTCAAATTTACAGATAGCTGTTTTCTGCAAGTGCAGTGCATATTACTATGAGACATACTAAATCAGTTAGACTGCTAAATTTTACTTTCTGTGAGTGGGGCTTTGGGAGTTGGGGAGAGGGGCAAAGAAACTGCTGCCCTTTTCAGATAATTCACAAATGTGCTAATTATGTGTCAGATATGAAAGTTGAGGCATTGTGACCTTCAAGCCAACAAAAGACCTTTTCAAGTAAGCCATTTCCATGTATATTAATAAAGTGAACAATGCCGTTCCCCAGTTAAATAATGTATGGCTGCTATTTCATTATATGTAAATGCAAACCATGGAGTTGTTTCACTGTTGACATATTTAAAGTAAGGCTATAAAAAAAGAAAAGGCTGCAAATCCATGTAAGTAACAGTTTGTGGTACTCTACAAATAGTCATCCAAGGATATGTTTGTTGTTCGCTTCCACTGCATGCAGTTTAAGTGCGGTTTCTCTGCAACTGAATGCATTTTGGATTTGATCAGTAAAACTTGCCATGTGCTAAAGTATATAATAACTAACAGAGATATTCGGAAAGTGATTGTCAGAAAAGCAAGCTGTTTGCAGTGATGAAGACAACAACGTATTTTGTAGATTAGAGAAAACATTGCCTCTCTACATGAATACTCACCTGTTAGCAAGCGAAATGTTGAATAAGAGCGAGGTTCAAAGGAAAAGAAAGGAATTCCATGATCTTTCTCATCACTCATTCATGGTATAAAGAAATTATTTGTAAACATTGGACTTAGGTAATGGATGTGAATGTAGTTATTTAAAAGGGCACCCATTTCCCTGGAAAAGAGTGTTAGTTTAAAAAGCAATAATGTATAAAAGAATATGGGTATTACTAAGGGCTTGAATCAAATTGACTGCTTGAATGTCAAATAGTGCCTACGAAGTTGTGGTAGAAAATCAAGAACAGGAAGAAGAATTCAATTATCTTGTATTTGTCCAGCTTTGCAGCATATTTGATGCTGAATAAAACATGAATAAAGATACAGTCATGCTTAATGCAACTTAAGTATGCATAATAGACCTCTGGGAAATAATAAACCAATTACAAACTTAAAATAAACCACAATCATATGAGATTCCAAGAATCTATCAGCATTCAATCCATAAGTAAACTTTTTTTTCAGTCCCATAGGAAACCATAATAGTTAGCATCTTATTATGGGTTAGGTGTTGATACCAAGAGACTGTACAGGGTTTACTAATTCACTCACCAGTCTTCCTTTTGGCTTTAAATGATTTTCCATGGCCCTTTGTTGTTATTTAATATCAATAGATTATCTGCATGCTTCCATAAAGCAGATACCAGTGACATTTATGAAAATGCTGTTGTTTGTCATTGAGATTTTCAATGAACATATACATACTCTTACTTGTCTAGGATGACAAATGTTTCTTCATTTCCTTCATAATCTGAGATGATTTCCATTGTTTTATATTGTATTTAAGGTGGCAAATCTTGCTTGTTCCATGTCAACAAATGAAGATGGAATTAAGATTGTCAAAGTTGCAGCCAATCACCTGGAAACCTTGTGTCCACAGGTATGATAACTAAGTTACTGACTCTTTCAATAAACTAGCTATAAAAAATTATATGTAATGCTTCAGACTTTCATACATATGGAAATATTTTAAAATATATGTTTTAAACACAGACAATGACTCATCCTAAGGTCATACTTAGTTGTTTGCTAAGCATCTCATTCTTTATTTAACACCTGGTTCTTGTAACATATCCTGAGGGACCATATTAGAATTTTGTGAAAGGTATAGTTTGAAATCAAAGCAGTGTTTTGTCTAACAGATCTGATTTATTTGTAGTCTTATTTATTTTGAAACCTCAAATTATAAAACATTAATGTTTTTTTCCCTCTTTTATCAAAATAAGGCATGAGTTTGAAAAAAGCCAAGAAATATTTTCTTGTCTGCAATTCAGGAATTTTTTAAAATCTGAAGAGCAACACGTTCATTAGGGAATTATTTTTAGATGACGGATTGTCTTGAAACCATGAATCAGGATACACACGAGGTCAATCTTAAACACCTTCCTTGTCTTAGAATAAGCAATAAATAGTATGGATAATTACTTCATAATAAAAACCACACATGTTTTAAGGATGTGAAATATAATAATGATTAGAAACTTCCAGTCTCTGGACGTCTTCTTAGATTCTGATTTTACTAAAAGTAGAGTGTGTGTTAAATTCTTGATTTGCCTTGCTGGTGACTTCATCTCTAAGAATATTGAGGAAACAGTAAGGGAGAGTGCTTCCTTAGACTTAATGTTGATTAACAAGTGAACGCGGGCTGAAGAAATGCAGTCTGAGGACCTGCACCTGAGATCTGGTAACTGATGTCAGTTTTCTGTGAGGTTCCACAGGGAACAGAACTCTGCAGTGAGATCTCTGAAGTGGCAGAATCACTTACACTCCCCTCAAGAGTCTGAATTCTTATTTCTCCACATGGTGGATAACACTTGATGCTGTCATTTTTGAAATGTCTTTTGAATCTAAATAGTATTCAATGTATCTCATTGGTTTCAATTTATAATTTTCTGATTACTCAAGAAAACATTTTTTTAAAACACTCGTTAACCATTTGGCTTTCTAATTCTGAGTTGCCTTAACCCTTTGCCAAGTTTTAGTTTTGGGTTTTTTTTAATTGCATTGCTTAGGTTTATTAAAAATGTCTTCTGTTGACTATGGCTTTTCTTTTAACTTTGAAAACAATATTTTAATCATAAAAGATTTTAAGAACTTTAATGTGGACATATGATCTATCTTTTAATTTCTTAAATAGATATTTGAGCACCTACCCAGTGCCATGGTTTGTTGGTTTGTGCTTTGTCAAGAAATTCTTGCAACAAAAATGTTATATAGTTCCCACATTTTCTTTTTAAAAGATTGAATTATTGTTATTTAACCTTTAGATCTTTTTTTATCTGAAATTTATTTTTATGTCTAAATGAAGTGGGATTTTTTTTTTTTTTTACAGTGGTAACCATTGGGAAACCGTCATGTATTAAATAGTTGATCCTTGCCCAATTAATGTGAAATGTTACCATTTTTCACACATACACACACACTTTTTAAATGTTTCCATTGTTTTATATGTATTTGTATACATATGTGCATAAACTATAACATAAGTAATGCATGCATACATATACATGTTTTAATACATTATACATGTATAATACATACATATCAAATATGAATAGTTTCTTTACTCCTATTCTGTATGAAATATAAATTGATAGATAAATTGAAATATGTCCCAAAGTATACAATTTTCTGGGATCTCTATTCTATTCCAGTGACTCATTTCTTTATCCCTGCCACAGTATTATGGAACCTTTTTCCAGTTTTATTCAGATATAATTGACATACAGCACTGTATAATTTTAAGGTATACAGCATAATGATTTGACTTAGATACATCATAAAATGATTACAACAGTAAGTTTAGTGAACATCCATCATCTCATATAGATACAAAATAAGAAAGAAAAAAAATTTGGGGGGGATTTACCCTCTTAACAACTTTCATACATAACATACAGCCGTGTTCATTATATTAACCATGTTATACATTACATCCCTAGTACATACTTTCTTATAACTAGAAGTTTGTAACTTTACCACTTTTATCCAACTCCCACTCTTTCTACTTTCTACCTCTGAAAAGCACAAATATTGTCTCTTTTTCTATGAGGTTGTTTGTTTTTGAAGTATAATTGATGTACAATACTACGTGAGTTCCTTGTGCACAACATAGTGATTCAATATTTCCATATATTTCAAAATGACCATGATAAGTCTAATTACCATCTACCATCATATAAACATATGATATCATGACTGACAAATTCCCCACACTGTATATTTCATACCTGTGACATTTATTTTATACATGGAAGTTTGTACCTCTTAATCTCCCTCACCTAGTTCTCTCATCACCCCATCCCCTCCCCTGTGTTCTTGGTATCTATAACTTTGTTACATTTGTCCATTTGTGGTTTTTTTTAGATTTCATATGTAAGTGAAATCATATGGCATTTGTCTTTCTCTGTTTGACTTATTTCACTTAGCATATTCCCTCTAGGTCTCTCCATGTTGTCACAAATAGCAAGATTTAATTCTTTTTTATGGCAGAGTAATGTTCCATTGTGTGTTTATGTGTGTGTGTGTTTAGCACATCTTCTTTATCCATTCATTTATCGATGAGCACATAGGTTGCTTTAATATCTTTGCTATTGTACATAATACTGCAGTGCATATATCTTTTCAAACTAGTGTTTTTGTTTTCTTTGAATAAAAAGCAAGGAGTGGAATTTCTGGGTCATATGGTAGTTCTATTTTTAATTTTTTTGAGTAATCTCCATACTGTTTTCCATAGTGACTGCACCAATTTACATTCCTGTAAACAATGCCTAAGGGTTCCCTTTTCTCTACATCCTTGCCAACATGTGGTATTTGTTATCTTTTGTATAATAGGCATTCTGACAGGTGTGAAGTTGACAGCTCGTGGTTTTAATTTACATTTCCCTGATAATTAGTGATATTGAGCATCTTTTCATGTGCTTGTTGGCCATCTGTATATCTTCTTTGGAAAAATGTCTATTCAGGTTCTTTGCCCATTTTTAATTGGGTTGTTTCTTTTTTTGATGTTGAGTTGAATGAGCTCTTTGTATATTTTGGATCTTAACCCCTTAATGAATATTTTGTTTGCAAATATCTCCCATTCAGTATGAGGCCTTTTAATTTTGTTGACAGTTTCCTTCACTGTGCAAAAGCTTTTAAGTTTGATGTAGTCCCATTTGTTTATTTTTGCTTTTGTTTCCCTTTCCTAAGGAGATTTATCCCCCAAAATATTGCTAAAACCGATGTCAAAGAGCATCCTACCTGAGTTTCTTTTTATTGTTTACTTAACATTGTAGTTACTTTATTGCTCTAGAAAACTTAGTTTTTAAAACCATCAGATTACATACATAGTGATAATAAGACTGCCCCCCACACAATCAACTGTATATTACGAGGCTTCTCTAACTTAGTAGATAAATATTACAAAATTACAAAACTAACCGGTTACAGTTGAGCTATCAAGTAGGTATCACATTTCTATAGATCAAAAAGTTGAATAAATGTCACTGATAAGTCACTGATGTCACTGATAAGTCACCAAGTATGTTTGAGAAATCCAAGTTACATGCACATAGAAGGAAACTGGTTACAAAAACCATTACATTATTCTGTGTTAACATTTTGCAATGTTTTAAACATTTGCAATCATGCAACAATGAATAAAGATCAGAATGAATTTTAAAAAGCAGTTAATGGAAGCTGAATGAATGTATTTAACATATTATACAACTCAAATCACAGTTGCATAATACATCCAATCCCCCCAAACGTATCTGTGCATTACGCCATTGAAACGCACACTATTTCCCCCACAACTCCTCTGGCTCCATTCCCAACCAATAACCTTTCCTATAAACCTTTCTATTTAATCTTTTAAGTCAGATATGATGGGTAAGTATGTATAATCTTCATTATTATTTCAGAACAGATACAAAGTTTAGTCATGTGCGCAATCTTCAGTTACATTACTTTCAAAAGGCATCTGAACTGCTGTAACAGTCTATGACAATTCAAGCCTAAGAAACCGAGAAAAGTGGCAGTCAAGAATCTGATCTAAATAACTGTGTAAACTATGATAATACTAAAACCTGTGTGTCCGCATTTCTAAAAGAATGATTTCCTGTTTGAGAAGTGTTACTCAGTGGATCTCTGAAAGGAAAACTGACTGACTACTGTACTGCTCTCTGATGTAAAATGCTTAGGTGACCACAAATATTTATCCAGTTGGTTAACAAGCTTTCATTTGGGCCTTTTAAAAAAAATATTCAAAGCCACAAAAGTAATTATGAAAATAAAATTTTGGAAGGTCATAGTATAAGATACATATAGAATTCCTATTATAATGGTACATCCAAAATAAATCTGTCCTAACAAAGCAGCACAAAATCAATTTAGAAATAATTTGAAATGACAGTGGGAAGTGTTTTTGTTAAAATCGTCCACCAAAATTACTGAATAGCAAAAGAATACTGTCTCAAAATATACTGAATTTACATGTTAATATTACCACAGTGAACTCATGCCAGATATAAATTCAGGTTACCAATGAGATGAAGACAAACTTTAGAGCTATTTTTACCAGAGAAATAAATGTACTTCATGATAAAGGCACAGCAGCATCTAAAGAATTTTTGATACATTTATCACAAGATTCAAACTTCCCTAACTATTAACAACACATTACAATAAAGTTTCTCAGCAAGTGTTTAAAAGGCTTGATTTAACATGCCAGGGAAATTAATGTTTTTCTTTTGAGATGCATTTATGTAAATTATGTAAATTGCATTGAGGTCACTTTTACATCTGGAATTAACCATCCCTAACAGAAGTACCAGCAGCTAACAATGCTCATTTATATTATATATAACTTAGCTGAATGTTAAACTATGCAACTGTTGGTGCCAGTCTGCTTATAAAGGCAATGCTCTGGAGACAAAGTCTTCTCACAAACAGTGAGCAAGCAGGTTTCATTATCAGATGTTCAACAACAATCCTCGGTTCATTAAACAAAGTCCAACAATATGGATTTCTTCGAGAGGAGTATCAAAGAGTGAGGAATATAGCATATAAAAGGGCGGAGCAAACTTAATTGACCACTAAAAAGCATAAAAACTGTTGTAGGCATCAAGAATATTTCATTACAAGCAATGAATTTCAGAATATTCTGTTGATTAGCGCTTGATTTATCCAAGAGAGCTCTCAGCAGAGGTAAACTATTTGAACGCTTTGCATCAAGGACCTTTTTCATGTATGTGGCAGCATGAAGCAAATAAAATAACAGCACTGGGAAAATACTCATTGTAACAGGGTAGGGAATTGACAAAAATGAGTGAATAGAACAGGTAGTGGCAGCTGTCCTCTGACGAAGCCTGGGCCAGGAATGCTCTGCTTAACTGGAAGTGTGGTAATCTTTGGTGCAGCCTCAGAGCACTAGTCAGAGCATTTGCCAGCAAAGCACATTGGTAAAAGCTTGCTGCTTCGTGCAACCCAAGAAGAGGCAGAACAAAGCAGAGCCGTAAACTGTGAACAAGCGAGAAAGCCACGTTGCCATGTCGTTTATTGGCCATCATTAATTACACTTCGCGTGCCCCTTGGGGGCTGTTCAGGCCGTATCCGCCATGGGGGGCTCACACACGCACCTGGGACGCTGTCCAGCACGGCCAAGAGCAAATCTGGGTTTCTAGAAAGACCGAAGTGAAGGCAGAGCTTCGAACAAGGCCCAGCAGGGCCAACCTAACACCGGCTCCAGGTTATTGCTGAACCTGGAAGTGCACACTTCACTTCTGTGGGGAAGAGGTGGTGATGCAGAGGGGAGACCCTCAGTGGTGACCTGAGGCATGACAGGGAAGTGTCCCTGCCTATGTTTTTTCCTAGAAGTTTTATGGTTTCAGGTCTTACATTTAAGTCTTAATCCCTTTTGAATTTATTTTTGTACATGGTATGAGAAAATAGTCCAGTTTCATTCTTCTGCATGTAGCTGTCCAGTTTTCCCAAAACCATTTATCGTAGAAGCTGTCTTTTTCCCATTTTATATTCTTGCCTCCTTTGCCGTAGATTAATTTCCGTATAAGTGTGTGTTCATTTTTCTGGTCTCCTTTTTATGTCCCACAGATCTGTGTGTCTGTTTTTGTGCAGGTAGCATACTGTTTTGATTACTGTGCTTTGTAGTATAGTTTGAAATCAGGGAGCATGATACCTCTGGCTTTGTTCTTCTTTCTCAAGATTATGTTGGCTATTTAGGATCTTTTGTGTTTCCATACAAATTTTAGAATTATTTGTTCTAGTTCTGTGAAAAATGCCATTGGTATTTTGATAGGGATTACATTAAATCTGTAGATTGCCTTGGGGAATATGGTCATTTTCTCAGTGATAATTCTTCCAATCCATCAACTTGATATATAAAGATATTAGAAAGCCATCTGTTTGTGTCTTCTTCAGTTGCTTTTATCAGTGTTTTATAGTTTTCCTAGTACAGGTCTTTTACCTCCTCAGTTAGATTTATTTCTAGGTATTTTATTCTTTTTGATGCAATTGTAAATTGGATTATTTTCTTAATTTTTCTTTCTGATAGTTTGTTAGTGTATAGAAACACAACTGATTTCTGTATATGAATTTTGTATACTGTAATTTTATTGAATTCATTGATGAGTTATAATAGTTTCTTGGTAACAGGTTTAGTATTTTCCATATATTGGATCTTGTTGTCTGCAAACAGTGACAGTTTTACTTTTTGCCTTACAATTTAGCTTCCTTTCATTTCTTTTTCCTGTCTGAATACTGTGCCTGTGACTTCCAGTACTATGTTAAATAAAAGTGGCAAGAGTGGGCATCTTTGTCTTATTCCTGATCTTAGAGGAAATGCTTTTGGCCTTTCATACATTGCATATGATGTTGTCTGTGGGCTTGTCATATATGGCCTTTATTATTTTGAGATATGTTACCTCTATACCCACTTCGTTGAACTTTTTTTTTTTTAATTATTATAAATGGATGTTGAATTGTCTCAAAAGCTTTTGCTACATCTATTGAGATGATCATATGATTTTTATTCAATTTGTTAATGTGGTATACCACATTGATTGTTTGAGAATATTGAACCATCTTTCATCCCTGGGATAAATCCTACTTGTTTGTGGTGTATGATCCTTTCAATGTACTGTTGAATTTGGTTTGCTAATACTTTGTTGAGGATTTTTGCCTCTATGTTCATCAGTGGCATTGGCCCGTAATTTTTGTGTGCGTGTGTTGTGTCTTCGGTTTTGGTATGAGGGTGTCACAGTCTTAATTATGACTTTGTATTACATCTTGATATCTTCTAGGCAAATTCAGTTACTTCATTTTTTGCTTTAAAGTATTACTGTTCTACTCTTTGCTCTTTTATAACTTTCAGGATCTACTTGCAAAGTTCTATAAAAATACATATTAGAATTTTTATTGAAATTGTTAAAATGTTTTAGGTTTTAGATTATTCTATGGAATAATGACTCCTTCAAAATATTAAATATTTCCACTACTGAACATGTTTTTATGTATCTCCATAATCAGATCTTTTTTTAAATGTCGCCACATGCTGATGGCACCCAAATTTTTCTCTCCAGGCCAGCCCTCTTTCCTAAAGACTAGACTCACATACTTAAGGTTTGCCCTTGACATTTCCACATTGATACCTAGAAGACATCTAAAGCTTAAAATAGCCCAAATGGAACAAATGTTTGCTCTATCTCCACCTCATTCTGCTTCCTCTTCAGCCTTTCTGATTTTAGTTAATGGCATGGCCTTTCACCTAGTTGCTCTGGGGAAAAACCTAAAGATTTTACTTTTTTTATTCAGTAAATATTTATTGAATATATACTATGTGGTAGGCATTATTTATGCAACTGGGGAGTAAACAGTAAAGAAAACAAAAATTAGACAAAAAATCTTGCCCTTGTGAAGTTTATATTCTAATGATATCTAATGGCTGGTTTTCCTATTAATCCATTAACAAGCCCTATCAACTTCACCAAAACTTAGTTATCTTGAATCTACATACTTTTCTCCATCTCGTTTGTTAACATCATAGCCTATGCCACCATCATCTATCTTTGACTACAGAAGTATCATCCTATATGGTTTCCATTCTTACACTCATATCTCTCTAATCTACTTTCTATGTAAAAGCCAAAGTAAAATTTAAAAAAATGTTTATCATAGCAATTGCTTTCCTTAGCCCCTTACAGTAAAATACAAACTTCTTTTAATGGCTTATTCAGACTTAATGTGAAATTCCTACTGCTTAGCTTTCAGCCCTACTTCATATTATTTTCCTTTTCACTCATTAGATCTCTGCACGTTGGCCTGTTTCTAGAATACAGTAAGCGCCTTCCCACCTGAGGGACTTTGCACTTGGTAATTTTCCAGTGTGCTTTTCTCATATGGCCATATGGACTGCTTCTGTTACGTTTAATTTGTGAGAACTGAGCTCAGATATCATCTTCTCAGACACCAATCTCCCTAAGTTACTTGTTCAGCTATAACCTATTATGTCACCATATTTGTTTCTTTTAAAGTCTCTTTTTTTACATTCCACATATAAGTAATATCATATGACATATGTCTTTCTGCATCTACTACAATCTGAAATTATATTTTATATTATTTTGTTACTTTTTATTATACATTTTACACACTCAAACATAAAGTTCATGAAGGCAATGATTTATAGTTCCTTGTTCACTACTTATGTCTCCCATACCTAGCAGAAATGCAGCATATATTGTATGCTCAATAACTATTTGTCCAATATATAAGTGAATGATAGGGTTTCTAGAATGTTAAATCATTCTATATTCATAGAGGGCAGCAAGATTTTTTGTAACATCTTTTATGATACTTTTCCTAACAAGGCATGTCTTTTTTTTTTTTTTTTTGACAATGTAAAAAAAAATTACCTTAGAAGTAGTTTGAGTTGTAACTGATGAAAAACAAAATCCTTAAAATGATTGATTAATGTATAGTTGCTAACCAAGGGTGAGACCTCTACTGCTGGGCTGCAGTCTGCTCTTGGCCTAGCTCATTTCAGTATTTCACTAGTGATTTGGATAAAATTATAGAATTACGTTCTTAAATTTTTCAGTTAAAAATAAGAGTATAGGGCTTCCCTGGTGGCGCAGTGGTTGAGCGTCCACCTGCCGATGCAGGGGACATGGGTTCGTGCCCCGGTCCGGGAGGATCCCACAGGCCGCGGAGCGGCTGCGCCCGTGAGCCATGGCCGCTGAGCCTGCGCGTCCGGAGCCTGTGCTCCGCAACGGGAGAGGCCACAACGGTGAGAGGCCCGTGTACCGCAAAAACAAAACAAACAAACAAACAAACAAACAAAAAAGAGGATAAAGGAACTATATTAGCTGCAAGAGTCCAGTCTCAAAAGAATTTGAATATTCAAAATATGGACTAAATATCAGTATCCAGATAAAATATAATAGGTGTAAATATTAAACCATGGATATTGAGCACTATAAAACAAATTTAAAAGTAGAGAATGGAGTAAATATAGCTTAGGAAAAATGTACTCTCCAAAAGGCTTAGAAGTTTTAGTTGATAGTAATCTTGGTGTGAATCACCAGTGTGCTGTAGCTGTCAGAAAAGACTAGTATGATTTAACATTTTTTCATCAAAGAATAAGTTCTAAAACATTCTCAACCTCCTTTGTACTTCAAAATTATTTTTTCAAGCTGAATATTTTTTACATGGTATGTCTCGAAATTCGGAATTAGTGGGTCTAGCGTGAACCCCAGTTGCCTTTGTATGTATGCATGTACATATGTACATGTGCATGTAAGCTCCATTTTGACAATATCTATTAAAATAAACTATGTGCATAGGTCCGCTAATTCCACTTCCAGCAATTTATGGTACAGATATATGTGTGCA
The DNA here is from genome assembly GCF_964270905.1 of Leucopleurus acutus. Lineage (NCBI taxonomy): Eukaryota > Metazoa > Chordata > Mammalia > Artiodactyla > Delphinidae > Leucopleurus > Leucopleurus acutus. Next base: position 65,154,162 of record NC_139156.1, read on the forward strand.
CGTGCACAAAAGTCTATGAGCAAGTTTTCTAAAATCTTTTTTTAATTGAATTCACATTGACATAGAGTAGTATTTTATTAGTTTTAGGTATACATCATGTTGATTCGATATGTCTGTACATTATGAATTTATTACCACAAGTCTAGTTACCATCTCTCACCGTACAGAGTTATTACAGTATTATTGACTGTATTCCCTATGCTGTACATCACGTCCCTGTGACTTATTTATTTTTACAGCTGGACATTTGTACCTCTTAATCCCCTTCACCTGTTTTGCCTGTCCCCCCCGGCCACGTCCCCTCTGGCACCACCAGTTTGTTACGAGCACGGTTTTTATGCAGCTTTATCTGTAATGGCAAAGGCTAGAACCAACCTAAATATCGGGGAGCAGAGAATGTAAAAAGTTGTTGAAAGTAGTAAGTCAGCTCAATATGTGTTTTGGTATGGAAGATACCCAAGATAATTGAAAAAGGTATATTTCACATGAGTATGTATATTATCCCACTTATGTGAAAAAAAGGAGACGATTGAGCCATATGTTTATGTACTCATAGGAAAATTTTTCAAAAAGGTTCTCATGAAAATTTTAATAGTGTTTACTTCCAAGAAGCGAAACAGGAAGAATACTTGCAGATCTCATTCTGTTTCTTTAAGGACTCTTAGTTTAACCAGAAATAGGTATTTTCTTAATTTCAAAACAAAACCTAACCAATTTAAAAAATTCTAGATTAATTCTGGAGTGCATCAGCTTGAGAAAACACAGGGCAGAAGGAGCTAATGAGACTGCACTTAATTCCCGTTTGTTAAATGCCATTGAATTCACCTAGCTTCCAGTGAACTGGATCATCCTGTTCTTACTGTGTCTAGAGGGCTACAACTGTAATACTTTGCCCAGTTACAGGTGTCACACTTTTAAAAGATTGTCACTTGCAGCATATTTAGCAGAGAATACCTGAAGTAGTGACATGACTTGAAACTATGCCATATAAAAAACTCCTAAAAGCAACAGGGAATTTTTAGCCAGGAAAAGGTAAGACGTGGAGAAACATGATCACTATCATCAAATCTTCAAAGGGCTATGATGTGAAAGACTTGCTCTGAAGGTCCCTAAGGGGCAGAACTACAACCTATGAGCAAGAGCTAGAAAGATACAAATTTTATCTCAGTATAGAATGGATTTTCTAAAGGAGCTCTCCTGGAGGAAAGTGGACTTTGTTGAGAGGGAGGGATTTGGAGTTTCTCAATGCCACAGACATTTAAAGGTAAGGAGGGTGATCTTTAGACCAAGCTATTGTGTAGAGGGTAAGAAGTTGGCCTACAAGCCTTTTAATGCCCAAATCCTGAGATCCTCTAATGGATGTGTCTTTTATTTAAAGGAGAGAAATGTGATCTGGATGATAGCATTGCTGGAGTACTATAGCTATTAGAACTCAACCTGGCAGAAGGATAAAACCATCACTATCTAGAGGGCCTAATCCTTGTTCCATTTTAACAAGTAACTTGGAAGGTTACTTTGAAAGTAAACATTTTATATTTGCATATGGCACAAATAGGAGAAAGAATTCAAGGGTCTAAAATACGTTGATAATCTGGACTAATGTTTGAAAACTCATAAGCTAAAATTTAAAATGGTAAATGTAAAGTCAGAGCCTTAGGTTAAATAAAATCTATTGCACAAGAGGATAGGCAAAACATTGCTTATGAAAAGCGCCTGGAAAGACAGGAGTCGAGAGGGGCATTTGTTATCTAGTTCAGTGAATTCCAAACACTGGTCCATGAAAGCGTTCTCATACTCTATAGTGAAATTAGGTCAACAGAGTTAAATTTTTTTTTAAGTAAAATTTATTCAACTTTTTACTCAAAATTAGTGTATTTTCTACTTTGATATTCATCAAAAACAGGTGACATTTGTATAGCTGACACAGCTTTATAAGTCAGTAGCATGACATGGGGACCATCTTACGGCTTTAAAGTGATTATGGGGCTTAGCTTGTAGAATATGGGAAACTTCCCACTGTACTTGGCACAGAAATGTCCACGTCTAGAATACCATGTGGGTTCAGGCCCTGCAATTTAAGGGCTCGGTAGAAGAGGAATGAGTTGTTTAAGCCAGAGTTAGTTATTACCTCATCACTGGAAGTGATTTTTAAACAGAAGTCAAATGGGCTATGCCTTGTCAAAGATGTTGGAAAGAGAATTTCTTGATTGGGTGGTAGAGGTATTAGATGGTCTTAAATAAGATTCTTTAATTAGTAAAAAGCATGGGAAAACTTTGGATATTTTCCCTTACGGTGAATACACTTACACTCAATTGGGCAGACTCTCACAGGTGCTTAGACTTTCCAGAATCAAGTCAAGTTTTCAAATCTCTGTCACATTTGCATCAATATCTCGTTCAGCTTCGTTTCATCTTCTTCTGTTTATCCCTTTCATCAAATGGTATCCAATGACCTGACAGCTGCAGAGGCATCTAGTTTATTTTCAGTCATATGCTTGGGGATATATTTTCATAAATTGTTTATTGGAAATCTATAATTACTTTCTAAAAGGGTTGTATATTAGGTATGTTGAAAAGTAGGGAGGAAAGTCGAGGCTGCCCACACATAGAAGTCTGTGAAGTATAAAAAGAACAAAGTACCTGGGGGAGGGTGTGCCCTGAAGATCACCTGAATTTATATTTAAACGTGGAAAAATAAAATTCCCATGAAGGTAGGTATTTTTGGTTCCCTGACATACCCTGAGAATAATGCCTGACCCATAGTAGGTACTCAGTACATTTTTTTTTTTTTGCGGTACGCGGGCCTCTCACTGTTGTGGCCTCTCCCGTTGCGGAGCACAGGCTCCGGACGCGCAGGCTCAGTGGCCATGGCTCACGGGCGCAGCCGCTCCGCGGCATCTGGGATCTTCCCGGACCGGGACACGAACCCGCGTCCCCTGCATCGGCAGGCGGACTCTCAACCACTGCGCCACCAGGGAAGCCCGAATCAGTACATTTTCATGGAGTGAATGATTATATCTGCATGAACTTATTTTGCATGGCAGACATTGGCAGGGGCATGATGGTCAAAGCTGGCACTCTTCCTCATCCTTCTTTGTTCTCTAAGTATAGAAACTTGCAGTTTCTAACCATTTCTAACCAAAGTGATAAAAGGTCCCAGTATAACACTTCAGTTGAAGTACAAGTCATGTAAAGTGACTAGCATTATCTGTCTCTGCATGGACAGGATTGTTTTGTTATAATAACAGCTTGTTCTGATTACGTTATGATGTGTTACTGTATTTAGTTCACGCTTCAGTAAGGGCATTGGGCTATCACTTTCAAATGGAAAAGTATGTCCTGATTTGTATGAGTTTTTTGTTGTTGTTTTTGTGATCAAGGAGCTGTCATATCTATGAATTAAAAGTACTTAATTTTCTAAGTATCATACTCTGGGGAAGCAGATATGTTTTCTTTTCATCTTTTGTAGATGATAATGATGGATGTTTTGTTTGCAGCTAAACAGTGTAGGACTCAAATAATCAATTTAGAATAATCGTATTCTTTAACAATCCCGGAGTGTACCTGTGAGAGTTGTGACAGGCCTTTTACAATTATACCTAATCTATTTCTTTTCTCTTCAGAGAATGGGAAAAAAAAAAAAAAAATTCTAAGATTTTGGAAATCAAGAGTCATGCAAGACATAAAAAGGCTAAAATGAGGTGATCATTTTTTTTTTTAAACTGATTATGATTGGCTTGTTGATCCTCAGGACTGTCTAGGATGATTTCAGACTGGAAGCCTAGGATCAGTCTCTTCTCTGCCACACTGTGATATTTATATGGAGAGACAGTGCCTGAGAAAGCTATGAACACAGTTGCTTTCCAAGCCTGGAAATTAAGCTCTGTATTATTGTAGTATCATTGTTCTGAATCCTGTCCTGATTACACAGTTGGCCACTCCCTTCCACTCAACCCAAGGATCTCTTTAATTTGACAAATATTTGGTGAACACCTATTAGGAGCATCTGTGAAACTAGGGCAAGCAAGGAGCAGGCAATAAAGATTCATGGGGTACCCAGTAAAACAGTTCTCAGGAATGAGGTCTGGGTTCAATTAGGAGGGGCTTTATCTAAGAAATTATGAGGTTATGTGTCCTAGAAGAAGAAATGAAAGTTGTAGAAGAGAAGTCACAGCCATTAAATTTTAGTGGGGACGTGGGATCAAAGTTAGATAATGGCTTAAAAGTAAGTAGCCAGAACTAATTGTGATTCCAAATGAAGGCTGAGGCAGTAATTTCAGGATTATTCACAAACCAGAGAGTCTATGCTAGAGCCCTCATTTACACTCACGGTATATGCTATAATATTAAGCATGTTAGCATTAAAGGATCTGTGCCAGCGTCTAGTTACAGAGGAAAATGTAAGATGGAGCTTTACTACATTATATTTCCAATGAGAAGGGGAAATGTATTATCCAGGTATTGATAGAAACAAAGTGGTGTTATGGAAGAATACATGAAATGCAGTGGAAGCTGGAGATACATGTCAGGGGATTCTGGGAGGACTCTGAGAAAAGTGACATTTTCTATAGGCCTTAAAGGACGAGCAAGATTTGGACATTTGGGAAAATGTAAAAAGGGCATTCTAAGCAGAGGAGATGGAAAAGTATGTAACAGAAATTGCAAAAAGTAAGTAATTTAATCTGTCTAAGCCACACTGTTTCCTAATAGGAGCTCCTGGCATTTGGGGTGGGACAGTTCTTTGTTGTATGGGACAACAACATCAAATGCCAGATGGGGTTCTACATGCCAGAAAACCCAGAATCTAGGGCACTAGATACACAATCACCATCTCCCCCAGCACAATCTTTGTGATAACCAAAAATGCCTCCACACGTTTCCAAGTGCTTTCTAGGCGATATTGCCTCATTTGAGAGCAAGTTGGAGGGCATAGGCTGTGGAAAAGGGAGAGATTGGATCCACAATTGAAACGAAGGTTATAGCCCTTACTACCAAGTGAAAGAATTTACATTTGGAATTTAGTAAAGGTCGGCGATTCATTACTGGTTTTGAGTAGGAGACTGACATCATCACAGCTTTGCTTCCTGGGTATTAATCTGGAAACTGTGTGTCAACTGAGTGGAAAAAGGGATAGGCAGGACCAGTTAAGAGATTATTGAATATAATACACAGAAGTCAGAAATTGAATCAGAGACATGAGAATAAAAATTATAGATGGGGTAAATTATAAATGGATGATATAAATTGGCCAGAAATTGAAAACAAATTAGATGATGGTGATGATGGAGGCAAAGAGGATAAATTTTGGATGGTTTTGGCTTATACCTGGGAGGATAGTGGTTCTATTAGGAGAAATTGGAAAAATGATGAGGAAGGAGGAGTCACTTTAGGGCAGAAATTAATGTATTTAAAGTGCTACCTCAACATCCAAGTAATACTTTAAATATATTTAAGGTATTCTCAAGATAAGGTTGAGATTATAGCAAACACATACAAGAACTTGAGATATCACAGCTAGATATGGTAGCCATTCATAAGAGGCAATGGTTATAACCATACATGTAGGACCAGATTGCTAAAGAGCAAGAGAAAATAAAAGGATCAAAGGCAGAACCTTAAGAAAAGACACCTAGGAGAGAAGAAGAAGAATCTGAGAAAGAACAGTTACTGAAGTAAGAGGAAATTCAGGAACAGGTGGCTTGGTGGAAGCCTGGCAAGTTGAGCGTGTCAGCACAGTGGACAGCGCTGCCACGTGCTCCAGAGAGCTCCGGTGGGATGCGTACTGACAAGTCTCTGGTGGAGCTGGAAATTAGGAAGTCAGCAGTGATCTTAACAAGAGAGGTTCTGGTGTCCTTGTGGGAAAGGAGGAGAGAGTGGGGCTGGACGATATAATTCTAATTTATTTTTTCCCTTAGGCATTGAAAAGTAAACCTAACTGTGGAAAAGAAAAACACCGGGAATCCCCACTCTGCAGACTTTACTCTAGAGTCTTACCATACTTTTTACTTCCAGTTAATTTTTCAATATTGCTTTTCATCTCCAGTGTCTATACAGTACAGTAGGTCTTTAAGTAATTCGAGCTGTGTTCTCTAAATTATGTTTTAATTCAGTGAGCACAGCCTCATGGAGTTAAATATGAATAGGACCTATTGCAGATTTTTGATAAGCGGTAAATAAGACCAAGATTCCAAATTATAGTCCTATAACTGAAAGGCTCTGAGCTCTCATTTTATGTGTTGTTATTGACAATGCCACTGACCCCTACATCCCAATTTAGATTTAGAGGGATTTTCTGCATTCTTTTTCAAGAATAGGGTGTTCCACTTGCACATCCACACTGAATCAGAAACTTTGAACTATCAGATGACTCTCAGTCTCTTGGAATATACACTGAGTAGGGAAATGACCTGGGGAAGTCAGTTTTAAGAGAGCAATGGAATAGACTTAAGAATAAATGTGAAAAGAATATATGTAGACCAACAATCATTTTTTTTTTTTTTTTAACGTTATAGTTTCTGTTCTAAAGCTGCCTTTGCTGACAGTGTTCCATAAAATAAAGTACTCTGCCATTTTGGGTCAGCCATTGAGAACGGGACTAGGGGAATGGGAAACAATTTGAATAGATATACCGTTATCACATGTGCTCCATATAAAAGGCAATGTGCAGATACCAGATCAAGGGGAGTGAAGTAGAACTGTGTTGAGGTCCAGAAGCTATAAGGTCATTGCTCCATAAGACAGAATGAACTAGGTTGGGGAATTTATATGAGTCAAAATGGTGTTTCTGAGAAGTAGCAAGGTATCAATAACACATTGAATAGTTTATATTTTTAAAAGTAGATTTAATCTGTGTTTTGACCTACGCTTTGAGAAATAACAGTCACTGTACTTATATCGTAATAAAATTCCATTCTTCATCGAATGAAAACAACGTGGGTTAAAAATCTCACAAAATAATCGTACCATCTGCTTTTGAACATATATACACCTTCTGAATATGTAACACTTGGTAACAAAGTACATTGAGGAAGAGATGGCCATCTGTCATGCAACTGGGATGTGGCAGTTGCATTCCCAGAGTTTTCATACTTTTGTGACAGTCTTGTGACATAGAATCATTGGACTAATTTTATGTATAAGGAAGAAGAATTTCTTCAGGATTTGGATACTAACATTCTTCTTGGTTTTAGGGGAATTATTTCAACAGAGTTTTTTATCTATTCATATTTGTGTAATTCTCCAAAGAACATATACTTTTTTTCTATTTCTCCTTTCTGTAAAACAGGTGATAAAGAAAATTTCCCAGAAGTCTTTACTTTCAAGATAGAGTCTGTAATGCCTTTTGGCCCTCATGTATTTAGGGCTTGCTATTTCAGAATTCTAACCTTGGCTTCTTCACAAAGGTTAGCAGTACTATTTGATATTTATGTATCACTTTATTATTTAAGCAGGCTTTGTAATTTCTTTAAGCTATCACACTGAGTAAGGTTCAATCCCAGAGAGGTTAAATGAGCTCTCTAAGATTACACAGCACACTGGGGGAAGAATTTAGAATATAATTCTTGTCCTCTAAAATCACTTAATTAACATCTCTGTTTACTTAACAGGATGGGCAAAAAACAATAGATCAATGTGTTAATCATGTCTTTTTGCTATAGTATTTTCAAATATTTAATAGTCAAAGCTTTTGATTAAAAAAGCTTCTATGGGCAGGTAGCTGGGTATAAAAGTATATATTTAAGATAATAAAGCAATATTTGGTCCCTTTGAGCCCATACATGGATAATGCTAGAAAGAACAATTTGACTTTAAAAGATTGAATTGTTTCAAGCTGTGTATTCTCATTTTCTTGAAAAGTATTCTTTTATATTTAAATCCTCTGTTTAGGATTCAGGCAATATACTAAATTTTTTTTTTTTTTGCTGTACGCGGGCCTCTCACTGCTGCGGCCTCTCCCGCCGCGGAGCACAGGCTCCGGACGCGCAGGCTCAGCGGCCATGGCCCACGGGCCCAGCCGCTCCGCGGCATGCGGGATCCTCCCGGACCGGGCACGAACCCGTGTACCCCGCATCGGCAGGCGTACCCTCAACCACTGCGCCAGAGTAAATTCTTAAAAAATTTAGTATATTGGGGCTTCCCTGGTGGCGCAGTGGTTGAGACTCCGCCTGCCGATGCGGGGTACACGGGTTCGTGCCCGGTCCGGGAGGATCCCGCATGCCGCGGAGCGGCTGGGCCCGTGGGCCATGGCCGCTGAGCCTGCGCGTCCGGAGCCTGTGCTCCGCGGCGGGAGAGGCCGCAGCAGTGAGAGGCCCGCGTACCGCAAGAAACAAAAACAAAAACAAACAAAAAGAAGAATTTACTCTAAAACATCACACTCTTTTGAACATTGTCTCTTTTATCAGTTAAGGAAATTATGTAACTTCATGTATTTGTTTTGAGGTAATGATTATAGACGAGTTCATACTAAACTTAAGGTTCAATTTCAATAACTATATTAGTCTTGGTATTTGTTGAATTTTCTTCTTCATTCTACTTTTTAGTATTATATATTTCTACAGCAACAATGACTCTGTATGCCTGTCATTTTGAGCCATTTCAAATATTTTTTCTAATCTGGAAAGTTATTAATTACAAGTGAATGATTGAATAAGAAATAAATATTTCCCAAACACTTTAGCTCCATTCCTAGGTGAAATAGTGACCCAAGAAGTGTACACTTACTATCCCTCCCATATAAGTGCTGTTGAATATTTTTGGTGGTGATGTTGAAGATATTTAAATGATGTTGGTGGAGGGTGGAGGCCAGAGAAGTTACTTTAATATAAGAACAGGCAGGGTGTAAGTAAGTCTGGAAGAAACTATGGCAAACTGGAAATGTTTGCCTGCCTTAAGCCCTTCCAATTTATTTCCCAAGACCTTTGAGGTCACTCCTCCCACCCCTTCCCCACCCTCCCAAAAAAGGGAAGACAAGAACAGAAAAGCCCCTGTAGCCAGTTTTTAGATCCTTATTCTAGTACAATATTTGATTGCTATTTAGAGTACACTTTGTTTGTTTGTTTTTCCTTCTCAACAATCCTGTAATTGGCTAAAGGTATTATTTCATTTTCCAAGAAATACTGTTGTGTAGATAGAGATATTTCATGGATAATACAGTAGTGAGATAAACCATTTTAAGGAAAGAGGCTTTGGCCTCCAGATAGGTCTGGTACCAATCTGAGAGTAGGGCCATCAGATAGGAAAGCAGACTATAGTGTGAGGCAGCTTAGGGGAAATGAGTCAGAAGTGTAAGGATCCATCACAGCTCATGAGTGCAAAACTCCCTGTCAGCATTCCAAGGAGAATTCATGGTTGTTCTCTCAAGCAGATACTTACGTCTGTGACCTGGGAGGCAAGTACCTGTTAGCCAGGCTTTACTGATAAGTGAATAAAGAGGTGACAACCACCTTCCTGGTGAAACCCTTGCTTCTTTGTGCTTAGTACACTGTCAGTGGCCAATAAATAATAATTATGGTTTTGCTTTTTGCCAGATGTTTCCTATAAATCACAAAATGCAAAGACAAAGATTTGAAATCTTTTCAGAACACAAGTATGAATAAAATGAGGTCATTTGTTGCAGTCGTGGGTAGTACTTCTCAAGACAGAGTTTTCATAACAAATAGTTTCTAGAAAGATCTCTTTGGAAGATACGGGATTTTTAACTTAGGCTTTGCATGTAGGTCAATGGGTATTGTCTTTTGGGAGTCATGTCACTTAACACAGAGGATCCATTGATTTATTCTACAAATGTTTATTGAGGACCTGCTTCATACCCAGTACTTTTCTAGGCACTGAGGATACTATAGGAAATACAACAGTCAAATGCCTGTCCTATTGGAGCTTATACTCTATACGAGAGCTAGCAATAATAAGTCTGGAAACAAGGCCATAGACAAGATAATTTTGGATAATAATAGCTAACACATAGCTTTTGTATGTGCCAGACCAGTTCTAAATACTTTTTTTATATATGAACTCATTTAATCCTCACAGTAAACCTAAGTGGCAGGTACTATTGTTTGCACATTCTTATAAATGAGGAAACTTTTTTCATGTAACTTGTAAGTCAGAGGGGAAACAAAACATTCATGTAACTTGTCAAGTCAGAGGGGAAAGGAGCTGGGAGCTAGGATTCAAATCCGAACAGCTTGATCTTTGAACCCATACTGTTACCCACTGTGCTGCATGCTGCACTATGAGGGAAATCAGGTAAGCTGAGATAGAAAGGGACTATGGGCAAAAACTGCCTGGATGCAGAGGTGACATTTGAGTTGATAGTTTTACAGCAAGAAAAAACATACCCTGTGGAGTTTTGAAGAAAGGGCTTTTCAGGCAGAAGAAATTTGTGTAAAAGCCCCCAAATGGGAATGAATTCAACCTGTTTGAGTGAAGAGACGTAGGGTTGAGTAGGAAGGAAAAGGAAAAGGCAGGGATTAGACCTTGTCAGACCATGTGAAGGAGGTAACTGCGTTTCTACTGGAGGAACTTAATCAGTATAGTGGCTGATGTCTGGCAAATGGATGATAGAGTTACAAGAGTGAAAGAAAGGTGATGAGTTGGTTAGGAGGCTATCCAGTTGTCTAGGAAAGAATGATAATGGCTCAACCTGTGGTGGTGATTATGGAGATAGTGAAACCTGTAACACTGAGAAAATATTTTGGAAATGGTGGTGATAGAGTTTATTGAATGTGGTAGGTGAGAAAAGAGCATGATTAGGCATTGACTCTGAGGTTTGGGATCTAAACATCAGAGTGAACAGTGGTGTCATTTACTGAACTGCAAAAGATTTGAGGAGATGCCATTTGGGGATGTGAAAAATGAGTTCTATTTAGGCAATATTCTAGGAATGAGATAATCACGTGTAAATGTCAGGTGGAGGAGAGAGATCCAGTGTGAAGTTTAGGGAAGAGGTTTAGGCAGGAAAATTGAAAATTGTCAACATATAGATTATATTTAAAACCATTGGATGGGACGATATAACACCAAAGGAGAATTTAGTCTTCAGAAGAGGAAGGAAAGAGGGTTATAATTATGGGGCAGTCCAATGTCAGCTAACAGCAGAGGAGAAACCCACGAAAAGCAACTGAGAAAAACTAACCAGAGAGCAAGAAGAAAGCCATAAGAAGGTGGAATAGTGGAAAACTAGAGAATTAGTTTAGAAAACTAGAAACACTAGAAGGAGGTGTTTAACTTAAGTCACTTATTGCTTGAGACTCAGGGAAGGTGAGACCTGAAAAACTACTCTTTGGATTTTGGTTACAAACAGAATAGTAGACAAAACTTGATCTGATGGGCCTTTATTAATTAAGACTCATTCTGTATGCCAGTTAAATTTCTGAATAAGGTGACCCAAAGGACCCTTAGAGTGGTGATTCTCAAAGTGTGGTCCTGAGACCAACAGTATTAGTGTCACCTCGAAACTTATTAGATATGCAAGATTTAGGCCCACCCTAGACCATATAAATTAGAAACCCCAGTGATGTGGCCATGCTGTGTTTTGACAAGTATGTGAGTGATCCTGATACACGCTATAGCTTCACCTCAATAGTGTTGTGATGGAGTAGTCTAGTGCAGGGTCTGGAGACCTGATTATGTGTATCTCTCGCCAACTCCATGTCCCTTGTGCCTTGAAATCGACCATAGTAGGAGTATACATATCAGGGAAATCAGAAATCCCCAAATGCTACAAGTCAGGGCTTCCCCCCCCACATCCCCCCCCCCCTTTGTTTTTCTGAAGAGCTTATTGTTAAACCTTTACCAACAAATTGCTACTGGTAAATTCAGTAGATCTGGGGTGGAGCCTGAGAATTTGCTTTTCTAACAAGTTCTCAGGTGATGTCGATGCTACTGACCCTGGGTCCACACTTTGAGAATTATCAAAACTAAATTTGTTTTATTCTGTCATACTTCTCAAATGTTCTCCCATTCCTTTTTATGCATTTCTAATTGCATGATCTTCAGAATTCTCTTTCAATTTGTTTTCATCTTTATCTGAATTTGGAGTAAATTTTCACTCCAACATCATTACCATTATTTTAGTCTTCATTCTTCTGGCCCCCACTATTACCAGAGCTTGTCTCCATGACAGTCTCCTCTTATTTATCTGGCTAACATTGTTACCCTGTGCAGACTCTTTGATGTTTCCCTCTTCGCTCCTCCCACCTTGGACATAAGGTCATCTGATGGCTGCTTTTGCTTCCTGCATCAATTTCAATTTCCTTTTGTGCTTGAAAACCAAGCACTTATTACCAGGTGTTTTCCACCTCACACCAACATATATCCATCCCTTAATCTTTTGAATCAACCTACTTTATTCCTATGTCTAGGCTTTTGTTCATAACTGTGTGGACACCTGACCAGCACTAATTTCCTTCCATCCCTCTTTATCCTCTATATACATTCTACCTTTCCTACACACTCCAACTCAATGATATATTTTACCAACATGTATTTGACAAGATCTATAATTATATCTTTGTGTCCAAGACAGAAAACTTAAAGCTGAGTGTTGGTGTAATTAGGAGAAATTGTAGTAGGTTAACACAAAGGATTTCAATAAAGAGATCAGTTTTATCTTGGAGGCTCTGTACTCCTTTATGTCCTTTTCAAATATTTATTTTGAAGAAAAGAAAAGATCTAACATTTATGGAACATCTATTTTCTAAATACTGTGATAAGCATTTTCCCTACATTATCTCATTTGTATTCTCCCAGCAACTCTGTAAGGAGGTACTATTGCATGGGTCTCTTGAAAATACAGAAATCTCTTTATAAAGTCTGTTGTTAACATAAATCTGGTTGAAAAAGCTAATGTTATGGACGATCAGGTCATGAGTCACCATATCTTGTCAAGCTAGAAGAATGAGTCAAAAGTCAACAAGGGACATTTAACAGCAATAACTATAAAATCTATATCCAAGTTAAATTCATCCTTCATATATATATATAAGTTCTTACAGAACTTGCCTTACTGAAGTTGATAGGAGAGGTCAAAGGAAATTCCCTAAAGCTCGATATGAGCTGTTAGGGTGATATAGGTGCTAATAAAGCTAATACACTCTTACTTTTGTAATTATCGAAGTATAGCATCCAGAAGGTCAAGGAAAGTTATGTTTCCTGTGTATTCTCATCAGCCAATACTCATTTGTAGTATTGTGTCATTTTTGGTTAATCTGTTTAAAGAGGATTCTAATAAATTACAGAGTATAAAATGATGACTACTAGAATGGCACCTTTATCATAGTTGACAGACTAGAGAATACTGAGTGGTAATATTATATTATTACTTGCATTGAAATTCTGCCACATGGAAGGACTGGAGCAGCTGAGACTTGAAAATAGGCAAATAGATGGAAGTTAAAAAGGGGTAGATTTCAGCTCAATGTAAAGAAACTTTTCTGGAGTCAGCCAGAACAGCCCAGCAGTCGAATGGACAGCCTCAAGAAACAGACGACATCCCATCATTGAATGAGATCAAGGAAAGCCTTTTCTATCTTTAAAGATTCTGGGAGTTTATTCTCTCTTTCATTTGCCTTCAGGCTGCTCTTATTCAAAATGATCTCTCCCCCTTCTGATTTGTAATTGCACTGAAGGACCACATTTATTAATTAAAGCACTTAATTACTCTTCCTTCCATGGGCATTGATATTATTCTCCAATATCCCTTCTCCCTCAATGGGGGGAAAAAACTGCCATTATGTGTTATAGCCCACTCTGTGAGCTGGGCTGGGATTCTGAACACATACCTGGGATTCAATAAGCACTTGTTGACTGACCAGTAATTTTCCAACGTACTGAGGTTGCTCTCTTTTGCAAGGGAAATTATAAACATTTCTAGGAGCCAACTCAAGTTCTTAAAATGATATGGATGATGTGCTATTCTCTCCCACTTGAGTAGCAATCACACTGCAGAAACCACTGTCAGCAAAATAGGACAAAACTGTTGTTTTGATTCCCTTAATAAGAGAAGACAAGAAAATAATTCATTTAAAACCACTCTCATTCAGTTATAGACTGTATTAAATTTTACTCGGATGCAGAACTAAGTCGTTGTGTTTCTAGCTTCCACAAACAACTTAAGTGTTTCAAATATATTAGAAATGCCATCTCTGCACATACGTAAGTCATTTTTCTCCCTTTCTGTATTAATCAAATGCATCATCAATCAATGGTATATTTTATAGCCTTTATAATTACTGTTTTTTAATACTGTTTTTCCTCTTTAGAAGTGTGGTGAACCGTATCTAATTTTAACATTATTCCTGTATGTTACATGACTATGCTAAAAATAAATGCAGTGGCAATTTTAATGTAATTCGTCTCACTGAATCACATATGTCTTGCTTTCTGATTCATTTTCCTTGTTTTTCTCATTCCTATACATTTTCCTCATTTACTGTTTTTATTTTTTTTTTCTATTTTAACAGAATCCTAACCAGTAGGTTTTCTATTTTAATAGAATTATAACCAGTATTTGGATAAATGTATATAACTTTAGGTTTATGCCTTAACAAATGGTAGAATAATCTAGATTTCAGTTTTTTCTCAAAATGATATATGTAACATGTCTTTTGCTGGTATCCAGCTGTCCTGTACAGGTGATTTAATATTTCATGTATGTTGAAAGGAAGAAAAACAGTGGGTTTCTAGTCTGGAAATGGGCACTCTAGTCTTCTGCACTGATTAACTATGGGGCTTTAGACAAGTTATTTGAACCTTAAACTCTCAGGTTTGTTAATCTTTCCTTTGTAAGTTGGCGGATTTGAACTAGATTTCTAAGATCGCTTCTAGATCTAAACTTCTACAATTTCAGGAAGACTTTAACTTTAAAAATTTGTACCAGTATATCATATTTTCAACACATGACAAATATTTTATATTGTAATTTAACATATTGAAACAATATTTTGGAATCATCAGTTCATAATCTTCACTATTATTTAAACATTTTATACTACTAAATATTTTTCTTCAAAAACAGTACTGCTTTCAGTATTTTTTGCATACTTTAAGAAGAAAGTAATTTTGTTCTACTTTATTGTTAAAAAAACATAGTTAGGGAAACATTTATTATGAGAGTCTCAAAAGCGGTTCATATAACATAGCACTCTAAGCCCACTTGTTTTATTCCCATTGAAACATGGAATGGTCCTTCTTTTAATCTGATGATGACTGTTTTTCCCTAAGTGTTCTCATCTAAAGGCAAAAGCAATGGAATCAAATGATGAGTCAGAGCATGTTAAGCCATCTGTTTTAGAATAAATAGCTGCTATTATTTCTGTTAATATTAACACATTTCAACTTGTATGCTATTTCTTAATTAGAAGCGCACATCCTACTCTTAAAAGTAGTAAAAAGGAATCTCTAACTTTTATGATTGACTGTTTAAACCCAGTCACACAAGTATTCTAGTTTCCCACCCTGAAGGAGGGGAAATTTCTGTCGATGTTGATGCATAATGATGTAGAGCAACAGCCCTAGGTATTTATTGTAAAACAAAAAATGTTGATATAGAAGATAGTTGGTTTTCTCCCATACCCATTCCATCCCTTTCCTCGGTTCCATGGGGAGGTGGAGGTACTGATTAACTAAAACAAACAATTCCCTGTTTGGCATGTGATGTATATTGTCACAATCAAAGTGAAATAGAAAATTTTCATTAGGTAGCTGGGGGCGTCCCTCCTCTGCCTTCCTCCCCAGCCCCCTTCTCTCCCCTCCCTTCTTCTTCCCTCTCCTTCTCCTCTCTGTCTCTGAATGTGATGTGACCAAGGGTACTGAATAGACCTAAGAGCTACTGACATCTTTTTGGCAACCACAAAGAAAACCAACTTAAGGACAAAGTGAAATTCAGAAAACAAAGTGAAAATCAAGGGAAAAGAAAAAGCACATTTTCAGTGTCATTGTTGAGCTCTGCCAGATCACTTCTCACTTGAAAACCACTCACAGCTAGAACTTTTCAGCTACATGAGCTAACAAATTTATTTAGTTGCTAATCCACTTGAGTTGAATTTCTGCTTGCAACCCAAAGTAACTTCACTGATACAGCTTGCTTTAGACAAAGGTCTTTTTCATCTCCACTCCCCCCTTATCCCAATCCTATAAATCAGTACATGTTAAACCAGTTTTTGCCTTGTCCATCCTTGGAAGCAAACTCCCCCTTTGTGCCTTGGATTACCTAAGACTCATGCCCATAATATTTGATGCTCACAAGAGCTCTTTTTTTCTTTCTTTTCCGTGGAAATATGCTAGCCCTCTTCCCCTTCTTGCATGTCTCTGATTTTGGGGATTATGAAACAATTAGAAGGTTAATGAGATACATGAAATAAGGCTATAATATACTAGTTAATCTTCAAGGTCCTACCCCAATATCAATCTGCCCCCAAATAATGTAATGAAAAATGACGTCCAATTGCAGATGTTTTAAGCATTGTATTAACAGAAGGGATCTGGCCTGTGGGTTTAGCTACTTGGCTTAAAAGTTTCTCTTTCTGTCATTCCTTCATACTGCAAATATTTGTTGAAATCACACTGCATAAGGTGACATATTTGAGAATGATGCCACAAATGCAAGGTCTCTGCCCTCAAGAAACCTTCAACTTTTCAGAGAAGACAATAAAATGACATAGAATATATCGGGTTGGCCAGAAAGTTCATTTTTTTCCGCAAGATGGCTCCAGTAGTACTTAGATGCTTTTAACTTGATTCGAAACAATTTTGTTAGATTGTATTGTGACAGCTGTATATCAGCGTGCATTTTAAAAAGGCTTATCAAAATTGGCGAATTTGTGTGTAACCATTTTAATATTGAAGATGAAAACAAAAGGAACATTTTCGGCATATTATGCTTTATTATTTCAAGAAAGGTAAAAACACAACCGAAACGTTAAAAAACATTGGTGCAGTTTGTGGAGAAGGTCCTGTGACTGATCGGACATGTCAAAAGTGGTTTGCGAAGTTTCTTGTTGGAGATTTCTCATTGGACGATGCTCCAGGGTCTGGTAGACCAGTTGAAGTTGATAGCGATCAAATCGAGATATTAATTGAGAACAATCAACGTTATACCACACAGGAGATAGCCAACATACTCAAAATATCCAAACCAAGAGCTGAAAATCATTTGCACCAGCTTGGTTATGTTAATCACTTTGGTGTTTGGGTTTCACATAAGTTAAGCGAAAAATACCTTCTTGACCATATTTCCACATGCGATTCTCTACTTAAACGTAAGGAAAATGTTCCGCTTTTTTTTTTTTTAATATTTATTTATTTATTTAGGCTGTGCAGGGCTCCTAGTTGCCGCATGCGCACTTTTAGTTGTGGCATGCATGTGGATCTAGTTCCCCGACCAGGGATCTAATCCGGCCCACCGGCATTGGGAGCGCAGAATTTTACCCACTGGCCTACCAGGGAAATCCCGAAAACATTCTGTTTTTATAACAAATTGTGACGAGCAACGCAAAGTGGGTACTGTACAATAATGTGGAATGGAAGAGATTGTGGGACAAGCGAAGTGAACCACCACCAACCACACTAATTGTGGATCTTCATGCAAAGAAGGTGATGTTGTGTATATGGTGGGATTGGAAGGGAGTCCTCTATTACGAGCTTTTTTCCAGAAAACCAAACGATTGATTCCAACAAGTACTGCTCCCATTTAGACCAACTGAAAGCAGCACTCGATGAAAAGCGTCTGGAATTAGTCAACAGAAAATGCATAATCTTCCATCAGGATAACGTGAGACTGCACGGTTCTTTGGTGACCAGGCAAAAACTGTTACAGCTTGGCTGGGAAGTTCTGATTCATCCGTCATATTCACCAGACATGGCACTTTCAGATTTCCATTTATTTAGGTCTTTACAAAATTCTCTTAATGGAAAAAATCTCAATTCCCTGGAAGACTGTAAAAGGCACCTGGAACAGTTCTTTGCTCAAAAAGATAAAAAAATTCGGGAAGATGGAATTATGAAGCTGCCTGAAAAAATGGCAGAAGGTAGGGGAACAAAACAGTGAATACGTTGTTCAATAAAGTTCTTGGTGAAGATGAAAAATGTATCTTTTATTTTTACTTTAAAAACTAAAGGAATCTTTTGGCCAACCCAATAGTATGAAAACTCAGGGTACAATGGGCAGAAGAGCAGAGGACAGAGGCAAAGCATGACCCAGACAAGGAAGTTGGAGAGGTTTATTAGAGGAGGTTTATTATAAGCTTCATGAGTACGGAGAACACGTGTTATTCAATTTTATATCCCTTATATTTAATTAAGACTCTTCACATGGTTCTCAATAAATGTTTATTGAAGGAAAGAATGACAATGAAAGGAAAAATGAATTCACATATTAGAACCAATGACTGGGCTCCGTGTGCCAAGAAAGAAATTCCTGGGAAAGCCAGGACTTTGGGGGTTTCCTCCCTCTTTTATTTAAAAAATTTCCTTATTAACACATTAGAATAAAGTTATTTTTTCTAATTGACAAGTATTTTAATACAATTATTTACTTAATGCTTATGATATAATCAAAAGTTACACTTAGTAATAAAAAAATTAAAATATCTTTTTAAATCTCTTTAAAAAGAATCTTTAACTTTTCCCATATAGGTTATTACAGAATTTTGAGTAGAGTTCTCTGTGCTATACAGTAGGTCCTTGCTGATGATCTATTTTATATATAGTAGCGTGTATATGTCAATCCTAACCTCCTAATTTATCCCTCCCCCTGACCTTTCCCCTTTCTAACCATAATTTGTTTTTGAAGTCTGTGAGTCTGTTTCTGTTTTGTAAATAAGTTCATTTGTGTCATCTTTTTAGATTCCACATATAAGTGGTATCATATGGTATTTATCTTTCTCTGTCTGACTTACTTCACTTAGTATGACAATCTCTGGGTTCATCCATGCTGCTGCAAATGACATTATTTCATTCTTTTTTATGGCTGAGTAATATTCCATTGTTTATATGTACCACATCTTCTTTATCCATTCCTCTGTCGGTGGACATTTATGTTGCTTCCATGTCTTGGCTATTGTAAATAGTGCTGCAGTGAACCTTGGGGTGCATGTATCTTTTCGGATAATGGTTTTGTCCACATACATGCCCAGGAGTGGGATTGCTGGATCATATGGTAGTTCTAGTTTTAGATTTGTAAAGAGCTTTCAAACTGTTCTCCCTAGTGGCTGTGCCAATTTACACTCCCACCAGCAGTGCAGGAGGGCTCCCTTTTCTCCACACCCTCTCCAGCATTTATTGTTTGTAGGCTTTTTGATGATGGGTCTCCTGATGAGTGTGAGGTGTAGTTTTGATTTTCATTTCTCTGGTAATTAACGACATTGAGTATCTTTTCATGTGCCTGTTGGCCATCTGTATGTCTTCTTTGGAGAAATGTCTATTTAGATCTTCTGCCCATTTTTTGATTGGGTTGTTTGTTTTTTCCAATATTGAGCTGCATGAGCTGTTTGTATATTTTTGAGATTAATCCCTTGTTGGTTGCTTCATTTGCAAATGTTTTCTCCCATAGAATGAAGTTTAAAATCTGCTAATGTTTACTGATCAAGTACTGTCAGAGCCTGGAGTGGTATCCTCATTGATAATCATGGAACTGTGGGATAGAAACTGAAGTGATTCATTAAAATCACCCAGCTAGAACAGTTCCACTTCCAGGAAAGATGGAATAGACATACTTTCCCTAGCAGTTACAATGTGTTCTAATAAACATATATATTTATGTATATATAAAGCAAATATAAGAAGACTCTGAAAGGTGGAGAGAAGAAGGCAGTCTGGCTAAGGACCCTGAGTCCAAAGAAATGACATGATGGTAAGATCCCTGGGTTTTCTTTTTACTTCACTTATCCCACAACTGGAGCTGAGGAAGCCAGCAACCCAGAAACTGGCAAATAAACACACAAACACAACTGCAATAAAAGCCTTCTCCTTTTAGCCAAAGGAACAGCAACAGGACAGCCTAGGAAGATAGAAAGCTTGTAAAGAAAGATAGAAAGCTTGTACTCTACTCCAGAGGGGAAAAAAAAAAATACAGCATAAATGGGGTCTCCACTCCTCCTACAGCAGCAAAGGCCAAGTGGGGAGCCTAACCTTCCACCAAAAGAGAACCAAATAGAAGTATTAGAATACAATAATTGAAATAATATTTTAATACATTTATTTACTTATTTTATTTTTGTCTGCGTTGGGTCTTCGTTGCTGCGTGCGGGCTTTCTCTAGTTGCGGCTAGCGGGGGCTACTCTTCGTTGCGGTGCGCGTGCTTCTCACTGCAGTGGCTTCTCTTGTTGCAGAGCACAGGCTCTAGGCATGCAGGCTTCAGTGGTTGCAGCACCTGGGCTTAGTAGTTGTGGCTCACGGGATCTAGAGCGCAGGCTCAGGAGTTGTGGCGCACGGGCTTAGTTGTTCCGCGGCATGTGGGATCTTCCTGGACCAGGGCTTGAACCCATGTCCCCTGCATTGGCAGGCAGATTCTTAACCACCACACCACCAGGGAAGCTCTGAAATAATAAGTTTTTAAAAAGACCTCAATAAATGGGCTCAATAACTGAATGGAAAGGACAGAGGTAAGAATTAGTCAACTGAAAGATAAAACAATAGAAATTATCAAATCTGAACAATGGGGAGAAAATAGACTGAGAAAACACACAGGCACGTGGGCACATACACACAAACACAGTCATAGGAGTATGTGGGACTATAACAAAAAATCTAACATTTGTGTCCTTGGAATTGTAGAAGGAGAGGAGAGAAAGGTCAGCTTAAAGAGCACTTAAAGAAATGCTAGCTGAAAACTTCCCAAATTTGACCAAATCCTCAAAACTTAGAGATACAAGAATCTGGGAAAACCCCAAACATAAGTCCAAAGAAATCCACACCAAGACCCATTAGCATCAAATTTCTGAAAACTAAAGACAAAGCAAAGAAACTTTAAACAGTCAGAAGCATTACATGTCATATAGAGGAAAAGCAATTCAAACAACACTGAATTTCTCACCACAAGCCGCGAAGGCCAACAGAAAATGATGCAATGTTTTTCAAGTGCTGAAAGAAAAGAATTGTCAGCTCAGAATCTCATATCCAGTAGAAGCCTCCTTCTGCAATGAAGGGGAAATCAAGACATTCTAATATGAAAGGAAACTAAAAGAATGTGTCACCAGTTGAATTACACTAGAACAATGACTATCTTGATCATCTTGGAATTTAACTAATTCATTATGTTAGGTTTAACTTTTATCTTGTGTTGTTCTTCTGACCAGACTTAGCTTGATGCTGACAGCTTCACCCAAAGACTCCCTCGTCCACTAGATCAGGGTCCTCAGGATGAAGTCCACAGCCCATTCACACCAAAATCAGCTGTAATGTTTGTAAAACACGCAGATTCTTTCGCAGCACTCTAGACTTACTGGATCAGAATCTCAGACAAAGTGGCCCTAGAACTGTATTTTTAACAAGCCCTCACGTGATTCCTGTCCAGACTGCAAGGGACCTTTGTCAGAGCCACCCTCTGTGGGCAAAGGGGAGTGATTTCTTGATCAACACACACTCAGCTTTGTGCTGGGCTTCCTCTCACACCTCTCTGCCCTTTATAATGGAATTCCTTTGCTGTTCTGCCCACTGCAGCGTAGCACCTCCTAACAGGTGAGGCATCCAGCTGAACTTCGGGATACTCAGCAACTGAACCCACCGTTACTTTCACAAGGGTATTTTCAGGCTGTGTATTCAGCCCGATTCAAGGCTCCCAAGCCCTGGATTCCACAGCTGTGCTGTTGCTTTGAGGGGCACCCATTTTTCATTCTTATTCATTGCCCTTGTCCACAGGATACAGTGGCAAGAGCCTCAGATGTCAGATTGGCCTGGGTTCGAATCCCTGCCTGGCCGTATTCTAGTTACCAATCCGCATTCTCTCTGAACCTATTCTCTCATTGAAAACAGAAGAAATTCCTGAACCCAAAAGGTTGTTAGAAGAACTTGTGGAGGGGAGGTGAAATGGAATAGTGAGGAAAAGCACAGTCTCTGGAGTTCAGAGGCAGCTGGTACGAACTCCACCTCTGCCTCTTGCCAGATGTAGGATGTGGGGTGTGTTATTTTACCTCTCTAAGCCTCATCTTCAAAGTGAGGATAGCACTCCCTTGACCAAGATTAACTGAAATGACCCAGACAAATGGGATATGCTCAGTAAACTGCAACTATTATCATTTTTAGTTTGGGGAAAGAACTTCTCAGGGATGCAGGAATTTTTGCCTATTATTATTAGTTAAATAATTTGAAAAAATATTTAAATTATTTACTTAAAATTATTTAAATTTTCTGAGCAGAATTATCAGCTGTGCCACCGTGAAGTGGACTTCAGAGTCACTAAGACCTGGGGTGAATGCCTGCCTGAGAATTTCTTACCTCTGTGGCTTTGGCACGAGTTGCTTAATTTTTCTTAGCCTCGTATTTTCATAAAGGAAGGCATAGTAATATTTACCTCACAGGATTGGTGTAAGACTCTAAAAGAATTTAGTTCTCCTTTTTCCCTCCCTTCCTATCTCCTTCTGCCTCCCTGGTCCTCTCTCTCTGCAGTAAAAAAGACACTGGCTGGGACAGTCGCTGCATTTTCAATCAAATTCTGAATAAAAATACTGATATTTAATTTGTACTTAATCATGATTGCAGCTTTCAAATGATAGATATAGCCAGAGGACTCTAGTCCTCTTGACTAAAATCAAGATTGTGATTATTTGTTCTGGAAACCAGTTTGTCATGCTTTCTAGGTTCTTGAATTCACAATCACACATATAGTCAAGTGCCTTCCTGGGACATCGACCCATGCAATATTGTCAATATTAAAAGAAGGGATGTGGTTAATTTCGGACTCTAGTTGGGTCTGGAGTATAGACTAACATTCCTCTCTTGAGGATAAACTATGGCACGGGCATCCTTGAATCCATAAGTTGCATATCTGCTTTTTAGAGGAAAATTCATAATGAAAAAACTGTATTTGCGGAAAACTCAAAGTAACCATGGACAGTGATTTTTCTGAAGTGTCTTATACTTTGCCTAATGCTCAATAATTTGATTGCGTGAGGTAATAGCTTGCCAGAAGGAAGATCAGCTTGCTTTAGAGCCCTTTTCAATCTGTTTCTCTTCAGATGAACTGGGAAATATTTTTGGATGATAGATCTGTGATTTATATACTTCATAAACTGAAAATACTATCCAGATATAAGGAGCAAGATATTTTCTTTTTTTTCTGTTCTAATTTCTTTTTTTTTCTTTTACTTTTACATATTTCACTGGTCCTTTTGACTCTATTTCCCTCTAATATTTCAGAGGGCTATTCCTTCTGTACAGAAACATAACAGAAACTTTGCTCTCATTCCGTACCTTACTGGAGTTTACAGTGAACATTGACCAAAACAAAATAGTGATTACATTTTTTCTTTCCACCTGACTATCATGCATTATTGTTGTTTATACTTTTCTTTTTTTCTTCCTTTCTATCCTGCTCCATTGCACCTTGGTTTATCACCATAGTATGGGGACATTTCCAAATTAAATTTTCCTCAGTAGGACAGCAACAGGAAAGATAATTAAATGGACATATGGGTACTAGTTTCGTCTGTGTTCATCTTTCTGCACAGTTTTGATAACAGACATGATAGTCTTTTGAGGAAGCTGTTGCTATTTGAAAAGTGTGGTATTTAATCTTGATAACTTCTCCAAAGTAAAAAATTCCTGAAATGTCATTAGTTTCTATTATGTTTTGTTTTGTTTTGTTTTTGCGGTACGCGGGCCTCTCACTGTGTGGCCTCTCCCGTTGCGGAGCACAGGCTCCGGACGCGCAGGCTCAGCGGCCATGGCTCACGGGCCCAGCCGCTCCGCGGCATGTGGGATCTTCCCGGACCGGGGCACGAACCCGTGTCCCCTGCATGGGCAGGTGGACTCTAAACCACTGCGCCATCAGGGAAGCCCCTCTATTATGTTTTAAGAGAACATTAAGCATTGTACTGTTACCAGCATAAAGTACATGAGTATTACAGTTCTTCAGAGAATGATGTTATTCTGTTGATATTGCTGATGGTGACCCACTGCCCAAAGTTGTCCAAAAAAGTATAACCTGAACTGGAATTAATGGTGTTGTCTATGGCTAAGCAAGTGGTTTGGATTAAATACAAGAATATACCTATTCACTGTAAGTGAGGAACATTCTAAGATATTAAATGACTAAACTGGTTTTTAAAACTGAGGGTAAGGGATATTAAAATAGAAAAGATATTTTTATTTCTGCTAATATTCATCTTGCTGAAAATTTTAGATTCTGGGCAGGTAAAAATGAATAGGCAATTCAGTAGAAAAAGTCTTTAACAAGAATTTCTCATATGAATTTGTTAAGTAATGATTTTTGTTGAACTTCAGTAAAATTTTGTGAAGCACTTTGTGTGAAACACAGAATTTGTCCTGTAATCCTAGAGTGTTACAGTTATTAATTTTAAACAGAAAATGCCATCTCTTTTCTCGTTAATGGTGGGAGACAGATGCTTTACCTGAAGCTATGGGCTGTGAGCAACGCTAGTAGTCAATCACATCATTCATATTACGTTAGGATTGTACGTTTGGCCCTTGCTTATTCAGAAATTAGAATTTTTTTTTTACTGTGATTGCATTTTTAGTTGATGTACTCTGCTAGACCTAACATTGAAATACAATAACGCAGAACATCAGTGGATCCTCCAAATTTTGAGACAGATATATACATATTGAACTAAGAGGTTTTATATTTCATGTGAACCTGAACCACAGAAAATATTTTCATCTTTTCTGTAAAAGACCAATGCACAACATAAGCCATTTCTCTTACATGCACTGTTTTTGTTACTTTATATGAGTATGTGGCATGTCAGCCCAGTACACGGATGCTTGTTATCAGAGCCCCGTCATTCCATTTGTCATTAGAAGAAACATTAGTTTCATGGGAAACTGTACAAATTGAATTCCAAACATCTGATAACCAGATGGTAAGTTAGCTTCAATGTAGTGCAAACATTTTCTGTTTGCAAGACTGATGTTTGCACACACATCTTTAGCAGATGATGGTAAAGCATTGCATAGAAGAAAGAATCATGTCTCCTGAGTCACACAGAAAGGAACATCTTCCTCAAATCTATTTTCTCTTCTCTTTTTGCAAAGGCTGATGGATTCTTTTAAATACAAAGATATTTTGAGAAATATTTTGAAAGTTAAATGTGGAGAAGTGTGTCTCCAATCTGGGAAGCTTTTCTTTCTTTTTCTTTTTTCCTCCCCATTTAAAGATAAGGCTTAGAAAATCTCACTCATCTAGGTTATTGTTTCTTTTGTTTTGCTTTGTTTTGTTTGGAATGGCCTAAATGGAATGATAACCATACACAATGAGATCATCAGTCATCTTCAAGTCCCAACATATAAAATACATGTACATATAGATAGATAGATAGATAACTTATGTCTAGTGCTCATGCCTCTGTGTGCACATGGGTTTTCACAGACATATTCATTTTTTATTCATGCTTCGCCATTGGAGGACATGAAGTATAATGAAAAGTTGTCCCTAGGATTTGGAATCTCTAGAGACAGTGTGTATAATGGTTAAGAACATGGACTTATCTAAAGTCAAAGTTGCCTCTGTAACCTTGCACAAGTTAATTACATGGTCAGCTTCCTCATTTGTAACATGACAATGACGATAGTGCTACCCCATAGGCTTCTTATGGGATTAAAGGAAATAAATCTATAAGGTTCTTGTAAAAGAACCTCTCAGGTAATAAGTACTGTGTATTAGCTTTCTTTTTATCTGTTAGTCTACCATCTGTACTCTACCTTGTACCCAAAAGACATAGAATTGTGATTTTGAAACACTCAACAAATATGTGTTTTCCTGTACGGGGCCCAAGTAATGAGTCAGAGATCTGCTCAGCCATGCAGCATTAAGTGAGCCGTGTTAACTCTCATAAGCCTGCCTCCTTATCCATGAAATGGGGTCTATAATTGCTGTCCTGGTTTTGTCACAGGGTTATAATGCAGACCAAAAGAGACAATTTATGTGAAAGCATGTGTTTAGTTTGGAATGCAGGGCAGATAGTTGTACCACCTTTGGAGATAGTTTATCTACAAAAAGGAAAGAGGTGACTGATTCAGGCTCACTTCTTATGGTCTAGCAGGTGTGATAAGACACCTATACATACAACTATAGTAAAGTAAGAATGTGTTAACACATCAGAAAGTTCCAGAACAAGTGCTTTGGTAAAACTCCAAATATGGAGAAATTATTTCTTACTCTGAGAATAAAGGAAAGAGAATATTCATCAGGCAAGCCTGAGTACATGTTCTTAAGTAATTTTTAAGATTCTCAGTCACCTTGATTATTATCTCGCTTAAATAATGTTTTAGTTAGAGCCAGGTCCATTGGAACATACACTAAGCTAAGATAATCTCAACATTTGGAGACAGTTTATTTCTTGGTGTATTAGGAGAACGTCGGGATACTTTTTTTGAGAGCCCTTCCCTCAAAACTGTTTTTATCTGAGAAAGTTAAAAATGTATGTTCGCAGACACTTTGCTCAAGGCTTTTTTTTTTTTTTTTCAGCTAGGAAACATTTGGTTCTTTCTTCTTTTGAGGATAAAAGATGTTTCACTAACTCATGTGGTTTAGAAAATGTTTCCATCAGATAATATAAAATCTTATCTATAATTCAGGTGGGTTTTAAAAGTCATTAGGTAATCTATTCCGATATGTTTGGCCTTCTTAAATCCATAGTTTAGAAAGACTTACACGAAGAAATAACATCTATTGCCTTTAGTTTAAGGCAATGCTGGGTTTTCTCCAGGATCTAGGTCTCAGTGGTAATGTGGGGTGGGAGTGGGACACCAAACCCACACATAGCTAAACCTTCTAACTAAAGGGTCTGTCTCAAGTCAGACTGCTTTTGTATCATCTTTCCTGTCTATAACGGAGGGATTTCCTTTTATCCCATTTCGGAAAGGCAAGAAATTAGAGTCATTCTTAACATCTGCATGGATTGGTGCTAAACCAAAGAAAGGTAAAGGTTGTAGACAACTCCCCTGTCCTCACCTCGCTCTTCAAAGTTTTGCCCTTAAGAAGAAAGGAAACAGTTTTCGAGGTTTCTACCTATATTATTTTATTAGTAATGCCTCTGCATTGAATCGACACTTTGAACTCTGTCTTATTACTGAAATGACTTTCATACCACCCACACCTGATATCGCTCATAATATCTTACTGAAGTGCTTGTGGACATCACGCTGGGCATGGGTGGTTTGCAGCCATAAACAATTGTCCGTGCAGATAATAGCTGACCGCACAAGTCTCTAAGCAATCAGGTTTAATATCCGGAAATTCATTCTCTGGAACTAAACAGGCTGCTAACACCTACCATCCAAGTTCATGTTCTGAGAATAATGATGTCTTATTGTAATTTTCGAATAAATATGTCCTGCCTATTAATTAAAATTGTTCTGTGCACAAAACATATTATTACTGTGTTTCCTGTCAGCTAATGAGTCAGAGTACTGCGATGATTACTTTTGAGTAAATATTGCGAATTATACCTGCTTATTGTACTCCATCTAGAGACTTCTACTATTTTTGAGTGAATTTTAGATAAAGTCCATACAGAATATGATGCTATTTTTGCATGGCCATCATTATTCGTTAACTGTGATAGTTTTTGTCTCAGTGGAAGAAAGTAGGGAATGGTAAGGAAGAGAAAATTGCAAAGCAAAAGGCCGGTATGGCTAAGGAGTGTTGTACTGGATGTTCTCCATTTGCCCTTCTATATCCCCTGTCTACCCTCCTGTGGACCTAGGATAGCATCAGTGGAGCTCCTCTGCCTTCTGGCTTTTGGTTGGGCAAGGCCAATGGGAGGTACTAGTAGAGGACTGGAGGATGGGAGAAAAGTGAGGTCTGGGTTCTGTTCCCTGGTTTCCTCCTGACAGAGCTACAGTTTATCAGAGCCTGTGTTTCTTTCCACGGCCATGGTTACTGCAGGCCCTTTGCTATAGATGCAGTTCTTCCCATTCTTTAGTCCTTCAGGTCATAGAGATAGGCGGCAGAGTCTTCCTCTCCTGCCAGCTCTGGTGGACTCATCTCCTGTATGGATTTCCCTTGCCTCTGCCCCATGTCTATAAATTGTTCTGACATCTGTCTCTGTTTGGTCACCATTTCTGCGTGTTCCAGCTGTTCCTGCTAGTGTTTGACTGTTACAGGTAAAAGAGAGACCAAAAAAAGAGACCAAGTTTGCAGCAAACAGTAGCCAGCTTTAAGCTTGTTTTGCTGCTTCCGAGCTGTGTAACCTCAGGCAAATCTCTTATTCTTCCTGGGCTGCAATGTCTTCAACTGCGCAATGAAGGTCAGTTGGACCAGATTCTGAGTTCCAAAAATTCTATGTTCTGTATGCAGCTCAAGTTGTAGAAGTGGCCACCCCTATGGTGTGTCATTAATAAATTCTTTAGTCACTTCCAAAGGAGGGGAGAAAAACAACCCTAGTGGAATTGATGTCAGCACTTAATAATGTTGTCCATGAACTGAGGGGAAATAATTCATACATTGAAATTGCTGTATTTGGATGTTTCTCCAAGTGATTTCTTCTTTTGCATATAAACATTATCAAAATAGAGATATATTCCTTGTTATGTCTGTTGGAATGAATCTATCTACAGTCGGGTTAGTCTCTGGTTTTAAGTGAAGCACTGTCAGCAATTACTTAGGAACCAATTTGGATGCAAAAGATCATTTTTAGGTCCCTGCTCTACTTCTGTTTGGAAAGAATGTTGTGTGAAGCATCACTTTTCTGACTAATATGCACATGCTCTTTCATTGGGCCCTATGTATTACCTGCTTCTCCTTGATTACATCATTGCAAGATGAAAGAATATAGAGTGGCAAATGAAAGTAAAGCCACAATGAGTACGTAGGTGGGAAGTACAGGCACATCTCATTTTATTGTTCTTTGCTTTATTGTGCTTCAAAGATACTGTGTTTTTACCCTTTGAACGTTCCTGGCAACCTTACATCGAGCAAGTCTATTGATGCCATTTTCCAACAGCATTATTTTTTAATTAAAGTAGGTACATTTTTTTAGACATAATGCTATCACACACTTAATAGACTACGGTGTAGTGTAAAAATAACTTTTATATGCACTGGGAACCCAAAAATGGATATGACTCACTTTATCGGAATGTTAAATTTATTGTGGTGGTCTGGAATCACACCTGCAATATCTCCAAGGTATTGGAGATACCTGTATGAATGTTTGAAGAATCCCTATATTTTAGTGTGGTTATTTCAATGGATGGTGCTGCAGCTGTGTCAGTTACAACATTTTCACGGCCCAGATTTTTTGATCAGCAGAGCAAATGAAAACTTTACTGTTGTAACCTGGAGAATGGCTGTGGTGGGGGCCCGAGTCTTTGAGCCAGAAACATGAATGATCAACCAAGGTGAAGAGAAGCCAGCTCAGAGATAAGGGTAACAAAGTTGAATACAGTTGAGTGGCAGTGACCTCAAAGAGAGATGCAAGAAAACAATATCTCAGTAAAATGCTAGGATGATAAATTTGTACAGAGTAGCTAGCTACCGTTTGGCGATAAGGGAAATAGTGTCTTACCCGCAGTATCACTGCTATTGTTTTCAGGTGCTATTTTCAAAATTCCCTTTCATTCAGGATGTTATTTTACTCTGAGGTCAGGTAGTGGAGGATAGACCATTGGTTTCCTGAGGATGTGTAATACACAGTAACATCATCTCTTCTGTGTTGCTCTCTGGGACTTCATGCTGTCTATTTTATTCATAGGATTCCTTGTCCCTCAGCTGTCAGTGAGGTCCCTTGATGTGATTCAACACAGCATTGAGCGATACTGAAACATGAACCTTAAGCTTAAAAAGTTACCAAGGCATTTATGTTTTTCAGATTCAGAAGAAAGGTAAAGCAGAAAGCTACGATGCATTTGTAATTTAAAGTAATTTGCTAATATCTATTTTCACTGACAGTTTTCAGCTGTTTACTTCAAATCACTCTTCTGGAAATAAATTCACTTTGTTTTCTCTTTTGACCTTTTTGATGATTACTAATACTCAAGATTCACAGAAAAGTGATAACAGGGGTTGCCTCTAGGTAGAGCATATAGAGAAGTAAGAGACATGGGTGGGCTGGGAATTGACTTTTTACTGTATACACTTGGTTATGGCCTATTTTTCTTTCTGTGGATTACCTATTCGAGAACATTTTTCATGCAACCCAAAAATAAAATAAATAATCCCACTCAGTTCATGAGAATTGCTTTTGAATTTGAATCATTTGAATATTTAAGATACAATGATTTCAACTCCATAAGTTAAGCTGCCTATGAATCTGAGTACACATTTATCGTCATAATGTTCCTATTGGAAAGAACCAGCCCTTTTCCTTACATTTCAAATTCTTTTGTATTCACTGACGCGATCTAGGACGCTAGTGACAATCATAACTGACTCCTCCGTTTGCCACTCCTCCATCAGTCACCAAATCCTAATGATTTAAATATATGTCCCTCGTGTCCTTTCACTGTTTCACTCCAAGTCTAATCACTGTTCTAGTTTGGGACCTCATTATCTCTTAGTGAGAATCCTGAAACTTTTGTTTAACTGGTCTTCTTGCCCCCAGGCTCTACTCTCAGCAACCAGTCCTCCACATTGCAGCCAGAGTTAACCTTTAATGCAGCCTTGATCATGTTCTCCTCCTGCTGGAGAACTAAGTGGCTCCCACTGTCCACAAGACAACATCCATTACTCTCTTGGTATTCTGGCCTCTACCTGCTGCTCTCATCTTTGTGATTTCTTTCAACATTTATTTATTTGACTTCTTTTTTTCTTTTGAGTGTCTGCTAATACGTTAGATGCTGTGCTAGGGATAAAATGAAGGATAATACCACATGAGGTTCCTCTTCTCATAATGTTTACTGCCTATTGGGTGCAGGGCATATAATCAAATTATACAAATGTCTGTACACAGTCAAAGATCAGTGCTATGAGAGGAAGGAGCTCAGAGCTAGGAAAACATATACTTAAGGGACCTGACCTAGTCTTGGGGATCAGAAAAAGTCTCCTGAATTGATGTTGCTAAAGCAGAAATTTGGAGAAAGAATTGCAGCGTCTTCAGGTGAGACCTCATGGTAACCTGCAACAGGCAGCCTGCCGTCCTTCAACCAGCTGTGAGTTTTCCTGGGCCTTTGCCCCAGACTTTCCCTACTTCACTTGATATTTGGTAAGACTTTCTGTTTAATTATCTTCCCCCTTTTCTTTCGCTTTATGGAGTATTCACTATTCCAGATCCAACTCAAGTATTAGTCATTCCTCTGTACCTGGGGGGAGATATTTTCCAGGACCCCAGCAGATACCAAACTCCTCAGATGCTCAAGTCCCTTATGTGAAATGATGTAGTGTATGCAGATAACTCACACATACCCTCCGTATACCTTAAATCATCTCTAGATCATTTATAATCCCTAATATAATGTAAGTGCTATGTGTAATAAATAGTTGCCAGTGTATGGCAAATTCAAGTTTTGCATTTTGGAACTTACTGGATTTTTTTGTCCCAAATATTTTTGAACCTCTGTTGGTTGACTCCCTAGATCCTGAACCTATAGATACAGAGGTCTGATTATACTTCTAAGGACGATCTTCCCTAAAATTACTTAATCCTTGTTCTTGAACCCCATGGCCCAGAAGAATGAATAGCTGTCATCTCTCAGCTCCCACAACACTTTATATGGATTAGTTATTACTTGGCATTTTTCTCATTGTTATATATACATTTTCTAAATTTTTATTTTATTTTGTTATTTTATACAGCAGGTTCCTATTAGTTATCTGTTGTGTACATATTAGTGTATATATGTCAATCCCAACCTCCCAATTCATCCCACCTCCACCCCCACCATACTCCAGCTTTCCACCCTTGGTGTCCATATGTTTGCTCTCTACATCTGTGTCTCTATTTCTGCCTTGCAAACCGGTTCATCTGTACCATTTTTCTAGATTCCACATATACGCGTTAATATGTGATATTTGTTTTTCTTTTTCTGACTTACTTCATTCTGTATGACAGTCTCTGGGTCCATCCACATCTCTACAAATAACCTAATTTCGTTCCTTTTATGGCTAACATTCCATTGTATATACCACATCTTCTTTATCTATTCATCTGTCGATGGGCATTTGGGTGGCTTCCATGACCTGGCTATTGTACATAGTGCTGCAGTGAACATTGGGGTGCATGTGTCTTTTTGAATTATGGTTTTCTCTGGGTATATGCCCAGGAGTGGGATTGCTGGGTCGTATGGTAGTTCTATTTTTAGTTTTTGAAGGAACCTCCATACTGTTCTCCATAGTGGCTGTACCAATTTACATTCCCACCAACAGTGCAAGAGGGTTCCCTTTTCTCCACACCCTCTCCAGCATTTGTTGTTTGTAGATTTTCTGATGATGCCCATTCTGACTGGTGTGAGGTGATACCTCACTGTAGTTTTGATTTGCATTTCTCTAATAATTAGTGATGTTGAGCAGCTTTTCATGTGCTTCTTGGCCATCTGTATGTCTTCTTTGGAGAAATGTCAATTTAGGTCTCCTGCCCATTTTTCGATTGGGTTGTTTGTTTTTTTAATATTGAGCTACATGAGCTGTATATATATTTTGGAGATTAATCTTTTGTCCGTTGACTCATTTACAAATATTTTCTCCCATTCTGAGGGTTGTCTTTTCGTCTTGTTTATAGTTTCCTTTGCTATGCAAAAGCTTTTAAGTTTTATTAGGTCCCACTTGTTTATTTTTGTTTTTATTTCCAATACTCAAAGAAGTGGGTCAGTAAAGATCTTGCTGTGATTTATGTCAAAGAGTGTTCTTCCTATGTTTTCCTCTAAGAGTTTTATAGTGTCCGGGCTTATATTTAGGTCTTTAATCCATTTTGAGTTTATTTTTGTGTATGGTGTTAGGGAGTGTTCTAATTTCATTCCTTTACATGTAGCTGTCCAGTTTTCCCACCACCACTTATTGAAGAGACTGTTTTTCTCCATTGTATATCCTTGTCTCCTTTGTCATAGATTAGTTGACCATAAGTGTGTGAGTTTCTCTCTGGGCTTTCTATCCTGTTCCATTGATGTATATTTCTGTTTTTGTACCAGTACCATATTGTCTTGATTACTGTAGCTTTGTAGTATAGTTTGAAGTCAAGGAGTCTGATTCCTCCATCTCCGTTTTTTTTTTCCTCAAGATTGCTTGGCTATTCGGGGGTCTTTTGTGTCTCCATACAAATTTTAAGATTTTGTGTTCTAGCTCTGTAAAAAGATGCCATTGGTAATTCGATAGGGGTTGCACTGAAACTGTAGATTGCTTTGGGTAGTATAGTCATTTTCACAATATTGATTCTTCCAATCCAAGAACATGGTATATCTCTCCATCTTTCTGTGTCATCTTTGATTTCTTTCATTAGTGTCTTAGAGTTTTCTGAGTACAGGTCTTTTACCTCCTTAGGTAGGTTTATTCCTATTTTATTTTATTCTTTTTGTTGCAGTGGTGAATGGGATTGTTTCCTTAATTTCTCTTTCTGATCTTTCATTGTTAGTGTATAAGAATGCAAGAGATTTCTGTGCATTAAGTTTCTGTGCTGCAACTTTACCAAATTCATTGATTAGCTCTAGTAGGTTACTGGTGGCATCTTTAGGATTATCTATGGATAGTGTCATGTCATCTGCAAACAGTGACACTTTTACTTCTTCTTTTCCAATTTGTATTCCTTTTATTTCTTTTTCTTCTCTGATTGCCATGACTAGGACTTCCAAAAGTATGTTGAATAATAGTGGCAAGAGTGGACATACTTGTCTTTTTCCTGATCTTAGAGGAAATGCTTTCACTTTTTCACCATTGAGAATGTTGTTTGCTGTGGGTTTGTCATATATGGCCTTTATTATGTTGAGGCAGATTCCCTCTATGCCCACTTTCTGGAGAGTTTTTATCATAAATGGGTGTTGAATTTTGTCAGAAGCTTTTTCTGCATCTATTGAGATGCCCATATGGTTTTTATTCCTCAATTTGTTAATATGGTGTATCACATTGATTGATTTGCATATATTGAAGAATCCTTGCATCCCAGGGATATATCCCACTTGATCAGGGTGTATGATCCTTTTAATGTGTTTTTGGATTCTGTTTGCTAGTGTTTTTTTGAGGATTTTTGCTATATTCATGAGTGATATTGGTCTGTAATTTTCTTTTTTTTTAGTATCTTTGTCTGGTTTTGGTATCAGGGTGATGGTGGCCTCATAGAACAAATTTGGCAGAGTTCCTTCCTCTGCAGTTTCTTGGAAGAGTTTGAGAAGGATGGGTGTTTGCTCTTCTCTAAATGTTTGATAAAATTCACCTGTGAACCCATCTGGTCCTGTACTTTTGTTTGTTGGAAGATTTTAAATCACAGTTTCAACTTCATTCCTTGTGATTTGTCTGTCCATATTTTCTATTTCTTCCTGGTTCAGTCTTGAAAGCTTATACCTTTCTAATAATTTGTCCATTTCTTCCAGGTTGTCCATTTTATTGGCATAGAGTTGCTTGTAGTAGTCTCTTATGACACACAAAGTGTGTCTGTTTCTGCGGTGTCTGTTGGAACATCTCCTTTTTCATTTCTAATTTTATTGATTAGAGTCCTCTCCCTCTCTTTTTCTTGATGAGTCTGGCTAAAGGTTTATCAATTTTATTTATCTACTCAAAGAACCAGCTTTTAGTTGTATTGATCCTTGCTATTGTTTTCTTTGTTTCTATTTCATTTATTTCTGCTCTGATCTTTAGGATTTCTTTCCTTCTACTAACTTTGGGTTTTGTTTATTCTATTTTCTCTGGTTTCATTAGGTGTAAGGTTAGATTGTTTATTTGAGATTTTTCTTATTTCTTGAAGTAGGATCGTATTGCTATAAACTTCCCTCTTAGAACTGCTTCTGCTGCGCCCCATAGGTTTTGGATCATTGTGTTTTCATTGTCATTTGTCTCTAGGTGTTTTTTGATTCCTCTTTGGTTTCTTCAGTGATCTCTTCCTTATTTAGTAGTGTATTGTGTAGCCTCCATGTGTTTGTGTTTTTTATGTTTTTTTCCCTGTAATTTATTTCTAATCTCATAGCATTGTGGTTGGAAAAGATTCTTGAGATGATTTCAGTTTCTTAAA
Organism: Leucopleurus acutus; assembly: GCF_964270905.1. NCBI lineage: Eukaryota > Metazoa > Chordata > Mammalia > Artiodactyla > Delphinidae > Leucopleurus > Leucopleurus acutus. The sequence goes on from NC_139156.1 coordinate 65,189,426, forward strand.
TTTACCGGGGCTTGATTTGTGACCCAAGATGTGATCTATCCTGGAGAATGTTCCATGTGCACTTGAGACGAAAGTAATCTGTTTTTGGATGGAATGTCCTATAAATATCAATTAAATCTATCTGGTCTATTGTGTCATTTAAAGCTTGTGTTTCCTTGTTAATCTTCTGTCTGGATGATCTGTCCATTGGTGTAAGTGATGTGTTCAAGTCCCCCACTATTATTGTGTTACTGTCAATTTCCTCTTTTATAGCTGTTAGCATTTGCCTTATGTATTGAGGTGCTCCTATGTTGGGTGCCTATATATTTATAATCGTTATATCTTCTTCTTGGATTGATCCCTTGATCAATATGTAGTGTCCTTCCTTGTCTCTGTAACATTCTTTATTTTAATGTCTATTTTCTCTGATATGAGTATTGCTACTCCAGCTTTCTTTTGATTTTCATTAACATGGGATATCTTTTTCCACCCCCTCACTTTCAGTGTGTATGTGTCCCTAGGTCTGAAGTGGGTCTCTTGTAGCCAGCATATATATGGGTCTTGTTTTTGTATCCATTCAGCAAGCCTGTGTCTTTTGGTTGGAGCATTTAATTCATTCACATTTAAGGTAATTATTGATATGTATGTTCCTATTATTATTTTCTTAATTGTTTGGGGTTGTTTTTGTACGTCCTTTTCTTCTCTTGTGTTTCCCACTTAGAGAAGTTCCTTTAGCATTTGTTGTAGAGCTGTTTGGTGGTGCTGAATTCTCTTAGTTTTTGCTGGTCTGTAAAGCTTTTGATTTCTCTGTCGAATCTGAATGAGATCCTTGCCCGGTAGCATAATCTTGGTTGTAGGTTCTTCCCTTTTATCACTTTAAATATATCGTGCCACTCCCTTCTGGCTTGTAGAGTGTCTGCTGAGAAATCAGGTGTGAACCTTATGGGAGTTCCCTTTTATGTTATTTGTCAATTTTCCCTTGTTGCTTTTAATAATTTTTCTTTGTCTTTAATTTTTTTTCAATTTGATTATATGTGTCTCAGTGTGTTTCTCTTTGGGTTTATCCTGCCTGAGACTCTGCGCTTCCTGGACTTTGGTGGCTATTTCCTTTCCCATGTTAGGGAAGTTTTCGACTATAATCTCTTCAAGTATTTTCTTGGGTCCTTTTTCTCTCTCTTCACCTTCTGGGATATTTGTATGATGCGGATGTTGTTGCATTTAATGTTGTCCCAGAGGTCTCTTAGGCTGTCTTCATTTATTTTCATTCTTTTTTTTTCTTTATTCTGTTCCACGGCAGTGAATTCCACCATTCTGTCTTCCAGGTCACTTATCCGTTCTTCTGCCACAGTAATTCTGTTATTGATTCCTTCTAGTGTATTTTTCAGTTATTGTATTGTTATTGTATTGTTCATCTCTGTTTTTAATTTCAGTTATTGTTAATTTCAGTTATTGTATTGTTCATCTCTGTTTGTTCTTTAATTCTTCTAGGTGTTTGCTCTTTCATTCTTCTAGGTCTTTGTTAAACATTTCTTACATCTCCTTGATCTTTGCCTCCATTCTTTTTCCAAGGTCCTGGATTATCTTCACTATCATTTTTCTGAATTCTTTTTCTGGAAGTTTGCCTATCTCCACTTCATTTAGTTGTTTTTCTGGGGTTTTATCTTGTTCTTTCATCAGGCACATAGTCCTCTGCCTTTTCATTTTGTCTATGTTTCTGTGAATGTGGTTTTCATATCACAGGCTGCAGGGTTGTAGTTCTTCTTGGTTCTGCTGTCTGCCCTCTGGTGGATGAGGCTATCTGAGAGGCTTGTGCAAGCTTCCTCATGGGAGGGACTGGTGATGGGTAGAGCTGGGTGCTGCTCTGGTGGGCCAAGCTCAGTAAAACTTTAATCCACTTGTCTGCTGATGTGTGGGGCTAAGTTCCCTCCCTGTTGGTTGTTTGCCCTGAGGTGACTCAGCACTGTAGCCTACAGGCTCTTTGGTGGGGCTATGGTGAACTCCATAGGGCTCATGCCAAGGAGTACTTCGTACAGCTTCTGCTGCCTGTGTCCTTGTCCCCAGGGTGAGCCACAGCCACCCCCTTCCTCTGCAGGAGACCCTCCAACACTAGCAGGTAGGTCTGCTTCAGTCTCCTATAGGGTCAGTGCTCCTTCCCCCTGGGTCCTGATGTGAGGTGCTGCAATCTAATCCCGCTGGCCTTCAAAGTCTGATTCTCTGGGATTTCCTCCTCCCATTGCCGGATCTCCTGGTTGGGAAGCCTGACGTGGGTCTCAGAAACTTCACTCCAGTGGGTGGACTTCTGTGGTATAATTATTCTCCAATTTGTGAGTCACCACCCAGTGGTTATGGGATTTGATTTTATTGTGATTGATCCCCTCCTACCATCTCATTGCAGCTTCTCCTTTGTCTTTGGATGTGGGGTATCTTTTTTGGTGAGTTCCAGTGTCTTCCTGTTGATGATTGTTCTGCAGTTAGTTGTGATTCTGGTGCTCTTGCAAGAGGGAGCGAGCACATATCCTTCTACTGCGCCATCTTGAACCAATCCTTATACATACATTTGACTGTATTTCTCTCTCCATCTCTTGTATCCTTTGTATTCAGCATGGGAAGAATCCAGTGTGTCCATTGGATCAAGTAAACCTAACAGTAAATTGATAGAGTGATTGTTTTATTGGTGCTGTCAATTTTATTGGCTTTAGATAATAAATACTTACAGACAGTCTCTTTCTTTTTTTACAATATCATTAATACAAAAAGTTTCCTTTATAATGAAGCAAAATATTTTAATTATTGCTCTATGACTAAATAGTTGCAAACTTGCAAAGCATTTCCGTAAAGAGAAAAAAAGGAGAACATATTTGATTCTCGGATATGTATAGAAAAGGCAGAGCTGCCCAATGGAAATAGCCAAAGATACATGAGTTCTAATGCTATTTCTAATTTTTATAATATTTGAGCACTTAAGAGCAACTCATTTCTCTCACCTGAAAAAAAAAGAAGATACAAGTATTTCCCTTGCTTGTTCATTGTAAGAATTGAATAAGTATCATATATAAGCTACCTATTTCAAACAATGCAAGTTCACTTTTATACGATAGCTCTCCTGCCTGTCCCTCCCTCTTATGTCTTTCATGACATTGGCACTTTAGGCAACTTTGTCAGGTTATGTGTGCAAAGACAGGTTACTGAGAATGAGGGGTTCTATACTTTATAAGCCCCTGGAAATCAGGAAGAGAAGACTTCATTCACATCGTGACAGCCACTCTTGGACTCTCTCAACGAATGTTGACTTAGCACTCTTTATATGCCAACTAGTAGTTGAGCAGTGGGACAGTCACACCCTAAGGGTATCCCCACTTTCCATTTCCAGAGGGGCTTGGAGAAGCTAAGTGCCACAGAATTGGATTCTGAGTGAAGAAGGCCCATGAGTGGGAATGGGGAAGTGTAGCCGTGGAGGCTCCAGCCCAGCTGATTCTTGGATCACCCCGAGGCCTTTTCCTGTAGTCTTGCTGGTTGTGCACCTGCTGGTTATGGGCTCTGGCTAGAGGCCTTGCCTGTGGCATATCGCAGGCATAGCAGTAAGGACCTTTCTCACCATTTAACTCTGAGCCAGTACAAGACTTGCAACTCTGAAAACTTGAACACAGCAGACAACTTTTGGCAAAGTCTTTAAAGACAGGGGGATGATTAGCCAAGGACCTCATTTTATATATATATGTATGTAAAATGATACCAGTTTTTGTGAGGAAGAATACAAAACAACTAGCAAAGTTATTATATAAGTAGGCCTTTACAAAATCTTTTTTTTTTTTTCTGGAATGCAACAGTTTTTTCTTTCTTCATCTTTTTAAATGAATTCCAAAATGACAGCATATTTTCAGCATAGAAAACCAAATCAGGATTTGGAATGCCTGTATTCGTAGAGAAAAATAAAACTTTGGTAAGAAGAATTACTTTTAATTCTTCTGTAATTTTCAAAATAAAGGAGATGTGTTTATTTAATTTGATTTGCTCCTCTGTGTTTTTAAAACTGTGCTCTAGTCTAAAACAGCTGTGCTGCCTAATGCATTTATGGCTGATAAGGAGGGCTGGGACGTTTATTAATGATAGGGATTTGGAGGAAAAGAGTGGTAGTTATTCTATATTGTGTTATTTAATATAATTATGAACTCTGCAATTATAAAGCTCCTGTAAGCTACAGAACACAAAGGGATGTTGAGTGCTCTACGGTCACCTGCTGTGTTCCACTGCAGTGACAGTTCTGCACCAGCATCTAAAAGGCAAAAGCAAGGGATAATGTATTCATGGAGCCATCCTCCCTTACAACATGTGAATATGGCTCAAGCTCATGTTTCCTATTTTCAAGAAAAGTTATTTTAATTTTTGAGAAATGCAGTAAAAATTCTCATTGATAGTAGTTATACTATGCTGCAGCTAGACTGAAATGTAACCGAGTATGAAAGATGAGATTATTGATCAAATAGTGTAAAGATATTTTCAGTGAACCACTTTAAGCTTTTTTGGAGAATAAAATACTTTTTTATGTTTAAAAATTACTATTTTTAATAAATAAAAATAGGGCAAGGTAGGGACCTAATTGCATTGATCTATTTTTGATAAAATAATAATTATAGCTATAGAATATTGTATAATCAGTAAACTAAAAGAGATAGCATAAAATGATCTCCATTCAGTACATATTCACAAAGTGCAATGAGAACAACACAAATAAGACCGAGTCTCTTGTATGTTCCAGCCACTAGGTAGGGCCACTCTATGCCTGATGTTATTTAATGTACTCACAAATTGTGGAGTGATTGAGTGTAGTAAAATTTGATGTGCTTTTGATAGTTATCCTTTAAAAATGTTCTTCAGATAATTGCACTATGGACTCTCAGAAGGGTAATGGATAAAGAGGACTCAACTATTTCTTAAGGAGGTGAAAATGTTGTGTAGGGAAAGTTACACTGGATTTGGAGTTAGAAATCCCAGCTGGGCTGTTTACCTGCCTGAGTGAACTTCAGCCAGTTTCTTCTCAGTTCTTCTCTTTAAAACAGGAATACAAATATCTACATTTTAAGATTGTAGTAAGGATTAAAAACAAAGTTTATAGAAGCAGTTTGTGAATTACCTTATATATGACAGCAAGACTGAGCTTTTAGCTAAAGCTCTTCTTGACCAATGAGATTTCAGTAAAATTGACATCAGTTTCCTTTCCAGCACCAGCATTCTGTGAGACGTGCAATGTCCTGTCTCCTCACTAATATGTATTTACTTATATATGTATAAAATACACATACATACATACATATTTATCTATTTAAAAATACCAGGCCTTATGTTTTCATGGTAATTTCTGACCCATTTCTATACTATTTTCCCAACCTTTATTGAGATATAATTGACGTATAACACTGTGTAAGTTTAAGGTATGCAGTGTGATGATTTGATACACATATATTGTGAAATGCTTACCCAAATGAGGTTAGTTAGCACCTTCTTCACCTCCCATAGTTATCATTTCGTTGTGGTGGTGGTAGCGGTGAGAACATTAAAGTGCTACTCTCATAGCTGCTTTCAAGTGTATGATACAATATGGTTAACTATAGTCAGCATGCTGTACATTAGGTCCCCAGAACTTATCCATCTTATAAATGAAAGTTTGTACCCTTTGACCAACATCTTCCCATTTCCCCTACCACTCAGCCCCTGGAAACCACTATTTTACTCTCTGTTTCTCTGAGTTTACTGTTTTTAGATTCCACACGTGAGTAAGATCATATAGTATTTTTCTTTCTCTCTCCGACTCATTTCACTTAGCATAATGCCTTAAAAGTCCATCCATGTATCCATGTTGATGCAAATGTTAGGGTTTTCTTCTTTTTATGGCTGAATAATATATGTACATATATAGACATACATAAAATATATGTATGTACATATACATGTGATTTCATATATACACACACACACACACACATACACATACACATATATATATATATCACATTTTCTTGATCCATTCATCCATCAGTGGACACTTAGGTGTGTCCATGTACTGGCTAATGTGAATAATGCTACAATGAACATGGGGTGCAGATATCTCTCTGAGATAATGATTTCATCTTTTTTGGATATATACTCAGAAGTGGAATTGCTGGATCATATGATAGTTCTCTTTAATTTTGCGGGGGACCTCTGTACTGTTTTCCATAGTGACTATACCAATTTACATTCCCACCAACAGTGCACAGGAATCCCTTTCTCCACTTCCTTGCCAACACTTATTATTTGTTGTCTTTTGGATAATAGCCATTACAATAAGTGAGAGATGATATCTTGTTGTGGTTTTATTTGATTTTGCCTGATGATTAGTGATATTGAACACCTTTTTATGTACCTGTTGGCCATTTGTGTGTCTTCTTTGGAAAAATGTTTATTCAGATTCTGGGTAAAATTCAGTTTACCCAGTTTAAATTGAATTGTTTCTGTTGAGATGATGAGTACCTTATAAATTTTGGACATTAATACATATCAGATATACGGTTTGCGAATATTTTCTCCCATTCCGTTGGTTGCCTTTTCATTTTGATTGTTCCTTTTGCTTTGCAGAAGCTTTAGTTTGCGGTAGTCCTACTTGTTGATTTTTGCTTTTGTTGCTTGTGTTTTTGGTGTCATATCCAACAATGCATTACCAAAACCTAAGTCATGGAGTTTTTCTCTGTGTTTTCTTCTAGGAGTTTTATAGTTTCAGGTCTTATGTTTAAGTCCTTAATCCATTTTGTGTTAATTTTTGTGAGCTATGTATGATAGGGGTGTAATTTCATTCTTTTGCATGTGGATATTCAATTTTCCCAATACCGTTTATTGAAGAGATTATCCTTTCCCCATTGAGTAGTATTGACTTTCTTTTCAAATATTAGTTAACCATATGTGAGTTTGTTTCTGGGCTCTCTATTCTGTTGCATTGATCTGTATGTCATTTCTATACCAGTACCGTACTGTTTGATTACTTTGTAATACAGTTTGAGATCAGGGAAAGTGATGCCTACAACGTTGTTTTTCCTCCTCAAGAGTGCCTTGGCTATTTGGGGTCTTTTATGGTTCCATACCAATTTTAGGATTATTTTTCCTATTTCTGGGAAAAAATGCCATTGGAATTTTGATAGGAACTGCATTGAATCTATAGATGCCTTTCAGATTCTGTTCATTGAACTGTTGTCTACACTTAGAGCTTTTCTCCTACCTCTCTTCTTTTCCTTCTTCTCTGACCCATTCCATATGTTGTACTCAATTTCTTGTCTTTGATCGCTGCCTCCCCACAAACCAAACTCACAAGGTATATAAATAGATTTGAGTAAAGGTTTTAGGCAAATTAGAGCAATGTAAACCATATAGGAATATACAAAATATAAGACAGTGGAAACAACTAAAAACAACTAAATGCCTATTCTCATAAATCCTACGGCTACCCAAGCACTGAAAATTTCTCAAAAGTGCTCTTTCCATAAAATGTTCAAAGCCCTGTAGCATTGACATATTCCATCTCCCTTAGAGGACAAAAGTAACTGTAGTCCATATTGTTTTGTTTATCCTATAAACGAAGGCACTATGAAAATCTGTCCTAACTCCCCATTAGATCTTTGCTATGACAAAGACATGTTTCTTTCTATTCCTAGTTACATTACATAGGTGAGGTTTTACAGAAGTGATTTTAAAAATATGCTATTGATTTAAAAAGTCTGAGTTGACAACTTGGTTCTACCATGCACTAGCTAAATGACTTTGGGCAGGTTTATTCATGTATCTGGATGGGGTAAATAATATTCTCTTATGTCTTTCCCGTAATGGTCAGTTAAGATAGTATATGTAAAGTATTGGGTACAATGCCTGGCACATTATAATGATTGTTAGGTATAATGTAAATCCACTAATAAAGTTTTGCTACTATACATGGACCTCTATCTTGCTCCCTTAATTATTTACATATTATGTTAAAAGAAAAGATGATTTTTTAAAAATGAAGAAGAACATTGTTATTTTTCAGGATTTTAACCCCCTTGGTTTTAGATTAAAAATCATGTAAAACTGTTTCAGTTATAACTTGTTAATGTTTAATATATAATGCTGTCTCTATAATAATTATTTTCTTCTTGAGTTTAAATATTTTTTAAAGTGTTATCCCATGATAAATCATAACTTAGTACTTACTGGTCTCATTGAAATAATGAATTTATAAAATGATACTGATTGAGCTTTACAAATAGCATAGGACATGCAGCTATAGATTCCAAAAGAATAAAGCACAAAAAGTCATGGTAATACTATAGCAGGGGTGTAGCAGTGTACTCCCCATATGTATGCTATAACACCTACTGCAATAACCATGCATTGCCAAAATATAGAGACAATTATCTTTTTTTAGTTTTGAGGTCAGCATAATAATAGTTAGAAAACTACTTGTTATACATCTATTATGTGTTAAGTGTTTCGCAGGCAATTCAAATGACAGTAGTTATGGGAGATAAGTTATTGCTTTATAGATAAGAAAATGCTGGTTCAGAAAGTTAGGAAATTTGCTCAAGCTTCTATCCCAAAATGTAAAACCAGAACAATCAGACTCCAGAACCTAAAATGCTGCCACCATGCTTTGCTTAGAAGATGGAACAGAAGGAGGACATTTTTATTATGGTCTGTTTAGCAGAAAAGAAATATTAGGGATTAATTTCCATTTGTTGAATTTAAACTTTTAAAAAGATGAAAAAAAACACATTATGTTTTTTTTTTCAATCAGACGTTTCTGAGAAGCCTCTGTGTGAGTCACAAAATCCCTTCTCTGCCTTCTTTGTACAAGTCTTTATTTTATGCCTATTGTGTGTCAGACACTGGATTAGGCACTATGACACAGTGAACAAAATAAGAGATTAAGCTGTAAAAGTAGAGATAGACAGTATCCGAGTATTAGTTCAATGAAAGTAAAATTGAATAATAGAAGCTCTAAAAATGAAATGCCACATGGTGTTATAAAAGCTTAAAAGGTAGGATGGAGGTAGGATTTTGTTCTAGTCAGAGAGAGTAGAAGGGGATTCATAGTTGTTTAAATTTGCTCTAAAAGATGATTACATGTTAACCAGATAAATGAGGACAGAGCATTTCATACAGAAACATGAGCATGTATAAAGGTCACGAGACCTGAGATGGGGTGCATGGTGGCACAAAAAACTAAAAAAAAAAATTAACATAGCAGACTGAATTCTCCAGGGAGCAGAATCCAATTAGAGCATAGGGTATTTGTTAGGGAGTGTGCTTGGGATTACCATCTGGGGATGGGAATGGAAAAGAAGCAGAATTAGGCAGAAAGAGAAGCCAGGCTGACCTTATGGGAACTATAGAGCTTAAATGGTCCACCTGAGGATGCTTCAGGCTGAGATGGCCAATCTTAAAACCCCTACTCCCATCAGTCATTGGATGCAGGGCCGTCCTGGGCAGGGTGCCGTCTTGTGTGAGGGAGTACTGTTCAGCCGAGGCAGTCAGTCTCTGACAGGACTGACAGATGAACCTATTTGACAGGCATTCCCAACAAGTCCTCTTTTGCAAGAGGATCTAAGTAGAGCACCATTATATCCATCTATCCATCACAGGCATTATGGCTAAAACCCGTAGGACATGGTTTCTCAATCTTGGAATTTTTGATGTTTAGAACAACTTCTCGTTCCCTCTTCCTTATTATCATTATTACTGTTGTTCTTGTTAATAGTAGTAGTATTTGCTAGAGGCTTTCCTGTGCATTGTAGGATGTTTAGCACGGTCCTTGGCCTCTACTTCCTAGATGCCAGTAGTGGATGCCCCACCCCAGTTGTTACAATAATAATAAAAAAAAAAAAAATCTCTAGACATTGCTAAATGTCCCCTGGAAGGAGTCAAGTCACCTCTCATTGAATAAAAAGGTGTAGGATAGTCTTGGAGGGGTAGGTAAGAACCAGATAATGCAAGGCTTGTAGGCCAAATCAAGATTTTTTTGTCCTTATTCTAAGAATCAGAGAAAGAGAATGAAGGGTTTTTAAGAAAGGAGGCAAGAAGACCAGACTTACATTGCAAGTATCGGTGTGGCTGCAGAGTAGAGAATAGAGTGGAGTAGATGGCAGGAAAAATCATTAGGAGGGAGCTAGTGGAGTAGTTAGTAATAGAGATCTGTAGGAAGGTTCTGGTTTAAATGCAAAACTGAAGATAGACTTGAGAAGTATTTGGGCTGGATATAAAGAGTCTGAAGGAAAAAGAGGTATCAAAGAGGAATCCTCGGGCTTCCCTGGTGGCGCAGTGGTTGAGAGTCCGCCTGCCGATGCAGGGGACGCGGGTTTGTGCTCCGGTCCGGGAAGATCCCACATGCTGCGGAGCAGCTGGGCCCGTGAGCCATGGCCGCTGAGCCTGCGCGTCCGGAGCCTGTGCTCCGCAACAGGAGAGGCCAAAACAGTGAGAGGCCCACATACGGCGAAAAAAAAAAAAAAAAAAAAAAAAAAAGAGGAATCCTCAGTTTTGCCTTGCACAAATGGGTAGAGAATATTGTCATTTACTGATGAACGAGATACAGAAAGAAAACCAGATGTGGAAGATGAAGACCATGTTGTTTTTGAATGACTTTTCTAAAATTTAAGTTGAGTATCAGGAAGACATTTGGATATGGATCTAGAATTTAGAGGAGACACTGAAATAGAAATGTTTTAGTGAGATTTTAATAGTTACTAATTAAAACTGTGGAAGTGAAATTGAATAGGAAACTTCTTCTATCCTCAAATAAGTTGCAGTCATAACCAGTAACTTTCCCCATAGCAGTTTAAATTTCTTTCCAGACTCATGCTCTCAGGTTTGCCATACACATTGATGAAGTTGTCAGATATTTAAAATATTTCCCCAAAGTTATTCATTATTTGAATAACACAAAGCATAGTGCATGCACTTGCACTATACCCACGCTCACATCCATACACACACATATATATATTTGGGATGTGAAAAATAAAAAAAAGTAGAGATTAGCAAGATCAGTGAATTTTGTGTTTTATTACATGTGGAAATATATACCTAATGATTATCATAAAGTAGAATTATTGGCTATATTTTTCACCCAGAATTCTGCAGAATACTAGTGAATCTTGGAAAATTGTCAAAGATTTCCAATATTTAATATGCCTCTTTAAGCAGTAAAACAGTTATTTCTTCCCTTTCCCCAACAGAAAATTATAATATGAACAAAATCCTGGCAAGAGTAGGAAAGAAAGACAGATAAATTAAAAACATAACTCATATAGAAAAGCAGAAGTGTTTTGGCTTTTTGTAAAGGATTGTAGTTGGCAGAGAGTCGGCTGCTACTTGCAGAACTGAAGGCGTCAAGTCTGACAGCAGGACCTGGGAGGTCAATGCCGGAAACAGTGCTCCAGCCAAATGTATCCAAGCCTTATACAAATGATGGCATTTGGTTATCCATATGCCAGGGTTCCCCTGTGCTTATTTTCTCATTTTACACCTATTCTCAGCTCTGTGGCAGCCTGTAGTGTCTCTGACAATGTCATTCTCAAAGCTAAGGAGTATAATTGGCCTTGAAGGTCAAAATAATTTTATTTTTAATATATATAGTGGAAATACTTGAGCAGACTCAACCACTAGCCAGTTGTTAGCTAATGACTATTTCTCCATGGGTTTAATCACCAGAAGCAAATGAATAAAATAAAACCAACTCAAAATTAGTAACAGGAAAAAAGTGAAGTAAAAAATATTTTTAAATTGTGATCTGATAATCAGGATATTCTAAAGCTGAATGTTTTATAAAGATGAAAGACTAGGAATATTTCTTTCATAATCAGGAAAAGGAGTAAGTCAACAATTTTGAAAGCCAAGGGAAGAGACTAATATAGGAATTCCAGTTTTGACAGTACACTTTCATATGTGAACAGCCAGAAATAACTAAGGCCCATCTATTCCTTCACTTAGCCATTGGTGTCAATCAGATGGCATGTTGAGAGCAACAAAAACCTCACTGTTGCAGACAATTTCCTCATCATTCTATGCCTTTATCATCATATTAACAAACCCTTACTGTGAAGCATGTTTCACACATTCATGATGTGTTTGACGACCAGATACTAAACATAGAATATATCAGTTTTTGTCCTCATATATCTTTGGGAATAAAGGCTGAAGGTTGGATAATGATCATATATGCAAGGGAATCACTTAGTCATCAACTCTGCTGGGTCCCATTTATGGTGCTTTATATTTAAGAGAACTTGTGACAGACTGATTTGCTAGTATTAATGATGCATATTATTTTCTGTCACTTTGTAGTATGCACACCCTTTCACCCTATACGCACACCCAATATGCATATTGTTTAATCCAATGAAAAACAGAGAATATATATTCTTTTGGAAGATAAATTCTGAACTGAGCAAACCATAGAAGTTTAATAGGTACTTAGTAGGAATAAAAGTTATAATTACAAAAATGAAAATAATTGCAAAGTATTATGTTCATCATTTCTAACGTTAAAGCTTCTTGATGTAATCTTCGGTATAGTCAGTGGATTTGGTGGATTTAACACCTAGAAAATGGGGTATTAGCTTTCTGATTCTGCTCATGTTAGACTAGGTAATTTGGACTCAACTTCTCACTGAAAATAACTAAAATAGTCGGACAAAATATTGCTTAAAATATCTTCTTAAAAGCATCAAAGTGTAATAAAATAATGAGATTAGAGTGGGCTTAATCTAGATGAAAATGGAAATCCAGGGAAGTGATTTAGTCATTCTGGTCACCTCTGACTTGGGGTAGGGTTATAACATCAAACACAGGATGCCCAGTTACACTGGAATTTCAGATAAACAGTGATTTTTTTGAAGTATAAGTATCTCCCAAATATTGCATGGGGCATACTCACACTAAAAAATATGCAATGTTGATCTGAAATGTAAAAATAACCAGGAATTTCTTTTTTTTTTTTTTATTTTCTAAGCATGGAAACCCTAACCTAAAGGCATTTGTAGTTCTGGAAAGCAGTGAGAAGCTGAGCAGAATTTTTGAAAGCCCCTCAATAATATGGAACAAAAGTCAAAGTAAGGGACCGCCAAAGGGAGGAGAAACACCATCTCTTTTGGGCAGGGACCTTGAAGAACTATATGTAGGAGTAAAAGTGAAACAAAATTAAACCACCCTGCACATAGACTGGAGCCTATTTTAAAGTAATTTGGGTGGCCAAAAAAAAAAAAAAAAAAAAAAAATTCTCAAACCCTAAGATTGGACTAAGGCAGTCTGGATTGATCCTGCCCAGGATACCATGAAAATCCTTCAGATGGAATCATCATCCTGGCTCTCAAATTATTTAAACAAATATTGTTTTAATAAAGTTTCAACACATGTCAAAGAACAAAGCATACTGTAGGACCAAAATTACATAAATATAGCAGGGGAAAAATAATAAAGAAGTAGAAACACAAGTGTAACTGGACAAGGCCAGCATCAAACCCAAGTTCTGCTGCTTGCCACTTGAAAGGCCAATACTCGAGAGACAAGTGTTGGTGGAAAAGGAAAAGTTGCTTTATTCTGGAGCTCAGCAATGTGGGAAGATGGAGGAGTAATGTCTTAAGCCCATCTCCAAGTTGCTGGTTAGGTAACAGGTTTTAAAGGCAGTGTGAGGGAGGGGGCTGCAGGGTACATGATCAGCTTGTGCTCAATTCTTGGACTGGTTGGCATCAAGGTGAATTTTCGAGCATCACCAATCATCTGGTTTCAACCGGTCTTGTGTCTACATGCTGGTGGTCAGCAGTTTTCATCTAGTGGGTGTCTGCTCTCTGTAAAAACAACTTAGGAATATGTGTCAGACCTTTATCTATATCTTTTAGGGAACTGGGAGTTTGGTGACTCTGCTGTGTGGCTGGATTATAGTCTAAATTGTTACCAGTTTCCTGGCCCAGCAAATATTCTTTGTTTCTACATCTTCACATTTCCTAATCATTAATTCTTGAGCCAGCCCTTTGAGACTCAGGGGAGGCCTGGGATACTAAAGCAAAAGGGACACAGGGCCTTGTATGCAGTTTTGATCCCCCTCAGTCTTGAAGGTAACAGGTGTTGGACTAAAAAGGAATAACCTTTTGGGTAGAGAGTTTAATCATAAACTCGGCAGAGGAACTCAGTTTTAGGAGGACTCGGCCTCACAAGGATACCAGAAAAATGAAGAAAAAAAAAAAAGCAAGGAGGAAGGAAGAAAGGAGTCTGTGATTTCTATGTACAATGGGATTAAAAACAAGATTAAATATGAGAACTATAATTTTAGAACGTGACATCCTACGTTTTTAAAATAGAAATGTTAGAAGTGAAAAAGAAAACAGCTGAAATTATGAGCTCAGTGAATGGGTTAAACAGCACATTATGTACAGATAAACAGAGGACTGGGAAATAGGCCACACAGTACCCCACAGAAAGCATACAAAGAGACAAAGGGTTGAAATGCAAAAGAAAGAGTAACAGCTGTTCAAAATAGAATGTGAATGGTCTAGACTTACCATTGAAGTCTCAGAAGGAGAGAAGAGAATGAATATTAAAAAAGATTTTGGCTGAGAATTATCCCAAACTGATAATAGATTCAAAAATTCTAATAAATTTAAAGATGGATAAATATAAATATATTCTTATCTAGATACTTATGCACTTAAATTATGTGTCCTCAAATCATACAAGTTAAAATTTACAAAACTATTAGAAGAAATAGAAAAATTTACAACCGTATTGTCAAATTTTTTCTTCCAGTTTTATTGAGATATAATTGACGTACAGCACTGTATAAGTTTAAGGTATACAGTATAATGATTTGACTTACATACATCATGAAATGATTACAATTAGTTTAGTGAACATCCATCATTTCATGTAGATACAACATTAAAGAAATAGAAAAAAGTTTTTTCCTTGTGATGAGAACTCTTAGGATTTCCACTCTTAACAACCTTCATATGTAATGTATGGCAGTGTTAATTATATTTACCACATTGTACATTACACCCCTGGTACTTATTTATCTTAGAACTGGAAGTTTGTACCTTTTGACTGCCTTCATCTAATTCCCTCTTCCCCCTTCCCCTGCCTCAGGTATCCACAAATCTGATCTCTTTTTCTAGGAGTTTGTTTGTTTTTGAAGTATAACTGACCTACATCACTATGTCAGTTCCTGTTACACAGCACAGTAATTTGATATTTCTATGCATTTCAAAATGATCACCATGTTAAGTCTAGTTACCATCTGTCATACAAAGGCATTACATAATTACTGACTGTATTCCCCACACTGTATATTTCATACCCATGACTCATTTATTTTGCACCTGGAAGTTTGTATCTCTTAATCTCCTTCACCTATCTCTCTCCTCCCCCTGACTCCCTCCCCTCTGGCAACCATGTGTTTGTTCTCTGTATCTATGCTTTGTTTCTTTTTAGTTATGTTTCTTCATTTGTTTTTCAGATTCCACACATAAGTGAAATCATGCAGTTTTTGTCTTTCTCTGTCTGACTTATTTTACCTAGCATAATAGTCTCTGGGTCCATCCATGTTGTTGTAAATGTCAAGATTCAATTCTTTTTTATGGCTAATATTCCATTATATCCAAGATATATCCCATATCTTGGCTATTGTAGATAATGCCGCAATGGGCATAGGGATACATATCTCTTTTTGAATTAGTGTTTTTGTTTTCTTTGGATAAATCCCAGGAGTGAAATTGCTACATTGCATAGTAGCTCTATTTTGAAATTTCTGAGTAACCTCCGTACTGTATTCTATAGTGGCTGCACCAATTTACATTCCCACCAACAGTGCATAAGGGTTCCCTTTTCTCCAAATCCTCACCAACACTTGTTATTTGTTGTCTTTTGGATAGTAACCATTCTGATAGATGTGAGGTAATATCTCATTGTGGTTTTGATTTGCATTTCCCTGATGATTAGTAATGTTGAACATCTTCTCATGTGCCTGTTGGCCGTCTGTATGTCTTCTTTGGAAAAATGTCTATTCAGGTCCTCTGCCCATTTTCAAATCAAGTTGTTTGGGTTTATTTTTCTTCTTTTTTTTTTGGATGTTGAGTTTTATGCATTCTTTGTATATTTTGGATATTAACCCTTTATTGGTCATGTCATTTGCAAATATCTTCTCCCATTCAGTAGGTGGCCTTTTCATTTTGTTGACAGTTTTCTTCGCTGTGCAAAAGCTTTTTAGTTTCATGTAGTAACATTATTTTTGCTTTTATTTCCCCTGCCTAAGGAGACATATCCAAAAACAGTATTACCAAGACCAGTGTCAAACAGCATACTGCCTATGTTGTTTTCTAGCAGTTTTATGTTTTCAGGTATTACACTTAAGTCTTTAGTCCATTTTGAATTTATCTTTGTAAATGGTGTGAGAGAAATTATGAAGTAGAAGCAAGCATGAAATCAACAAAAATAGTTAGTTTTAAAGACTAGTAAAACTAATAAACCCTCAATGAAACTGATCCAGAATAATAGACTCAGAAATCACCAGTGTATCAGGAACATAAAGGAGACATCATTATAGGTCTTATAGATTAAAAATACAATAGGAGAATATTATGAACAATTTCATACTGATAAACTTAAAAGTTTAGATAATGTGGACGCATTTCAGGAAAAGTACAGCTTATTAAAGCTGAAACAAAAAGCAATTAAAAATATGAAAAGTCCTGTAAGTATTAACAAAATTGAATCTGTAATTAACCAACCTTTCTGTAATGAAAACTCCACTCAGGTGGTTTTACTGGTGATTTCTTCCAACCATTTAAGAATGGTAAAACACCAGTCATACACAATTTCCTCCAAAAATTAGAAGAAGAGAGGGAACACTGTGCCCCCCAAACTTGTTCTGTGAAGACCAAAAACTAGACAGAGACCCTTCAAGAAGAAAAATTATAGGCCAACCTCTGAAATGAATGTATACATATTTAATCCCTACACAAATTATAAACTATTTGTGTTGAGAACCATAAAAAAATAATTTTGGTTTTGGCATGGTGGTGTAAGTGCATTACAGCCCATACTTTTCCCGGATCACAGCTGAAAACTCTGAAGAAATGCAAAAACAGATCTCTAATTTTAAGTTGAAAAGTGAAAACATAAAACAATAACAACAACAAGAAAGGTTAATGTTAGAAGACAGTCAAAACTTGAAGAAGCAATTGCACAGGATTGAGTTTCTGTGTGTGTGTGTGCACATGTGTGTGTTTAAAATTTTCTCCTATGGCCTTACCCCAAGGATGGGACCCAGTTGTGAAGCACCACAGGGATGGTGGTAATGGTCTCTGTGGCTAAAACTCTGATAGGAAGCCCATGCTTCTGGCCAGGGGGACAACAACAACAAAAGCCCCCAGAGGCTATAGAGTGAGGGAGAAGTCCCAGAGTAGAGAAAAAAAGTCTGCAGAAGAACCCCTAATCCTATGAATGAAACTGTACAACTCAGAATAAGCTGAGCTATGCCTATATGGACAATTCAAAAAGGGTAAACTATACATATTAATGAAGGTTATAATTTTGCAGATGCAAGAAGCTCAGCAAACCCCAAATAGGATAACCTCAAAGAAAACCAGGTATACTAGGCAAATTATAATCAAATTGCTAAAATCCAAAGATGAAGAACAATCTTTAAAATAACTAGAGAAAAATGACATTATGTACTGGGACACAGCTGTCTGTTTTTGTTTAGTTTTTATTGAAGTATAGCTGACGTACAATTTTGTATTAGTTTCATGTATACAATCTAGTGATTTAATATTTTTATAGTTGATACTCCATTTAAAGTTCTTATAAAATACTGGCTATATTCACGTGCTTATTTTATTTTATAGCTTATTTTATACATAACAATTTGTACCTCTTAATCCCCTGCCCCTGTCATGCATCGTCCTCCTTCCCTCTCCCTGCTGGTAACCACTAGTTTGTTCTGTATATCTGTGAGTCTGTTTCTGTTTTGTTATATTCATTCGTTAGTTTTACATTTTAGATTCCACATATAAGCGATAACACACAGTGTGTGTCTTTCTCTGTCAAACTTACTTTGCTAACCATAATACCCTCCAGAAGACAGTGGAACATTTTAAAGTGGTTAAGGAACTGTCAAGCCATAATTTTATATCCACTGAAAATATTGTTCAGGAATGAAGGCAAAATTAAAGTTAAGAAAATTAATCACTAGCCAGACCTGCTCAAAAAAGAACATAAAAGGCCAAAGGAAGGGGAATGATATGAAATTAATACTTAAGATCTTCAGGAATGAAGAAAGAACACAGAAATGGTAAATATTAGGATAAATGTAAACAATAAGAATAATAACTGTTTTTCTGCTTAAATTTATTTAAGAAAGTAAAAATTAATTGCTCAAGGGTTTTCAATGTATGTTAATGCAATAAATATAACCTAAAATTAAGTAGGGCAAAAGGACTTATAACGTAGCAACATGTCTAAGTTTTAAGTGAAGTGATACAATAATAACTCTTAGTAGACCCTGAAAATTTAGGTAGGCATATTATTATCTCTGGAATAAACAATAACAACAACAACAATTATTATTATTATTCAAAGAGGTATAGCCAAAAAACCAACAGACACAAAAATCAGCCAATAGATACAAATTACAATGAGATACTAAACAATATTTAAACAGTTCAAAAGTAGACAGGGAAGTGAGAACAGGGGAACAACAGCAACAAAATAATAAAATAGTAGACCTAAAACAATTATAACAATAATTACATGCAATACTAACAGTCTAAACTAGTGATTGGCAAACTTTCTCCTAAAGACACAAATAGTAAATATTTTCTTCTTGAGAGCTATATGGTCTAGGTCTCAGCTGCTCAACTTTACTGTTGCAGCATAAACACAGCCATCAACAATAAGTAAATGAAAGGTCATGGCTGTGTCTGATTTAAAATTGTATTTACAAAATTAGATGGCTGGCCTGTGGGCCATTTTTTGCTGACTCCTTATATAAACACTCCAATTAAAGGATAGAGAATGTCAGAGCTGATACAACAAAGCAAGTTCTTACTGTATATTACTTAAAATATAAAAATGCAGATAGAATGAAAGTAAGCAAATGGAAAATAATAATAAACCATGTAATCTTTAAACATAAGAAGGGTTGAGGAAATATATTTAGTATCAATAAAGTGGACCTCAAGACAAAGTATATTATTAGAGATAAAGAGGAATGTTTCATAATAGTGAGAGGGACATTCATCAGGAAGACATAAGAATTATAAAGTATATGTGCCTAATACCAGTTTTCAAATACATGAAGTATAAATTGACAGAACTTAAGGGAAAAATAGACAATTCCATAGTTATAGTAGTAAATTATAATGCCACCATTTAACCAATTAATGGAACATTTAGACAAAAATCAACAAAGACATAAAAGATTTGAATTATTAACAACCCTTATTTTTTATTTTTTTATTTTTTT
Organism: Leucopleurus acutus; assembly: GCF_964270905.1. Classification (NCBI taxonomy): domain Eukaryota; kingdom Metazoa; phylum Chordata; class Mammalia; order Artiodactyla; family Delphinidae; genus Leucopleurus; species Leucopleurus acutus. The sequence goes on from NC_139156.1 coordinate 65,208,918, forward strand.
TGCGGTACGCGGGCCTCTCACTGTTGTGGCCTCTCCCGTTGCGGAGCACAGGCTCCAGACGCGCAGGCTCAGCGGCCATGGCTCACAGGCCCAGCCACTCCGCGGCATGTGGGATCTTCCCGGACCGGGGCACGAACCCATGTTCCCTGCATCGGCAGGCGGACTCTCAACCACTGTGCCACCAGGGAAGCCCAACAACCCTTATTTTATAAATATCGAAAACTACATGCAACTAGAGAATACATATTCTTTTCCCATGTACATAGTACATTCACCAAATTAGACCCTATGCTACTCAATAGATGTCTCAATAAATTTAAAAGTGATCAACATCATATAAGTGAATTATCTGACCATAACATGATTACAACAGAAATCAATGACAATAAGTTATTGAAGAAAACTTCAAATATCTGGAAATTAAATAACACTTTGAAATGATTCATGGGGTTAAAACGTATGTACAACATAATAGAAAAGTATTTTGAAATGAATGACAGGGAAAATACAGTATATCATAATTTGTGGGTTGAAGCTAAAGTCATACTTAGAGGGAAACTTATAGATTTAAATGCTTATATTAGAAAAGAAAAGCAATCTAAGACTAATGACTTAAGATTATGCTTTAATGTAGAAATAATTAAGAGGTAAGTAGGTAAAAGAAAATAAAGATAAAATAAATCAATGAAATAGAAAACAGATGGAAAAAAAGCCAACAGCTCATTATTTGAAGCTGTTGAGTATAAAGAAAATTAACAAACCTCTCTAGCTAGCCTGATCAAGAAGAAAGGAGAGAACACAGATCATCAAAATTAGGAACAAAAAAGGGGTTATTAGTAAAGATCCATAAGGTCCAGATGGTTTCACAGGTAAATTCCATTAAATAGTCCAGGAAGAAATAACAAAAATAATATACAAAGATTTTCAAAAAAACACAAACAAAAACTGAGATGGAGGAATCACTGCTCAAGTGAGGCCAGCATAATCCTAATACCAGAATCTTTTAAAAACATTATATGAAAAAGACAGTTACAGAAAAACATCCTTCATGAATATAAATGCAAAAAAAAATCCTTAAGAAATACTAGCACACCAAATCCAATAATATATTAACAGGGTAATGTATTTCCACCGACTAGAAACATTTAAAAAAAAAAGCATCACAAGAAAGATGTTTTTATTCCAGGAATACAAGATTGTATTAACACTCAGAAATTAATTACTGTAATTTACTACATTAACTAAATGAAAGAAAAAGCAAGATCTTTTTTGACCCACTTCTTACAGTATTGGAAATAAAAACAAAAACAAACAAATGGGACCTAATGAAACTTAAAAGCTTTTGCACGGCAAAGGAAACTATAAACAAAACCAAAAGACAACCCTCCGAATGGGAGAAAATATTTGTAAACAAATCACCGGACAAGGGATTAACCTCCAAAATATATAAACAGCTCATGCAGCTCAATATTAAAAAAACAAACAACCCAATCCAAAAATGGGCAGAAGACCTAAATAGACATTTCACCAAAGAAGACATATAGATGGCCAAGAAGCACATGAGAAGCTGCTCAACATCACTAATCATTAGAGAAATGCAAATGAAAACTACAATGAGGTATCACCTCACACCAGTTAGAATATGCATCATCAGAAACTCTACAAACAACAAATGCTGGAGAGGGTGTGGAGAAAAGGGAACCCTATTGCACTGTTGGTGGGAATGTAAATTGATACAACCACTATGGAGAACAGTATGGAGGTTCCTTAAAAAACTAAAAATAGAATTACCATATGACCCAGCAATCCCACTACTGGTCATATACCCAGAGAAAACCATAATCCAAAAAGACACATGCACCCCAGTGTTCATTGCAGCACTATTTACAATAGCCAGGACATGGAAGCAACCTAAATGCCCCTCGACAGATCAATGGATAAAGAAATTGTGGTACATATATACAATGGAATATCACCCAGCCATAAAAAGGAACGAATTTGGGTCACTTGTATAGACATGGATGGATCTAGAGACTGTCATACAGAATGAAGTCAGAAAGAGAAAAACAAATATCGTATATTAATGCATATATGTGGAACCTAGAAAAATGGTACAGATGAACCAGTTTGCAGGGCACAAATTGAGACACAGATGTAGAGAACAAACGTATGGACACCAAGGGGGGAAAGCAGCGGGGTGGTGGTGGTGGTGGTGTGATGAATTGGGCAATTGGGATTGACATGTTTACACTGAAGTGTATAAAATTGATGACTAATAAGATGTATAAAATTGATGACTAATAAGATGTATAAAATTGATGACTAATAAGATGTATAAGTGTGTAAAATTGATGACTAATAAGAACCTGTAGCAAGGTGAATATCACATTGCTACACTGAATTTTGAAAATAAATAAGTAAATAAATAAATTGGTATGGATGGATGCTAACTTGTTTGGCATTGTCTCTTAAAGTGGAAATGCGTACACTCTATGACCCAATAATTTCACTCTCAGACATATACCCTGAAGAGATTCTTGCATATAAGCATGAGGAGATATATAGAAAATATTTATGGCAGATTAGTTGTAATAGCCCCAAACTAGAAATAGAAAAGTGTTTGATAGTAGAACGGAGAATTAATTTGCTTTATATTTATATAATGGAAAAAGCTAACAAAATGAATGACATATTTACATATGATAACCTGGATGAATCTTAGAAGTATAATGTTGACTAAAGAGCCAGGCATAGAGTTGGCTGCTTTTATAAATTTCAGAAACAGATGAAACCAAGCTATAATGTTTAGAACTGCATATATATACAGTACAATTATAAAGGAAAAGAAAGATATAGGGATGTGTAAGTCATGGCAATATTTCTCTTTCTCAAATCAGGTGTTGTTGTGATGGTTTTAAAACTATATGTTCTGTTTTTATTTTGTTTTATTCCACTATATAAAGTCTTAAAAGAAGAAAATATCCTATCCATTCATCTCTAATATTTTTTCTCAGTATTTAAAATTCATATCTAAATGTATTTTGTTAAGTCACTGTGAGAAATTATAGGATTAATTATAGAAACTATACTATAATATGATTAATTATAAGAACAACTGCCCTCATCTTTTATGATTTCCAATTAGAAGATAATGCCTTGTTACATAAATCTTTTCCCAAACCAGTAGAAGGGCAATAGAAAACCTGGTTTATCTGGTCCTAGAAAATTTAAAATAATGAGAAGTACACAGTATATATTTTCTCTTTCCATGAAATGCAAGAAAGTTGTTGATATTATTTAACAGAACAGCTTGAGATATTTTATTAAATTTTCTTCTGATACCTTTGTATTTGTTAGACTGTGGACTTTAAATTAAAAGCAAACCAAACACGATTATCCCACAGATTGAAATTGAGTGTTGACTTCATTTTTCCTGAGATGATAGCTTATTCACTCATATGATGTGGTCATATAAGTTTAGTGTATTGAATATTCAAGAGATTTATTAGTTTGAACCTAGAATATATTACTAAAAATAAGATAGGTATTTTTTTTCTAAAAAGCAACCCCAATTTATATATATTAAAATGCTCCTCTGGCTTGGTTTTTGAATTACATACTCACAAAATCCTTGAAATAGAAAATGGACCAAAGTGACGTTTGCAGTCTCAGCAACTCAAACCTTGCTTGAAACGATTAGTTATCCTTTTCCACATCCCTAATACAGGGTCTTCTCAAGCATTAGAAAATGTTTAACATCAAGTCTTGAGTAAAGATTTCCTGCCTATAGTAGAGGAGAAGGGATTTTATAGGTTAATAAACTAAAGAAGGAGAAGGAAATTTACTAGGAGGTTGGTCATTTACTGGGAAGCTGGCCATCCTGTATCTTTCATGGTTAGCATATTAAAATATTTAATACCAAAAGGGACATTATAGCAGATGAAACCTTGGGTCAATTTTCTGTGTGAAGTAAACCCTAAAGTATCATTAAGTCTTTTGCATTAATTTGTTTCAAAGTCTGAAGCAGTAAATAAAACTACTGATGGAGCTGGTAAATAGAATAGGTTTTTCATTTAGCTCAAAAGTGGATAGAATAAAATTAAAATGCTGAAGAACAAATACATATCTCTAAAAGGTTTAGCTAAATTTTGAATAAGGATAATTCAAAATTTTTCATTGATTCCCTTATTTCACCATGAGAAGAAACTTTTTAAATCCTCTTATAGTTGCAAATTGAATGTTGTTACATGCTGCTCATAGCTTCTCTCATAATTGAAATGAGCTTGTGAGATAAACAGAGATGCTGAATAGAAATATTCTGAATAACTCTAATAGAGCTTTACTCCTCCCATCTTAAGAAATGTAAGTCATTTGTGTTTTTTTTTAAGAAACAAAAATAAATTTAAAAATAAAAAATTTCTTGTAATTCTTCTACCAGAAACAATAGAGTGATACTTTGGTGTACATCCTTTTTAGATTATTCAGTAATAGGTAGGTATCTCTACACATCAAACCAAACTGTATCATGCTCCTATTGTTAGTCTTTTCTTTCACTTAAGATGCTTTGAACGCTTCTCCATGTTATTAAATCTTGTCCTGCAATGTAACTCTTTGTGGCTGTATAGTATTTCATTAAAAAGCTGTATTACAATTTACTTAACCCATCTCCATTTTGGTCATTTATTATGTACTATTTATTTATTAAACACTACTGTGGTGTTGTTAAGTTAAATTCCTATATACATCTTTGGTTATTTCATTAGAGTACATTTCTAAAAGTGAATTGCTATCTCAAAGTCTGCACATTTACAATTTTTAAAATATGCATTGCAAAATACTCTTCACACATAGAAATAGGAGTTTCTTAAATGAGTCTATAGCAGCCATTTGATAATCTGCCTCTCTTAAGCGTTGTAAAGTTAGAATCCACTGAGTAGCAAGGGAAAGAATAAAAAATCCTCTCCCCTAAGGATGAGCATGTGTTTTACAACCTAACAGTTTATCCATTAAAAAAAAAAAAAAAAAGTCTTGACTTTGTACAATGTCAACATCACTTTTAAGTCTTAGAATCACAGAATACTGAAGGAAACATATGTTATGGAGGAAAGATGACTTCTGTAGAAGGACATTGTGCCTAATGATATGTTAGAATTTTTTCATGGGTTAATAGAAGACTGAGTGAGAGGTACATTCACTGTAAAAACATTTTTATAATATATGTAGGTATCTTAGATACAGGGAAGAAATTTACAACCAATCAGGACTTGATAGAAAAAAAACTTACTGGAATTCTAATACACTAACATTTTTGCAAGGTATCTCAAAGTAGAAATACAGAATAAAAACACCAAGGAGATGCCAAATTGGTGTGATTAAATTTGAGGAAGTAGTTGTACTTTTGGAAGATTGAGCAGAAATGAAAGAGATCAGATTCTTTTGTGATAAATATGCTATAGATTTAAAAGGAAATAATTCAAGCCACCCCTGTATGGTGATGAGATTTGGACAGGAAATAATAACAAGAGGAACCTGAGCATTACTGTAGATTGTCTACTGAAATTGTTGGATTGATTTTTTAACAAATGGGTTAAAAATGTTGGTAATTATTAAGATTTGTTTGAGAATAAAATCCCCAGAATGGGTTAGCGTATGCCATAAATATGGAATGTAGGTCTAATTGTTATACTTTGATTAAAAAAAAAAATTGGATATGGAAAAGATCCAGGTCAAATTAAGGAAAATTAGAAGAATTTGTATATGAGGATCATCCATTTGAAAAGATAAAGCCTGAGAGGGCATAATTTCTAATTTCACACAGTTTTGGAAGGTACATAAAAGGTGAACACAGACTTATCAATTTATAAACTAGAACTTGGAATGTAGCTCTGTTCGTCGATCAACATCCACCTAGACCCAAGTCTGGCTCTTCCAAATTCCAGATAACCTTAGATGAGGTAGTTTTGTCTCTATCGCTTTTTTTGTTTTGTTTTTTTAAGACTTGCTTTAAAAGTAAAATACACCTAAAGATACTGCTATTCATGCTCACCTTCAGTAATTTATGTGAAAAATGGCTCAACCTCTTTTTTTTTTTTTTTTTTGCGGTACGCGGGCCTCTCACTGTTGTGGCCTCTCCCGTCGTGGAGCACAGGCTCCGGACGCGCAGGCTCAGCGGCCATGGCTCGCGGGCCCAGCCGCTGCGCGGCGTGTGTGATCTTCCCAGACCAGGGCACGAACCCTTGTCCCCTGCATCGGCAGGCGGACGGACTCTCAACCACTGCGTCACCAGGGAAGCCCTCAACTTCCATTTTTGCAATTTAGAACATCTGTACTAATGACTTTTGATCTGGGTTTTGTCCCAAAAACCATTTTTATTTTTTATGTCCAAAGCATAAGATACCTGTGGCATATCTCTCTCAATCAGTGGTCAAGTGATTCTTTTTCTTGCATTGTATCTTTTTCTCCTGATCTCAGAAATGACCATTTAACTTTCTGGTTTGATCTCCTCTAAACCGTAAGCTACCAAAGTGAATTTCATGTACAACAAATAACCTGTATTTCAAGTGAGAACATTCCAAAAGTACCAGCCACCTAGTCCTTTTGTTTTGGTGATGCTACTCACAAACAGACAGAAAGTAAATTTTATTTACACAGGTACCTCACATTTAAGTTTTCTAGATAATATTCTGTCATCCCAAACAGATCATACATTCTAGTTCAGGGATCATGGCTTGCATTTGTATGTGTTTAAACCAGTAAAGATTTAATGTCTGTTTTTGTTATTGGTATTTGTGATGATAGTGGTTCTTTTTTGGTGTGTGTGATGTTAACAAATAGAGATAAAAGGAGAGATTGTTAAAATGAAATGAAAATGGGTTAATCCATTTTCTGAGTTAGTTAAGAAAGGGAAGGAAATATTTATTAAACATTAACCAGGAACTGTTGTAGTTACTTTACCTAAGTAATTTTAATCCTTTACATTAGTGCTTTGAAATATTTCATGTGCCTATGAATAACCTGAGGGTCTTGTTAAAATGCAGGTTCTCTTTCAGTAGGTGTGATATGGGACCTGAGATTCTGTATGTCTAACAATGCAGGTGATATTACTGATGGTGGTAGTTGCCCTATGACACTTTGAGCGACAATGTTTTACACAGTTCTATGAGGTAGTGTAATATAATGATAGTTCCAATGATGATAACAGTAGTAGTTTAGCATATATCATCTTGCTGGAACAAAAGTTCTGTAGGTTGGTAAGACACATCTAGTAAGCGAACAAAGAAAACTGCTAAGTTGTGGAATAATAAAATAATCGAGCTACGAGAAAAAGAAAAACATAATGAAAGAAGGTTAAACCTGAAGAGTAAAGTGTATTAACGATCTCTAACAATGCTCCTTTCCTACTCAGCTAAACTCTAGCTAGGATGGATTTTGTTTATATTAAGACAGAAAACATTTATATTTTCTTTCAATCCACAGTACCTCCTGTCATCAGAATGCTTAAAATCAGCAGTTTTCTTCATGTTTTCAGTGGTTAGCCTACCTGGTACAAGTGACCTTTTGATAACTATTTAAAAGGTTTATCAGTAAAGTTTCAAATGCCTGATTCAGGAAAGTCATGTTACTGCTCTAGAACCACTCAGGTTGAACCTTCCGAAAAGCAAGCACTTTCCTTTTGGTTATGTTGATTGCAACACTGCCCCATTCTTAAACTTTACCGCAGGAAGGGCTGTTCAAGCTCAAAGTCGATACTTCCAAAGTCACTAAATATTTCAGCTCTAAACACAGCAGATTTATAAGAACTAAGCTCTGGAAACATCTTCCCAGAAATAGCAAGGCTGCTCTGCAAAGTCCAATAAGGCTAATTACCCTATCAACGCTAAGGCCATTACCTTGAAAGTGTTTGAATAGGGACTTCTGCCAACTTTTCTAACAAAAGATATTGCTTTGACCTCTGATCTGAGCTGCCCTAGTCTACCCAGTGTAAGAATTAAAATGTTGTGTTGCTACAGAGTAGCCAGGGAGGAACTGATCGCCTTAATGCAATGAGACCATGGGTGTGGTCCTCCCCATAGGGGATAATCTGTAAGAAAGAGTGTGTTATCTCATGTAAAGTCAATATCTATGATTGACTTCCTGAGAAGGTGGTTATTACTCCTTGCCCTGGTAGTGGTGGGCATGGGGGCTTTGTGATATGCACTGAGGGCTGACTTACATCTTTTACTCTTTCCAGTACAGTGAAAGGATCTTAGAGAAACACCTGAGAAGATGGTGTTCCATTTTTTTTTTTTCCTGCTTTGAAGAGTATATTAACCCTTTTTGCTGATTTTAATAACATCGTAGTGAAGACCCCATTCTTAAAGGGAAATGAAAGGGGCCACGAAAGTTTGCCTTGAGTTTATCTCACGTAATGGTAGATAAACTAAGAAAAGTCTTACTTTCAGTGGTAGATTTTCCGAAGTTAATGAATGAAACCATTGTATGGGCTGTGTTCTGTGTTACCATCTGTTTTGTCTTTGCATTCAAAAATACTGAACCTTGAATATAAGTGAAATTCCTGCCCTCTGACAGAAAGGTGTAGTCTGGTCTTTGTCACTGTGGCCCCAGTCCTATTGTTCCTTACTGTTGTGCATCATTAGTTTCTGTGAATTAAGTTAATGATCAGGTTTCCTCCAGGAACAGATTGCTATATATTCTCATGTGTTACAAACTTGTTTTTACAACCATTTGTCAAATTGAAGAAACCCCTCACATTATTTGAAAAGTGAAAACAATTTCTATGAAAGAAAAAAAAAAATCTACTAAATTCAACTGAATGAGCCATCCATAGTTTTAAATTTTATGTAAGTCTTTCTTTGGTAAAAATTGTTTTCCACATAAAATGCTTCGCTTGTAATTTAATGTTGGGCTTTTGCAACTTAAAATTTTTCTCCCCCAAATGGTATCTTCCATATTTTTTTTATTTCCATCACCGGAACCACCATTAACTGAGTAACTCAAGCCAGACACTTGGGAACTCTCCTTGACTCCTTCTTAATTCTCATCCCTCACATTCATCTGGTCATAATTCTGTGAATTTTGCATGTAAATTATCCCTCGAATCTTGCTTCCACTGCAGCTACAGCCTCAGCTGACTATGAAGAAATGTAGACCACTCCCTCCCTTTCCTCACCAGGAGGGATGCAAATGAGGCTAGAAAATGGAAGGAAACATGTCTTTTATGTCAAGAAAACTCAGTCATCATAGAACTGATGCTTGGCCTGCATCATGGAGAGCATCCAGTTCTTCCCAAAATGCATTACGTGAAATGACATTAGCATGTCAGATAGACCCTGCTAGCTGCTAAAAGCCATTGTAGGTTTGTCACCTATATTTCCCCAGAGAGAATTACCTCCTGTTCATAGTCTGTGTCCTACTACTCAATCTAATTTACATAGGTCCAACTCCCAGGAAGCAGTAGTACTTTATTCCTGAGTTCTATACATAGCCCAGTGTATTCAAGTCTGTAATTAAAAACCACAACTGTATTTATCTTTTACTATGCATGTTACGGCTCAAGCCTGCTGAGCACAGAATAAATAGCACTTTAAAATTAAGAATTTCAAGTCTGCATTCAACAAAGAGGGGCTATTTTCCAGTGTATAGTATCATTGTATCTTCCTAGGGAAATATCTGTCAACCAACTCATTTGCAGCTGAGAATTCAGATTGTTTGTTTTACTTGAGAAGCATACTTTACAAACAATTCAGATTGTTTGTTTGTTTTACTGACAAAGAGAGTTCTCCTGAATGTAGGCCATTGCTTCTTCAATGTGTGGTTATTACAATAAGTAGTGCATCACTGTGGTATTTCACATGCACCAGTGAATATGCTTCAGCAATTAAGGACTCCAGGTCCCGGAGAGTGAAATAAACATCCAGAACTTTTACAATCTATTGTGACCTAGAAGTAGTCTTCTCCAATATAGTAGTAAATTTTAAACAATAATGTTTATAATTATTTGTTGGGGAAACAAGACATTTTTTCTTCCATTTCCAGAATGAAAATGACTTTCTCCTCCAACTCTCACTCTTAATATCTTAAAAAACCAGGAATTTGAGGGGGCATGATAATACCTTAAGTTTATATAGTTTATTTATGTTTTCAAATCACTCCTAATGTACTTTACTATTTATTGATCATTCTAAATAATTCTATAGGCTAGATATTATATTCCAAATTTGACAGATTAAAGAAAAAAGATACAAAGATTGAGTTGCCCAAACTATACACAACACTTCTAATCTGAGAAAGGCAACTCTAATTCATTCTCAGGGAATTTCTCTCTCTCTCTGTCTCTCAAGAAGAATTTTATAAAATAGTAGCCGAGAAAAATTCAGTATTATTCCCTTTTATTGGTAGCATCTGACTTTTTTCTTTTTAATTATAGTTGATTTACAGTATTATATTAGTTTCCGGTGTACAGTAAAGTGATTCAATATTTTATAGACTATACTCCATTTAAAGTTATTATAAAATAATGGCTGTGTTTCCCTGTGCTATATAATATATGCTTGTTGCTTATATATTTTATACATAATAATTTATGTCTCTCAATCCCATATCCCTCTTTTGCCCCTCCCCTCTTTCCTTTTTCCTGGTGTACACTAGTTTGTTTTCTATATCTGTAAGTCTGTTTCTGTTTTGTGATGTACATTTGTTTGTTTTATTTTTTTTAGATTCCACAGATAAGTGATAACGTACAGTATTTGTCTTTGTGTGACTTATTTCACTAAGCAGAATGCTTTCTAGATCCATCCAAGTTGTTGCAAATGGCAGAATTTCATTATTTTTTTATGGCTAAGTAATATTCTGTGATATATAATATATATATATATATAATATTCTGTGATATATATAATAGAATATTGTATATATATTTTTTATATATATATATATATATATATATCACATCTTCTTTAGTCACTTACCTGCTGATGGACACTTGGGTTACTTCCATAACTTGGTGTTGCAAATAATGCTGCTATGAATATTTGGGTGCTTGTGTCTTTTAGAGTTAATATTTTCATGTTTTTCAAATATATACCAGGAGTGGAATTGCTGGGTCATATGGTAATTCTATTTTTAGTTTTCTGAGGAACCTCCATAATGTTTTCCATAGTGACCACACCAATTTACATTCCCACCAACAGCGTACAAAGGTCCCCTTTTCTCCACTTCCTCTCCAGCATTTGTTATCTGTGATCTTTTTGGTGACAGCCATTGACACGTGTGAGGTGATGTCTCATTGTGGTTTTGATTTGCATTTCTCTAATAATTAGCAATATTGAGCATCTTTTCATGTGCCTGTTAACCATCCCTGTTATGTCTTCTTTGGGAAAATGTATATACACACATATATATATATATATAAAATTGTAGGTACTAGTATAAGAGTTTCTTGTAGGGATGGACTAATTCACTTGGGAAAAGGCTTTATTAAATGTGTAGACCTGCCAAGTAGAAAGAACCATAGCCTGGAGCCCTGGTTATATGAGAAGGGGATTCTATTTGACGCTCTCCACACTCCCTGGGGAGATAACGTTAAAACATTAAAATTCCTGCTTTTCAGTAAAATGAGGGATGTGGATCATACATTTATCAAATGAACTCAAAAGTTCACTTTAATGAACATCACATTACCTAGTGAGATAAACACTCAAGAGGAAAAGGACATTGTTTTATGAGACTATATCACAAGAAACCTGACCTAGATTTGATAAAGCTATCCTGAGGAAGTGATTCTTGATATGAGCTCTATTAGATGAATTAGAGTTAGCTAGGAAAAGGTAGAAAGTTAGGGGGGCTGATGGTAAATGATGCTAGGGAAATAAACAGGTGTCAAATATTTCAGGGCTTTAGGCCAAGTGAAGTACTTTTGCATTTATCCTAAGATTAAAAAGGAAAATGGGAGCTTCGTGAGATTTGTAATTTGGAAATATTAATCTGTAGAGAGTGGCTGGGACCAGGGTTAAAGCTACCTCAGTTGTCCCATTGGCAGATCATGGTACCATAGAGTAGGTTTGTGGATGTGGACATAGTAGCCAAGAAGCCAAAATGCTAGGTCAAGGACATTAAGGTAATTTATCTTCTAGGAACCCATTAAAGGGAGGAAGAGTGAGAACAAAAGCAATGAGAAAAGGAGCGAGACCAAGTCATCCTTGACTATTTTAACCCAATTTATACCCTATACCCTATGTATATATCTTTTTAATATATCTTGGAAGCTCAGGGAAAATACTGCTTTACACGATCTGGGTTTTATATACCTGTTAGCCTTTACTAAATATTTGTGCATGGCTTTTCTCCCTTAACACCGTTAAAATATTTTCGGGGTTTGTCCTGTCTAATGTTTCTTTACTTTAGATACATAGTAGATAAAGAGCAAATATTTTTTGACAATTAAAAAAGTTAAATCTCCTAATGTTGCATGAACTTGTTTTAGTTCACGGTTTTTGATAAGACCAAGTTGAATCTTCAGAAACTCCAAATATATGGAGAGAATGTCCAATCCCAAGAATTCAGACATTGCAAATATATGCTGTTTTTCATTTAAAATTTTGCCAACTTCTTAGTATAAAACACATTTTGGCAATTAATGAATAGCTTGCATTTTGCCTTTATGTTTATATGGAATTGGATGGTGCATTAAAAGGAACTTTGTAGTTGTTTCTGACATAGAATTCCTTTTTTAAAAAAAGGGAATTTATTAATTTAGCAAAGATGTCAAATTTATTTTTAATTCCTCCACTTGAACCCCAATGATTTGGAAGATAGTAGATATTTCCTCATCTCCAAATTCAAAACTTATTAGATACCTAAGTGGCAGATTATATTGGATCCAAAAATGTCTGTTGTTTCTGTTTTTTCATCATTAGAAATTAAAGTATTTCCCATTACCTTAAGCTGTAATTTACGATATTGTTTTCAGAATTTTTTTTTCTTTTTTAAAGCAAATTTTCTCTTATTTTAGTTTTATATTACAGGTAAATCTCAACAGTATACTGTTTCTGTAGATTCAGTTTTCCTTAAATTCATATTTGTTTAACTGAGGGATATTTTTATAATTAGCATATGAAAATGATTGTTGAGCCTATCAGAACTGTAAATTCTGTATGTCTGTGTGTTTGTATATATAGTGTTTAAATTACCGAAGTATTCTTTGTATTTTTTCCCAAACTATCTGCATTGAGGCAAACATTCATAAAATGTCTAACACTGTGCCGGGTGAGTATTAGTCGTTTTATTTAGTTAACCTAATTAAATTCTGCCAACAACCTTTGTAATAAGCATTTTTTTTCTAACCATTACAGATAAGGAATTGAGGCTCAGAATAGGAAATTTGTCTGAAATCACACAAAACTAATAAGTAATAGAGCTGGATTAAAATGTGGGATTATACCCCAAATTCCAACTTAATTTGTCTATAAAACATACTTACTGTTAGATAATTCATTTGATGTTCTATTCCTCCCTCACTTACCTATTGCATTTAATAGGTTGTCCTGTCTTAATAATTAGTATAGAAGACAGGATAATAGTAGTTTGATTTTCATGTAAATAATCGCCTTTTACAGACCTTCTAGGGAGCATTACATTTTCCATAACCTAAATAGTCCTAGGTTGAATTTTTCTCCTTTTCTCTAGCAGTATGGATTAAGAGATATGAACGTTTATACTAGAATAAATATAAAAGAAATGTATAGACTTTCATAGAATGCCATATACTCCCAGAAATCAGCTTCGCCCCCGTCCCTTTTTAAAAATTACTTTTCACCCCTGGAGTGGGTTATCTCAGTTTTTTTATGTGTATCCAAAGTCAAGTGAAAGCCTCATGAGATGATTCATGTGAGTAATCCTATCATGCGTGGATCATCTCTTCTTGGAATAAGGAGATTACAACATTGTTAGGCCAAAGTTGAATGCAATCTAATTGTTTATAAACCTGTGAGGGTGCATGACAGGTTATATCTCCTCACCACCACTCCTCCCCAACCTCAAAATGCTTTTATCATTTAACAAAAGATGTGACTGTGGAGATTCTTGATGACAGATATCACATGGCTTAGTTTTAAAATGTAATGACAGTTTCCCATAAATGAAAGAAGACAAAAAGAAAAGGTTATCAAAACTAAGGAAATGTGGAAAAACCAACATAGAAAGTGAGAAACATTTGGTACTAGAATACTATTTCAGCAACTAAGAAAAGAATGCACAAAATTAGAGCATTGAATTTGATGTCATTACCATGGTTGCTACAATTCCAAAATAATTAGTGTTACCAGTTTAAGTGGATGTCATATAAATTCCCCTCACATACTAGCTTAGATGTATTTGAGGTATCATATATCTAGTTATTTTAATTTTCTCTACATGCCATGACACTGAGGTAATCAGACCTATAGGTACTTACACATAACTCATCTTTTTAATCCACAAAGTGCTTTTGTTATATTAACTAAGATGTTTAAGATTATTTATATCAATGCCAATATTGAAATATCTCTGAGGAAAATTAAATTACGTGGACTTATTTTCACTTTTAAAGTAACTGTTTTCAGGAATCTTTTAAGAGGAGTATATACATCAGTTGATAGCATTAAATCTGCATGTTCAAATCCGAAGGAACTTGAGTGGGATGAGCTAATTCAAACACTGCCCCCTACCCCAGTGCAGACTTACCTATAACTCCTGGGAAAACGAGTCCTGGGAGAGTTAATATGACTCTTTTGTGTACATAAAATAGTTTGAAGCAAAGTAAAACTCTAATTTAAGCCTCTTGTTTTACAATCTAGAGCTCTCTCTATAACTTTGCACAAATTATTCAATCTCTTCGTGTCTCCATTTTCTTACCAGTAAAATGGGAATACTGGTAGGACCTTCCTCTTTGGATTGAAAACATTAATTCAAATGAACTACCTAGAAACTGTTCCTGGAACACTGAAGTGGAGAAATTGGAACCTTTGTGTATTGCTAGTTGGACTGTAAAATGGTACAGCCACTGTGGAAAACAGTATGACATTTCCTCAAAAATTGAATTTAGAATTACCACATGACCCAGAAATTTCATTTGTGGTATATAAATGAAACATTTGAAAGCCAGGACTTGATGAGATATTTGTACACCAGTGTTCATAGGAGCATTATTCACAGTAGCCAGAAGGTGGAAACAACCTAAATATCCACCAACAGATAAATGAACGAGCAGAATATATGTACGTATAACGGAATATTATTCAGCTTTGAAAAGAAATAAAATTTTGACCCATGCTGCAACAGAGATGGACCTTGAAAACATTATTCTACGTGAAAAAGCCACACACAAAATGTCAAATATTGTATGATTCCACTTCTACGAGGTACCTAGAATAGTCAAATTTGTAGAGACAGGAAGTAGAATGGTGGTTACCATGGCTGAAGGGGGGAGAGAATAAGAAGTTTTTGTTTGATAGGTATACAGTTTCATTTGGGGAGGATGAAAAAGTTCTGGAGGGCTTCCCTGGTGGCGCAGTGGTTGAGGGTCTGCCTGCCGATGCAGGGGACGCGGGTTCGTGCCCTGATCCGGGAGGATCCCACATGCCGCGGAGCGGCTGGGCCCGTGAGCCATGGCTGTTGAGCCTGCGCGGCCGGAACCTGTGCCCCGCAACGGGAGAGGCCCGCGTACCGCAAAAAAAAAAAAAAAAAAAGTTCTGGAGGTGAATGGTGATAATTGTTGCGTAATAATGTAAATGTATTTTATGCCACAGAATTTTAAACTTATAAATGGGTAAAATGGTCAAATTTATGTTATATGCATTTTAGCACACGCACACTCACCATTTTTTTCCCCCACACCAGGCATTGTAATGTTTTCTTCAGCGAGGCCCCTTTGGTTTTCAGGATCATAGACGCACTCTCGGTGTCCTAAATTATTGTAGAAATAATACAGGAGACACTAAGATGTGGCAGTGAGAATGAACTTGGGTCAGAGTCATGGCTTTTCCACTTAATAACTGGACGGTCTTGTCTGAAAAATGGGGATGGTAATACCTCACTGAGTTGTAAAAATTAGGTGAGTTAGTATAGAGAAAGTGCTTGGAACAGTGTTTGGCATAGAGCAGAGGCTTTGAGTATTAGTATTTATTATTATTGCTGTTATTTTTTCTGTGGACTGTTAACCCCAAATACGAAGCTCTCAAAAAGAGTCAACTCCCAGCTCTTTTTCTTCTGAGTATTTTCTCTCTGTTGGTGCCTTTGACTCTCTTTACATATTTTCTCCATTTTCCTTTCAATCCACTGGCTTATTTTACTCTATGCTCATTCTTTTCTTTACATAATAACTTCAAACTCACAGTTTCTTTTTCCTTTCAACTTTGGTTTGTTCTACTCCCTCATGGCCTTAACCCCATCAACCCCTCTGGTTCTGATTTTACTAGATGGCTTCTCTCTATATATATATATATTTTTTTTTTCATCTTTCATTTCCATTGCTAACTAACTCTTTCTCTGTAAGTTCTAGTTCAAATTTTCAAGAGAGATTTGACCAGCTCAACCTTTTACATCATGCCCATGACCAATCACTGGTCAGCCTACAGATTGGATGTCCTTGAAGTGGGTGCCAGCCTATGATCTCAGCAGTTTTGAAGAGGGAAAAATGTGATACCAAACATGGCTCCCTATGGAGCTAAGAGTAGACTAGGAGTAGAAAAAGGTGTTTTAGGGACGGTTTATGAATATGGCAGTAACTATGATTAACATGCTTAGTATAGAAGCAAAGATGAACAAAACACAGCCCCTCCTATAAACAGGCTCATATGGAGCAGATGTGTATAAACAATCATGCAATATGATAACTACTATTTAGTTATATGGACAAAGTACTTTTAAAACACCAAAGACAATTCAGGTTCCTGGGTATAAGGAAAGGACCAGGTTTCACAGTATGCAATGACATTTCAACAGGTTTGTTGAAGAAATGTTTCCTCAGAAGGACCAGAGCAGGGAAAGGGATGGAGCAATGGTGTTGAAGCAGATTCAGTTGTAAGAACAAAGTCATGGAGGTGTGAAGATACATCATGTGGTCAGAAAATGGAGCTGAAGACAGGATGGCTGGAACGTAGGCTAAAATGAGGGAGATTGTTACAGCAGACTGAAAATGGAGGTAAGGGCTAGCCTGTGGAGGCTTTTAGACTGTGAATTGGTGAAAAGGAATTTGGATTTTATCTTCAGTCAACTAGGATTCTGTCAAAGGTTATCAGGCATGGTGGGACAGGATCCCTTGTGCATTCGAAAAATACATGTGTTTGTAGCAAGGAGAATGGCCTGGAGCAAATAGGGACTGAAATTAGGAAACTATTTGGAAGGCTCTCAAAGTAGTCCTATTAAGATATAGTAAGTTCTTAAAGATACTATTTCAAAGTTGAACTAATTAGGTGATTCTCAGGGTCAAGGGTGATTCTGACATGTACACACCTCAGCCATAATCTAAAGAAAGATGCCTCAGAAAGCAACATCATTCGCTTCAGATTTAAGTCATCTTTATTACACATGAAGAGGATTTAAGAATGGTTCCCTCCCCACCTCTAGATATGTAGCTAAAATGTTAGGAGTATGACTCTGGGATGAAGATTTCTTCTGCCTTAAAGAGGGTTTGCACATCTTCTGAGTTTTGTCTGCTTTTAGATTTAAGCTAAATATCAGGAGAGTCAAGGAGGATACATTTTCTTATAGTGTGCATTGTTGAATCAGTAAATTGGATCAGCTGCAGAACTGGAAGTTTTCTTACAAAATATAGCCTGCCTTATATTCATGATTCCATATCTCCCCTGAGGGAGCTGCACAAGTATTTTAACACTATGCACAGAGTGTGAAGGCATAACTGTACACAACCACATGTGTACAGTTGTTCAACTGCAGGGCAATGAAACACCAGAGACCAGAGCCTCTGCAGTGTCCACAAACGTACATTGTAAGTTAATAGGTTAATAAAACTGTAAAACTAAAGTCCAGAATACTGAGGAGTTGTTATTTCTAAAGGTAATGTGTGTTTCCTTAAAATTCAATGTGTTCCTCTTTCATAAAAAAGAAATGAGAATATCAACATAATATTTTCAAGCAACTAATTTTTCTCCTTCTGTACCTCCAATAATTTGTTGAAAGTCATGTATGTAAGGTGCAGCCTTTAGGTTACTGAGTAGAAAAAAAATTATTGTTGCCATTATATTTTGGTGAAATCTGAATTTTGTATCCAGTATTCTGCTACACCAATTATTCCTGTTTTCCAAATTCAAAAGCCATTTTTAGTCCTCATTATTCTTGACATTTCTATGGCATTTGACCCTTTGAAAAGATTTTCTTCCTCGTCTTGACTCTTCAGTACCTTACTTTTCTACCTCCCCAACGATTCCTTCTCTCATCTTTATCACTTCCACTGTATCCTTTCCTCATACATACTGGTACTTTATATTGGAATGCGAAGGTGAGTTCTTTCCTCCTTTTCCCTTGTCTTCTCTGATTTTCTTACAACTTTATTACTGTCTCCTCCCCTTCAGGAGGTGAGGTTTAGGCTCTACCTTGCTTCTAGGTCATCATCATTATTATCACATGTTATTGCCTCTTCCTAAATGGGTATCACCTTATACTAATTTCCACTTATTTCTCAGATTTTATTCCTTTGAAACACCTTTCCTTATGGAGCTGAATACCTCTCCCATGTGTTATAAGTCATCTTCTGCTTGCCTTTACAATAACCCCTACATTATAGCACTTACATATTGCAGTCGTTCTCAAACTGGGAGCCCCAGACCAGTAGCATCACTATCACCTGGGAATTGGTTAGACGTGCACATTCTCAGGCTCCAAAGCACATTAACTGAGTCAGAAACTCTAGAGCACAGCTCAGGAATCTGTTTCAACAAGCCATCCAAGGGGATTCTGACAGAGGCTAACGTTTGAGAATCACCGGTATGTTGCAGTTGCCTGGCTTTTGGCTTATTCCCCTTCTAGATTATGGGCTGTTTTAGAAATTATGATGGAATCTTCTTCATTTTGATGTCTTTAGTATTCCATGTAGAATCTGATGGCACTAATTTGTTTCAACGCATGAACAAGCAAATGAGTAAATGACAACTTTTTTATGAACTCCGATTTCACATCTGTGATTGGCCACTATGTAATTTGCAGGGAGAGACAAGAGTCACTTCAGAGCCAACCTCTGTGTTAGGAAAGTTGACATCTAATACCCTTCATCAACAGTGTCCTCCAAAACAGTTTCACACATCTCCTTCTACAACCCTGACTGTTTAACTCTCTGATCTCTCATTTTCTATCAATACTATAATCATTCTCTTCATTAATCATGGAAAATCCTTAGCAATCACTTCCTTTAGAGAATAGCTTCATTTATTCTGAGTATACGACTAAAACATATTCACTGTAGAAAATCTGAAAAATTCAGTTACACACACAAAATCAAATAAAAAGCACTGGAAATTCCACCACTCTGAGAGAACCATTGTTATTTGTAGTATGGATTTATCTAACTTTTAGTTCTAGCATATTTGCTAGAAGCGACATTCTATGAAGCTTGATGTGTTTTGTAATCTGCTGTTAACTACACTTTGGTGGATATATTTCCATGTCTTTAAGCATTGTTTCTCACAGATGTGTTAATGTCTGCATGATATTTTTGGCAATAATTGACCTATCCACATCCTCCTTTAAATTATTGTAAGTCCTGTCAAAACTTTTTCAGTACGTCCACCACTGCAGTCCAAACTCCTTCTTATTCCTGTAACCAATTACAGTAGCCTTGTTTGCCAAATAAAATTTTCTATAGTGTAGTTCTGAGCAGATCACTCAAAAGTTTAAATGATGCTCCAGTACCTTCCAAATAAGGTCACAGTCCTGAGCAAGACGATCAAGGACTCCTTATGCATAGCCAGGGTCTAGGTGAGCCTGCTCACCATTCTCATAGCATTTAGCCTGCTTTCTCACTTTTTGAATATTGCTACTTCTCTGTTCCACAATACGTTCTCACCCATGATGTCCACTTCAGTGTGAGGCCTTGCTAAAACTGCAGACTTCCTACCCTCACCACCATTCCACCCCTATCCCCCTTCTCTGCTCTGTTTCTCTCCTTATTTCTTATAACCATCGAAGAGACCATGTATATATTTTACTTATTTAACTTGCTATTTGCCTGCCTCCCCTAACTGGAATATAAGCTCCATGAAGAAAATGATTTTTGCTTGTGTCTTGTTCACTGCCATATCCCTAAAATCGAGAACAGTGCTTGATACGTTAAAAAAAAAAAAACACTCAGAATATATTTGAAATACTGAATGATGAGTGAATGCACAAATGAATGAATGAATTAATTAACAGGGAATATCTACTGGTAAAAATTTTCAAGTCCTCAAGGAAGTGAAGCTTTTATTCCCGTGATTTGCATGTAATGGGCATTCACCACATAGTTGTGCAATGTGAATCCAAGTGACCAGTTAAATGTAAGCATTTCCTGGCTTTTCAAATAAATCATCTTTTCCCCGCCCCCTTTAATATAGTTATATCTCTTCATTTTCCTGCACCTTTTTCACAGCCTTTTGTTAGAACTTCTGCTGGAGGTGATCTCTACTTTCTAAAGACCGTCTATCATTTTTGTAATTATGGCATGTATTGCATCCCGAACTGAGCTGGAGTTATATGGTGTCCTTCCCATTGAGTAGTATGCAAGCTTCTTATAGGCAGATACCAATTATCTTTGTATCTCTTACAGTTCTTAGTGCATTGATGCTCAACAAACAGTTCTAAAATTAACTAAATTATTACCAAAAATAAAATTAAACTATTAGCAAAAGCAAAGAAGGAGTTACACATGAGGGCATAAACATATCTAATTTTTTTTTAAAAAAGAATACCTGTCACAGGCACAATGGTAACTATTCTGAAAGAAATCACTATGTGAACGTTCTACATCTTTACAGATTATTAATGCTGCACTTGCTTTGGCTGCAAGACCCAAAAGTCAAGTGGTCAAAAAAACCATGGAAATGTACAGATGCACGTGGGAGAATCATATCCATGTCCTCACTGAAGCTGTAGATGACATTACAAGCATTGATGACTTCCTTGCTGTATCTGGTATGGTTTTATCTTTTAATTTCTATATTTGCTCTTGTAATTTTATGAAATACCTCCGTTTTTCTTTCTAAAGATTGCTTTGGCTCTTCGGGGTCTTTTGTGTTTCCATACAAATTGTAATAGGATGATACTGAATGTAATGAATTTTATGAAATATTATGAGACTTTTTTCTAGTGATAGCCTTTCTGAAGCAAAGTGCTGCTACATATGATCTACCCTAGGATAATGAGCCTCATGCCTTGTAATCCATACACCTCAACAAGTTACACTCTCTAAAAGAAATTCCTATTCATGGGCAAAGCATGATTGAAAATAGCATGTGGAAAATTTAGGCATTTCCTGGCTTTACAAGTAAATCATCATTCCCCCCTCCTTTTAATATAGTTATATCTCTTCATTTTCCTGCACTTTTTTCCCAACCAGATTTTTCTCTACTCAGAAAAAAAAAATGTATATTACTGGGAAAACTCTTCATTGATTTGAGATATAATATACACTTCAACTACCACTATATGTATTTGAATAGTGGTGATCTAAAGAATAAAATAAACAAGACTAAACATCTAACTACATCAATAACAGACAGGCTTGAGATTCCACGTCAAATTCAGATAATTCTCTCATCATATATTAGAATAGCATCCCACAAGATTGTGAAATTACTCTCATAAAGCTATATTCTCAGAAGCATAACTCAGGTTTTGATTATACTGTTGTAACAGCAAATAACTAAATATTTTTTAATTTTTTTATTCTCTTAAAAATTAAGCCTCTCACTAAAATAAATTACATATTTTTTTCTGAGAGAGAGATTTTCTTGGAATGTGATGATTCTTTTTATAAAATGCAATTTCTTATGAGTTTCTAACATCATTTTATCTTTTTTAAAGTTTCCTGATTGTATTTTATCTACCTTATCAATTTAATTACTTTCATATATGTATGCTTTCTCATTGTGAACAATATCTTGAAACCTGGTGTATTTTCATAATATACTAATGAAAAGGAAATATGTGCTAATTAACTACTTTAGATTGTTTTATTCCTTTAGAGCTAAAACTTTGAAAATAATAGAAAATGAACAGGAGAAATATTAAAATCCCTTGATAACACTATTCAGAAATAACAACTACTAATATGTGATTTATTTCCAACCAGCATATATATGTGTGTGTGTGTGTGTGTGTGTGTGTGTGTGTGTGTGTTTTCAAATAATTGTGTAATTATGTATTGCCTTTTTACAGGTAATAGTTGGCTGAATTTTCCCACATTGTTATATTTTCTTCAAAAAAATCATTCATTTATCTTTTCTTTCATGAGCATTTAGATAAATTTTAACTACTATAAGCAATGCTCTGTTAAGCATATTTCTGTCTGTTTGCTATCCTCTTAGTATAGACTTTGCAGTGTGAATCCAATCAACATCTCATGTTGGGTCAGTCTTTTGTAATTTAGTTGTTAAATGCCAGGTTCTGATTTTTAGTTGGTTCTTTTGGTTACAAGGCAAACCTACTCACGCTAGTCGCTGTAGAGGCAGTTTATTGTAATTAAGCTGATGGCAGAATAGGGAGAATCTCCTGAACGTGTAAGAATAGAAGCCGTAACTGGCCAGGCCTTGTGTGATTAGAACTGTGGGGAGCTTGGGATCTAAGCAACTCTGTGGGTCCTCAGAGCAGAAGCTCCTATTTTCCTTTCAGTGCTGGATTAACCTGAGTCTGTTACTTTCTGTGAAAAACCATAGTACTTAAGAGCCTGCATGTAACAGAAAACTCATATGAAAGTTGCTTAAATCACAAAAACCTTTAATTATCTCATGTAACTAGATGTTTAAGATAGTTGATTCTAGACTTACTGGCCCTAGCACACCAGAGGACTTGGATAGGAATAGTCCCTGTATGTGGGGAGGAGTATCTTATCACTAACATTTTTTGGAATTGCCAGTACAGGGTAATAATAAAAAGTGGATTCATATTTAATGTGTTTCATTATTGTTTTTAAATTCTCTACAAACAGTGCACTCCACTATTTTCTATACCTGGTGTGGACTGTTCTCACTTTCCTGCCCTTTGATTGCCAGTTTGGTTGTGGTTTGAGGTTATTAATGACCTATGTAGGCATCTCTGGATTTCTATTTACCTTCCCTCATTTTACATCTCAAAGTGCTACACAATATCACTTAAAGCAGGAAGGCAAGGTGGCTTGTTGGCTTTAACTTATCAAGGAGGAAGTCTTTCCCAGATGCTTTCCATCAGATTTTCTCTAATCATAAGTCAGAACTTGGTCCTGTACCTACTTCTGGACCAATTGATGGCAAAAGGAAATGGGGTTTCCATGATGGGCTTAGAGTGCTGGTAAATGGTTAACAACTGACTCAAGCCAGAGAGAGTAGTAGTACTAATTTGCAGCACTTGCTGATTTCTGTGACATAAATACTCCCACACGGGTGAGTTTCCAGCTGCCACTGCGATATCTTTGAACTCTGCATTGGGAAGAGATGCATACAAATAGCTCTTGTGAGCCTATTTTTATGTTAGGTATAAGCTTATCCTAACAGACCACTGGGCTTAGACCAGTCACAATTCAACCTTTCTGACTAGTCACTTACTATACAAACAAAATCAGAGGTTTTATCAGCAGAAACAAAGTGGAAATGGCTAGAGAAAAAAATGTGTTTGCCCCGAACACTTAGTGGCGTCCACTGCTTTCTCAAGTTTCTGTGTCTTTGTAAACTTTCCCTGTGAGAGTTTAGCATGAGCTCCAGTGATGTTTCTTGTTACATGATAACTTTTGAACATCTGTTCCCAGAGATAATGGCTTCTCCTCTCTAAATCTTCCTAGTCAAATAAATGAGAAAGAATCTAGCTGCTCTATAATTATGTTTAGTACTGAGCCAGAAGTCCTAAGTCCAAGATCACAGACCAGCCAATGGATGGGTTACCTTTCTTCCGATGGCTAATCTTGGTGACAATCTGGCAGCTTTTGTGTGGGACAGATTTTCTTTTTCTCATCGTCATCATCAGTGATGGACGACTTCTCTGGTACTACTTTGCAATGATCTTTTAGAATATGCTGTTCGTATTCACAGACTTTGCTTCCTCTGTTTTGCCAGGTAGAATGACTGACAGGTTAGTTCATAGGATATCATAATTATGAATTACCTTGAGAATATTATGTTTTCCATTTTTTTTATAGACATTTCATCTTTTTCTTGGACTTTCTTCCAGTAGTTGATAGCAATGCTCAATTATTTTGATCTTTTTTATAAGAAAAAGAATAGGGGTCCTGAAAAGATTTTTACTTCCTCCTGAGTCAGTTGTAAAAAGTTGGATTTGATGATGTTGGATTCTCAGAACATCATCTCTCCACATTAAAATATAAACAAAAATTAAACCCTAAAATCAGTGAGAAAAGATTCTTGGACTTTATTACTTTATTGTCATTAGCAAAGGTAGGGATCACAGTAGTAAAATGTTTGCCCTATATAATGTTTTAACATGATCAGATCATCCAATATTGACTAGTAGCTCTTGGAATAATGACATTTTTAATACCAAATGTCTTTTATTTATTTCATTTCTAAACATAGAAATATCATTATTTTAAAATAATGATTTTAAAATTATATGTTTATATAATCACCAGTTTCTCATGATACAGAAGTCGAAATACCAATTTTCAAAAGCCATTTTTGTTTCCTGCTATACATAGAAAATTCCAAACATAAGTGCAATCAGTCCTTTTTTAAAAATCATAAGGAATATAGTTATCTCACGAATGTATTATATATTTTAAAATTTTTATGTGTAAAAATAAAATGAAACAGTAAACCAAACCCCCTTCCAAAAGCAAAGTGTTTGTTTGGCAAACTAAGTTCTCTGACATTCAGGTGTCCAAAAGAGCCTCTTTTTATTAATTTATTTTAGTTATTTTTTTGCTGTGTTGGGTCTTCGTTTCTGTGTGAGAGCTTTCTCTAGTTGTGGCAAGAGGGGGCCACTCTTCATCGCGGTGCGCGGGCCTCTCACTATCGCGGCCTCTCTTGTTGCAGAGCACAGGCTCCAGACGCGCAGGCTCAGTAGTTGTGGCTCACGGGCCCAGTTGCTCTGCGGCATGTGGGATCCTCCCAGACCAGGGCTTGAACCCGTGTCCCCCTGCATTGGCAGGCAGATTCTCAACCACTGCGCCACCAGGGAAGCCCAAGAGCCTCTTTTTAGTTTAATGTTATTTATGTAATACTGTCATTGTCATCTTACAGGTAATTAGAAAAAGTCTTCAAAATGCATTGGTCCCCAAACTTTCTGTCTTATCACTGACTACAGGGCTTATCCCCTCACCATTCACAGTGCTTTCTGTCACTCTCTGAAAACACATATAACAAAACACCTGTCAGAAAGTAGCTGGTCTAAAGATTCTTTGACCACATCAACGTCTCTCTTTTGTATAGACAGAAGATGTGTCCATGTGATAAGATTTGAGAAACTCCATCTTTCCAGCCTGCCATGGTTCCTGAAATTCCGAGTATTAGTTATCTGTGTGAGAGTAAAAAAAATATTTAAGATCTCTGTCTAAGATACAAATTTGAAAGAGGAAGCATATTAACGCATGAATCATCTTTTTGAACTATTGCATTAATTGACTCATAGTGAGCTATAATCCCAAGGAATTGAATTTAGAAGAAGTAAACTTTGATAGAAGAGGGGATGCCTTGGACCTATTTAACAATTACTAAGAACTGATTAAGTGTGAGGGTTTGTGAAGATATGACCTTTGTTTCACTTAGTCTTTCATTCATTCATTAAATATTTATTGCATAATTTTAAATGCTAAACCCTCCAAAAGGTACTGGAGATTAAATAATGAGTAAAAATTAGTACAAAGGATAACTTTATGAGAGTTATGACAATGGAGATTATTGGAGAGAGGGGACCACATGAGCAATGGAGGAAGCAACTGACAATGGTTTGGAATTTTTTAAAAGACAGATTGACCACTTATTGATTAGAATTAGCACTGCTCTTCCTTTATTGTAAAAGGTTTTCTCATTTTAAAGGTAACATCATATTGATTCTTTGTGAATTATAGTATTGGAGGATGCTTAAAGATTTTCTTTATTCCATGTCCTACATTTCTTTTTAATGTCCATGTCCATTGCTATCACTCTAGTTCAAGCCACTATCTCTTAGTTGAATTATCATGTAATCTTTTTAATTGAACCTCCTGCTTCCAAAGTTTTGCTTGAAGGTTCTCAATAGGTATTTGCTGAATGAAAAAAAAAAAAAAAAAAAGTATTTATCCCCCTTCTCAATTCTGCAAGATTAATTCGGGGGATTTACGTCTTATGCTTCCATTAGAGGTGTTCAGCCTTGGAATGAATATTTTTAAAAATATTCAAATAATGAAAAATAACTTTAAGCATTAATCATCACAATGTTCTGTGACCTTGACTTAGTGACACAAGTGTAACTCTGATACTGCCATCAAAAATGCACTAACAAAGTCCTTTGTGTTCATGAAATTGTAGTGAATGTGATCTATGGCTTCTGTGAAGGAAAATGAAAATAGAATCATTTGACAAATGAAAATGAAAATAGAATCATTTGACAAATGAAAATAGATTTTCTTTTTCTTCATAAGTTAATAATAAATACATAATAGTAGCAAGATACAAATGTTAATTGCACACAAACTAAGCACTATTAAATCTCATACAATGTTTATGGGTTAGGTGTTGGGGTAAAAAAATGACCCATAGTACATATCTATGCAAAGATAAATTATATAATTATAACCAATTATCATCATACATTCTCTTATGTATCTCTTCAACATATACCTGTTTGAAATTTTAATTGATTAAAGGCATCAAGGCATGAGATCTATTCTTTTAAAGTTGATATTTGAAATCATATTCTACAAAAATGAATTTTTTTTTTTTTTTTTTTTTTTTTTTTTGCGGTACGTGGGCTTCTCAGTGTTGTGGCCTCTCCCGTTGCGGAGCGCAGGCTCCGGACGCACAGGCTCAGCGGCTATGGCTCACGGGCCCAGCCGCTCCATGGCATGTGGGATCTTCCCGGACCGGGGCATGAACCCGCGTCCCCTGCATCGGCAGGCGGACTCCCAACCACTGTGCCATCAGGGAAGCCCTACAAAAATGAATTTCGATAAAAGTGTATTGAATATCAACTATGTACAAGGCAGTATGCTGGGAAGTGGAGGAGGATGCAAAGAAGAAAAACGCACAATGTTTGCTTCCAGGGAACTCAAATGTGTGCAGTTAATGCTGCTGGAGCGTCAGGGTATTGAGGGGAGCATTGTTAAGGAGATACTGGTTGAACTGAATTATTGAAATATCATTTTTTTTACATGTTTAAATGAGTGGGAGATGGTCTTTTTATGGACTTTAAGTTTGCTAGAGTATGTTAGAAAATGAGACAGTGTGAGGGATATAGAAACACTGAAGGAAAGGAACAAAAAATAAGTAAAAACTCTCCATAAGGAATGATTCTGGGTTAGTATATGTACTTGCCATATACTATACTGGAATAGTCTTTAATAAATCTGCTATGCTGGACTGTCTTTGATAAATTCCTGAATTTTTTTGTATGTTCCACTGCACTTAGAAACATTAAGAGATTATTTTTTTTCCAGGGGAATAGATGACAATTATGAATTATATATAGAGTCTTCCAAGTTGCTACATAGCTTCCAAAATAGAGATGAATACTCAAATTATGCATAATAGAATTTTAAGAGTAAATCTGGTTTGGACCAAAAGTTCTTGGTATGTTTCAATATCAAATCAGCCCAGTATTTCCCTGAGGGACACATTCTATTAGCAATGCTTAGGTTATCTGTAGTTCCAAGACAGTGGTGACCCCTCAGTCTACATCTAACACTGATGTAGTGGCGTGAACCACCAAGTCAAATACTGAAAGAGAGAAAAGCATGTGAAAGTGCATGGTGGGTTTGAGGGACAGCAAGTTGGCCAGTATTACAGGAACAGAGGGTACATCTGGATTGGTACTGGACTCAGAAAGTCAACAGATAACACTATATAAAGGCCTGAGCATTTTTAAGAAAATATAAGCTGTCTAAAATTTTAAATGGTCGTGTCATCAATACTTCAGAAAAGTAACTCCAGATGCTGAAAAACATTCTTATAGAAGTAGAGAGTGAGTGCTACATAATGCTTTAATTGCTCTTAGAAGTGAAAAGAAAGTAATCCCAATATAAAAAAAGGTGTTCCCTCACTCCCTCCACCCCTCCTCCAAGAAATTAAAACATAAGACTGACACACACATACAAGATATAACAATAGGAAGGAGAGGTGAGAGCCAGTTGGATGACTTAAACCTAGCTTAGGCTGAAAAACCCAGGTGTGCACTTAGGAAGAAAAGAAGGTCCTCATCAGAATAGTTCAGTGATGACTTGCAGCCAGGATATTCTATGCCAGTGGCTAAAATCAGGAGAGAGTCTTGTTGCGGTTGTAGGTTTTTTCCTCTGAGTCCTCTGCGATTATATTTTCATGTGATGGTATATGGCTCAGTCATTGTAGAGACTCCAGAAAAATTATACACACAGCTTTTCATAAGTCGTGGAACAACAGGGAGAAAGCGTGCATTCAAAAGTAACTGAGTAAGCTTCCCCAAAGTAATCCATTATTGCTCTATTGATAATTATGTTTTGAATTACTGCCTGTACTTACATGACTGAAGAGTACTTTGGGCATATGAACTGGAATTTAACATGCATCATTCCATGTACTAACAGGCAAGTTCACTCAAGATGCTCTTATCTGAATGAACAGTAAATACACAGCAGGACTGTTGTTCGAATATTATGAATTAGATCTTCAGAAAAGCTATAATTAGAAGTTCTTTTTCGACTTTGTCAAAATCAGATTTGAGAATTTTTACCAGAACTTTAAGGTAGAGCTGTAGTAATCATCAGTAATCTTACTGACATAATAAATAGCACTAATAGATAGATCTTCAATAAAGGATTTCCTTAAAATTGTTTCAGTGAGTGTATGAAGTTATTAATAGCCATACTATTTGCCATAGTCAGATATATTGACAGAAACTTTTAACAAAAACAGAGAGTCAAAGTGAGTCTCATAATTTCATTCGTTCTTAGTTATTTCTGGGCAGTGTTTCAACTCCAAGCACATGCATTTCATCAGTGTAATATGGATGACTTAAAATCCTAATGTGGTGAATCCTGTGGACACTTTATAGGTCAGACAAGGGATGAGCTGGAAAGTTTATTTTTGTCATGTGATACCCACTCTCCCCACCCCTGGCCCCCCACACCTGCTAATGAGTCCAAGAGGTGCTCTTGAGCATTCTGAAAAACCAAAGACTTCAGCTAGAGATGAAGGGATTTTAGGCAGGAAAAGCAGGCTGATCCTTCCCTATATGCTCTCCAAAGGTCTTCCTCTGGACCTAGAACGAAGCATGCCTCCTGCCACCCAGGTGGGTGCAGATACAAGATTGGAAAATATGAAGTCATGTATCTGAGCTTTCAAATTTCTGTTGGCGTAGACGTATGGACTTTGATAGCATCCTAGGGGATTTTTTTTAACAAAGCAATAAAAACTTCCACTTACAGAGTGGCTCCAGAGCCTGTGCTGGGAACAATTTATGTATATTGGAGAAAAGCAGCCAAGAATTCCCTTTTCACAAAGCATATATCATTATCACTAAAATGTCACCACTAAAAGAAGTCTTATAGATTAGACATGAAGACAGTAGATTTTATCTCTAGAATCTATGGAAAGCATAGAAAGAGAAGAGTCTGTTAGGAGGAGGCTAACTAACTATGCTTAAGATCGACAAGTCTGCCAGATCCTACCAGATCTATGATCTTCAGGAAATAAATTAACCTCTGACTCATTAAATGCCCTCCTGTAAAATGCTAATAATTATATCATTTTGCTATGGTCTGAATGTGTCTCCCCCAAATTCATATCCAATGTGAAAATATTAGAAGGTGGGGCCTTTGGGAGGTCCTTAGGTCATGAGAGTGGAGTCCTCATGAATTAAATTAGTGTTCTCATAGAAGAGACCCTACAGAGTTCCCAAGCCCCTTCCACGAGGTTACAGTGAAAGGCACTGGATGTGAAGCAGGAATAAGGCTTTCACCAGCATGTGACCATTCTGGTGCCTTGATTTTAGACTTCCCAGCCTCCAGAAGAGTGAGGAGTAAATTTCTGTTGTTTTTGAGCTACCCAGTCTATGTTATTTTGTTATAGTAGCCCAAATGAACTGATACATTTTTTAAATTTATTTAAGAAATACTTACTGAACACGTATTAAGTGATAGAATGTTTTAAATCCTGGAAATAGAATAGTCAATAGAACAGACAAAACCCCCTGCCTTCTTAGAGTACATATTCTTGCATGATTAAAAAAAATAAAATAATATATTTTAAATGATTTGAAGAGTGTCTGGGACATAGTAAGTTGCCCATTAAAAGATAACCATTATCACTAATACCATTGGCAGACCATTGTTAAAATTTAAACCAGATATGAGAAAGAAAAATCTTTTTAAAGGAGCTATCTTTGTTAAACCTATCCCCAAAGTTAGTACTTTATAGTTTATCAGAATAACTGAAGAATTATCTTAAAATCTATGGTGTATAACTATCAGATGTTAAGACAGTAAAAATTTATGATAATGTCAAATATGAGACAAGCTGTAGTAAAATGAGAATTCTCATATACTGCTTCTGGGAAGTAAATTGTTATAATCTCTTTGAAGAACAAAACAATAATATGTGGACCTGGATTATTTTGCCACAAATACCTTTCTATATTTATTGGAGAACTTGTACACATATTCATAAAGAAGACTTGTATAAGTATGATCATTATGGATTTTTTAAAATAAAACTTGAAAGTAATATAAACACCCATCAGTAGAAGAATGAATAAATAGCAGCAAACGTAGTAGTTAAAACAAATAAACTTGTTTCACATGCGAATAGGACAGCTTTTAAAAAGCAATGTTAAAAATAATTAAATAAAAAATAAAAAGCAATGTTAAGTAATTAGCAAGTTTTAGGCAATAGGAACAGTGGGACTAGCCATAGAAGTCATACAAAACAAATACTTAAGAGTGAATAACTGCAGAAAGAGGAGTGGGATGGCACTGAAAAAGAGTACCTATAGGACTTTGATTATATTTGTAATGTTTTATTCTTAAAGGTAATATCAACAAAATCTGATGAAGAAATAGCCTCTATTATTATTGAAGTAGGTAGATTATTTTCTGTATTTTATTATGACTTATACTATTCTTAAATTTAAAAAAAAAATATTGGAGTATAGTTGATTTACAATGTTGTCTTAGTTTCAGGTGTACAGCAAAGTGAATCGGTTATACATGGTCATGTAACTCTTCTTTAGATTTTTTTCCCATATAGGTCATTACAGAGTATTGAGTAGAGTTCCCTGTGCTATACAGTAGGTCCTTATAAGTTATCTATTTTGTACATAGTAGTGTGTATATGTCAATCCCGATCTCCCAATTTACCTCTCCCCACTTTCCCCCTGGTAACCATAAGTTTATTTTCCACATCTGTGACTCTATTTCTGTTTTGTAAATAAGTTCATTTGTACCATTTTTTTAGATGCCACATATAAGTGATATAATGATAGTTGTCTTTCTCTGTCTGACTTCACTCAGTATGACAATTTCTAGGTCCATCCATGTTGCTACAAATGGCATTATTTCATTCTTTTTAATGGCTGAGTCATATTCCATTGTATATATGTACCACATCTGCTTTATCCACTCCTATGTTGATGGACATTTATGTTGCTTCCCTGTCTTCGCTATTGTAAATAGTGCTGCAATGAACATTGGGATGCATGTATATTTTAGAATTATGGTTTTCTCAGGACATATGCCCACGAGTGGGATTGCTGGATCATATGGTAGTTCTGTATTTAGTTTTATAAGGAACATTTATGTTCCTTAAACCATAATGTTCTCCATAATAGTTGTACCGATTTACATTCCCACCAACAGTGTAGGAGGGTTCTGTTTTCTCCACACCCTCTCCAGCATTTATAGTTTGTAGATTTTTGTTCTGATGGGTGTGAGGTGATACCTCGTTGTAGTTTTGATTTGCATTTCTCTAATAATTAGTCATGTTGAGCATCTTTTCATGTGTTTTTGGCCATCTGTATGTCTTCTTAGGAGAAATGTCTATTTAGATCTTCTTCCTATTTTTTGATTGGGTTGTTTATATTTTGATATTGAGCTGCATGAACTGTTTGTATATTTTAGAGATAATCACCTGTCAGTTGCTTCATTTGAAAATATTTTCTCCCATTCTGTGGGTTGTCTTTTCATTTTGTTGATGGTTTTCTTTGCTGTGCAAAAGCTTTGAAATCTTTTGCATTTCTATACACTAACAATGAAAGATCAGAAAGTGAAATTAAGGAAACAATTATATTTACCATCGCATCAAAAAGAATAAAATACCTAAGAATTAACATACCTAAGGAGGCAAAAGACCTGTACTCTGAAAGCTATAAAATGCTGGTGAAAGAAATCAAAGATGACATGAACAGACTGATATTCCATGTTCTTGGATTGGAGGAATCAATACTCAAAATGACTGTACTACAGAAAGCAATCTACAGATTCAATGCAATACCTATCAAATTACCAATGGCATTTTTCACAGGATTAGAATAAAAAATGTTACAGTTTGTATAGAAACACAAAAGACCCCAAATAGCCAGAGCAATCTTGAGAAAGAAAAATGGAGCTGGAAAAAAAAAAAAAAAAAAATGGAGCTGGAGGAATCAGGCTCCCTGACTTCAGACTATACTACAAAGCTACAATACTCAAAACAGTATGATACTGGCACAAAAACAAAAATCTAGATCAATGGAACAGGATAGAAGGTCCAGAGATAAACCCATGCACCTGTGGTCAACTAGTCTATGACACAGGAGGCAAGAATATACAATGGAGAAAAGACAGTCCCTTCAATAAGTGGTGCTGGGAAAACTGACAGCTACATGTAAAAGAATGAAATTAGAATACTCTCTAATACCACACACAAAAATAAACTCAAAATGGATTAAAGACCTAAATCTAAGGCCAGAAACTATCAAACTCTTAGAGGAAAACATAGGCAGAACACTCTCTGACATAAATCACAGTAATAGTTTTTTTGATCCACATCCTAGTGTAATGAAAATAAAACAAAAATAAACAAATAGGACCTAATTGAAATCTTAAACTTTTATGGTAAAAGAGAGTGAACAGGAGAAGTAAATATTGATGTGCAAAAACAGCTGGCATGGTGGATTGTGTGCCTGGTGTAACAGAGAAATCTTCCCAGGCCACCCATATCAGCACCTGAAACTCACCAAATAGTGCTGATCATCCAGTATTATGGAACTTGATTGTGAATCTCTGTAATACCTATTAAGAAAATGCTTTGTGAATGTGAAAAATACCTAAAACTTCATCAACCAGCATCAATCTCTGATGGAATAATATTTTGTGAGATTTTACGTTATTTTTTACCCTTATTTTGTGGACAAGGGTGGGGAAAGGATGGCTAGATTTTTAAAAATATTTTTATTGTGAAACATTTCAAGCATCCATAAAAGACTAGAATATGTAGAATGATAAACAATGTAATCTTACTGTAAAGCTTTACAAACTTTTACCCTTGTCACACTTGTTATTACATGCATAATTAAAGTCCCCTGTGTAACTTTCCTAAGATTTTATAATTTTCCCTTTGCTAAGGATTTTGATGAAAGCACTTGCCTCTTAATAAGCATATCTGCATGACAGACAGTTTCCTTCCATTGGATTACAAGATCTAAGGCGTCAAAATAACCAAAACCTGCCTCAGGCAATAGAATTTTCTCACTTTGGGTATATAAAACTCAAAGCTAAAGCTGAAAAGTTTCCCACAGGGACATGTCAACAAGTTTTAAATGATATTCTGTGCTACCATCTTATTAGCAATCTTGATGGTAAGTAATGGAGGAATGAATTTTCTTGAAGCAAGCACCCAATTAATACTTTGGTATTGGTAAGTTAATCATTTATTGTGTCAGTTAACAAACTACTTATTGATCAATTTCTATTCACCGAAGAGATACAGTGGTATCATCGGACTTATTCACAGAGGAGCTGTAGTCTAATAGAGGAAACAAGCCCTCAGATGCCAATTACAGTGTGGTAAAATTGTTGGGAAAAACGCCAAGGCTATCTTTCTATAAGGAAAGGAACCATATGACAGCCTGACTTTGAAACCTCATCCTTTTTTCTTGTTACTTGAATATGTGATCACTCTTTCATATTGGCATTTAGTAGCTTATTATAAGGACTTACAGGATTTAATTCAAAGAAGATTCCGAGCATAATCCAAGTTCACTATGATGTTATTTCATTCATCTCTATAAATTACAGATGTACAGTAACCAATTTTCAACCTGGTTCTCTATAACAATTTTTAAAACATATAATTAGCAGGAATTTACAAATAAATTAAGAGTTTACATCCATTTATAGATAATTTTACAAGTGCTTGTTTCCTTTCTATATCATAGATTTTCTTTCTTGTAGGGGATCAGTTGCTCTGATATTTCAAGTTTTCGTGATACTAGTACAGTACCTGTTAAATAATAATTTTAGATGATGACTATTTTTTTAAATTTTATTGGAGTATAGTTGATTTACAATGTTGTGTTAGTTTCAGGTGTACAGAAAAGTTATTCAGTTATACATATACATATATTCATTCTTTTTTAGATTCTATACGCGTATAGGTTATTACAGAATATTGAGTAGAGTTCCCTGTGCTGTCCTTGTTGTTTATCTATTCCATATGTAGTAGTGTGTATATGTTAATCCCAAGCTCCCAATTCATCCCGCTCCACCATGTTTCCTCTGTGGTAACTACAAATTTGTTTTCGAAATCTGTGAGTCTGTTTCTGTTTTGTAAATAAGTTCATTTGTTCATTTAAAAAATTATATTCCACATATGAGTGATATCATATGGTATTTGTCTTTCTCTGTCTGACTTAACTTCATTTAGTATGACAATCTCTAGGTCCATCTATGTTGCTGCAACTGGCATTAGTTCATTCTTTTTTATGGCTGAGGAATATTCCATTGTATACATGTAGCACAGCTTCTTTATCCACTCCTCTGTCAATGGACATTTAGTTTGCCTCCATGTCTTGGCTATTGTAAATAGTGCTGTAATGAACATTGGGGTGCATGTATCTTTGAAGTATGGTTTTCTCTGGATATATACCCAGGTGTGGGATTCCTGGATCATATGGTAGTTCTATTTTTAGTTTCTTTTAAGGAACCTCCATACTGTTCTCCATAGAGGCTGTATCAATTTACATTCCCACCAACAATGTAGGAGGGTTCCCTTTTCTCCACACCCTCTCCAGCATTTAATGTTTGTAGACTTTTTGATCATGGTCATTCTGACTGATGTGAGGTGATACCTCACTGTAGCTTTGATTTGCATTTCTCTAATAATTAGTGATGTTGAGCAGCTTTTCATGTGTTTTTTGGCCATCAGATTATGACTATTAAAAATCTAAATGAACAACAACAAAAAACATTGATAAGACTTGAAATCACCAGAACTCTAACACTTAATTGTAATATATTATTTTTAAATATTCAGTGCCATGCAAACCAACTGCCACACAACTTCCCATAGCCTTTTCAATTTAGTCAATTTCAGGAACTTTCATATGTAGATTAAATTTTGTTTTTTGGATACAGTACTAATACTGTATAATGATCATTGGAGTAATGAAAAACGTGCTTTTTTGTGTATCTAAATAATTCAATATATTATAGCCACATTTAAATTCCCATGGCATTATTCAATGTCTTCTTGAAAATTTGCATCCACCATCTTGATGGTGATTTATGTACTTATGTTTTCATAGTAAATTGCATATAAATTCTCTCCACCTAACTATTCAGCTTTGTGACTCTACTCTTCTTTGTGAACTGGGTTATAAAATCTAGTTATTTGAAAATTTTAAGTTATCATAAACCATTGCATTTTTAGTTAACATCATTTTCAAAGTATAAAAACTTGCTAAGGAACAATGGTAACTTCTTCTAAAACTATAGATTTATGATGGTTTTATTAGCTTTTGTCTATCATATTTTACAAAAAGAAGTGTGGTGGCTGTATTAATTAAAAGTACTTTTATTAAGGCATGATATACATTTATACTGTCACTGTTTAAATAAATGAATTTATAATTTTTTGCATTAATATTTGTATGGTTTAAATAGCTGTTCCATAGTGTGTGTGCATGTGCTTATTTTGGTGCATATTTTTTTTAACTTCTATTTTTCTTAAGAAATGCTGTTATTAATATGTGTGTGATCATTTAGGCCAAGAACTCTAAAGATATTTCTGTTTATTGCTCCCCCTAGAATGAATTTGGCTAGTATAATCAAATTTAATGTATAGAGACCTGTCACAGAGAATTCCTGAATTGCTCAAATTCTCTAATACAATAAATAATAATAATGTTACTTTTAGTTACCTTTTAATCACGTCAGATTGTCTCCTATTAAAAATTATTTTTGCGGGCTTCCCTGGTGGCGCAGTGGTTGAGAGTCCACCTGCCGATGCAGGGGACACGGGTTCGTGCCCCAGTCTGGGAAGATCCCACATGCCGCGGAGTGGCTGGGCCCGTGAGCCATGGCCGCTGAGCCTGCGCGTCCGGAGCCTATGCTCCGCAACGGGAGAGGCCACAACAGTGAGAGGCCCGCGTACCGCAAAAAAATATATATATATATATTTTTGCAAATTAGCTTTTGGCTATTTTTTTAAATGTTAAAATATGAAGGTCATGTTTAGGCCATAATTCAGAGTTTCTCCATCTGGAACTTTCTTGAATCAAGGAGATAGATGTACCTAACTCTTAAGCCTAACTTTCGATTTGTTACTCATTCAGCTTTTGAGTCAAATAATTAACAAAAGCTCAAGTCCCTTCCTCTATAAATCTTTGGTTGTCCATGTGGACACAGCTGGGCAATTTTGTATGATCATGATAATGCAAAATAAATATCCCTTTGAGCTAGACTAAATATGGTTTGGCTGGGAATATGAGACTCTTTCTTCCCACATCAGAATTTAGTGAGATTCTGAAGAATTTAAAGGTAAGCGAAAACATCCAAAAACACCACCACTCAAAACATCAGATTAGTAAAAAATTAAGTCAAAGAAAGAGAAGCAACCACGCACCATGGATGTGTGCAGATTGTTAGGTTTTCCTTCATTGCAGTGTCTTACACAGTGTTTGATATACAGGAGATACTTAACAAACATTAGTTTAACCAAATCTGTTTTACTTAATAAACTCTCATTTGATTTCTACAGAAGTAATTTCCCAGTGATCTGGGGCAGATTTTACTCTGTTTACGTTTCAGAGCCTCCCAACACAGGCTTTAGAGCAAAGCCAGATTGTATAAGTAGCATAACTACTTTAGGCAACTGCAAAAATTAAGCATAGCTATGCAAAATGAGTTTTTGGGTTTTTTTGGTATAGTACTGTATCCAAATCAAGGCTCTGCCTCGCTATATAATTGTACAGAATGATCACTCTGTACCTTTCACCAGTGTGAAAAATGAAGCTCATTTCCTGCAGTGCTAAAGGTTTATGTGCCAAGATTTTACTTCCTAATGTAAAACCTGAGTACTTTAATTTTGTTTGTGTAATTCACTGAACTTAAATTTTTTTCTGCTTATTTAGGGACTAACAAGTGATATGAAATGCAGAATTCATATGTCTTTCAAACATTTTCTGACACTAACCTAAATAATTGCCGTGATAATAGACAAGAGAACTTTAATATGCCTTTGGAAAAATATCCGGAAACAAAATGAAAATCCTGTACTTTACCACACTTTTAATGTCACATGGCTGAGTGCTACTGAATTGTAATTTTAAGTAGTAAGTAAAAATTCATTTTATCTGCCAGTGACATATGTAAGAAGTTATAAGGAAGCACAGATTTAGTATGAATTTCATTGAAAGTTCAGCATTTTTCTCCTCTGATAATATAAAAGGGTATTTTGTGAGGTTCCTTACTACTCTCTTCTACTTTTTAAATAAAATCAATTAAAATTGAGAATATTTCTTTGTTATTGTCAGAAATATTACTTATTTTGCAAACAGGACTAAGAGTAGTGTGTTGGGCAGATGAACATAGGTTGTGCTCACTGGTAATAAAATATCACAAATCTACTTTTTTTTTTTTACTCAGATAGTGACACTTTATAACAGGAAAGAATTTAAAATACTGTTGCATCACATAAATTTGCGAAATGACCCTCAGAAAATAAGAGCTACTATATAGGCATAGTTTTTTGATATATATGGATTTCTTACAAGGATAATCCAATTGCTGTTGGACTTTTATTATCCATATCTACTTCTGGCGTACGGCGGGTACAATTCTACTTCTCTCTGTATTCTATTTCTTTTCAAAAATGCCCACAAGTGCAAATGATATGTTGGGAATTAAAATGATATGTTTAATTTGCCTGTGATGTATTTTACATAGAACGCTGAAGAAAATATGATTTCATATTGCCGCTTTTGCTATCAGCAACCAAATGACCTTTATCATCTTAAACACATAATATATGTCAATCAGAGTAAGGTTTGATTATTAAAAGAAAAATTAGCCCTACACAGTGCCTATTCTGATCATGTCATTTTCTGCCCTTTTCACCATATTCATCTCAAGTCTGCTGAAATCCTGTCCTTAGAAAACCTTCATCCTTTAAACTTTTTCCTCCTTTAAGCCTTTCTATGCTCCTTCATAATTTTGAATTCCTGCTGTAACTTCTGCCTTATGTTACTGTTACTTTTATGTTTTTCTCTATTATTTTAAAAGTCCCAGAGGGTGGGAATGCTACTGTTGTTGGGTGAGTTGAGTTCCCCAAAATTTACACATTGAAGCCATAACCCCCAGTACCTCAGAATGTGACTATATATGGAGACAGGGTCTTTAAAGATGTAAATAAGTTAAAATGAGGTCATTAGGTTGAGCCCTAATCCAGTATGACCAGTGTCTTTATAAGAAGAGGAAATTAGGACATAGGCATGTACAGAGGGAGAAGACCAGGTGAAGACATAGGGAGAAGGCAGCTATCTACAAGCCAAGGAGAGGCATTAGAAGGAGCAAACCCTGGCCACACCTTGATCTTGGTCTTGCAGCCTTCAGACTGAGAAAATAAATCTCTGTTGCTGAAGCCACCTAGTCTGTGATATTGTGTTACAGCAGCCCTAAAAAAAATACACCTGTTATTTATGTATGTTTCCAGACCATTTAGCACAGTATCTTGTATCCAGTAGTATCTCGATAAAGGTCATTAAAGTGATTTCTTACATAGTTTATTCACTGTGAGCTAAAGTTTTGTTTCAGTGAAGTAGAGAAGCACTGAGGCAATTTCCTCTTTGACCCCTAACATTGAAGAAATAAATGGAAACCGTGCTTCAGTGATCCAGCCTTACTTTCCAACATTTTTCTTTATTGTCCAAAACTGAATTTACTTTTGGCAGTCGAGGACCTCTGAAATTCTGTAAGGATCTTCTGATTTGTTCAATGGCCTACTTAATTAAATTCTGGTATTGATCATATGATAACGTTTTTGCCTTTGTTTCTTAATTATTAAAGTAAGAAAAATAGTGATTATGACATTTAATCAAATTAGAAATCACTTCATTATCATACTTTATGTAGATGTACCATTTTAAAATACAGCTTTATTAGTGTATTTTTATTTTGAACACTAGACGGTAAAATAATTTCTTTATGACTCACCCACCATATTATTCCATGGATTGAAAAGAATCAAGGTTCGTCTTTTGGTTTTAGCATAGTTGTCACAGTAGATATGGTGATGCTAAAAACTGTTTCCTTAGGAGTTTAGTGAAAGGTTTTCATTATGACATATATGACATATGACATATATGGCTTAGCTAAGTGTCCAGTTAACTGAAGGAGAATGTGAAAATGATACAGAAAATAAAGGGAAAAAATCAAAAAATTTCTTTCTATGTATCACTGTGTGCTATCTATTGTTAGGAAATTTTCTTAGATTGCTGTCATTACTGCCTGGTGGAAATAGTTTTAATACATGAGCTAAACAAAAATGACTTCTAGTGTATTTTTCCTTTTATAATGAAGCTTAGCTGAATTTCCCAATTATATACACACTTTTATATCCTGTTAATGATTAATAAGATGTAAGGAATCACAGCTATGTCATTAATTACTGCATTGATCTCTGTATCTCCAGATACTAATGAAATACTATGTAAACAGAAGCTTTTCGTTTTTATCCTTAACTATAGTCTCTTTAAACTTGTCCCATTGATCACATCAAATTCAAGTTTAAATCATGGCTTTTTAGAATACATTCTAATATCAGCTTTCCTCATAGTCATCAATCGTATTTTTAGCATAATTCGGTTTCTCTTTTATCCTCATGGGAAGTGATCCTCCAGTGTGATGGTTAAGGTGGTGGGGTGGAGAAAGAACTCTGAGAGTTTACGGGCAGGCCAGGAATCATTTTTACCATCCTGAGTTATAGTGATACATGCATGTGCTGTCCTATTGTGGTCAACATGTTAATATACCAAAACGTAGACATAGTTTAATTGGAAGCTAATGGGGTATGGCCTGGCAAATATTTGCTGCAGATTGGTGAATGGAAGCACCATTCACGCCTTCTCCTCTGCTTTTGTCATTCAGCACACAACCGGGGATAGCTCCCTCACCCCTCATCTTGCAGAGAACATCACTGTTTCTCATGAGCCCTCCCTCACTTACCAGTTACGTAGATTTGGGCAAGTTGCTTAATATCCTTTGTTTCCTTATTCTGTAAAATGACAATAATAATTCCTACCTCATGGATAATTTTTGAAGCTAAATAGACAATGGCTGTGAAAGTGTATAGCAGAGTAATGTGGCATAGAGTCCTCTCAACAATATTGGTTGACTCTAAATTAAAGTTACTTAAAAATGAATGTCTTGAGCCTTCCTCCCTTCTGTAAATAAGATTTGTTACATTTCCTGTTTCTTAACCTTCCAATCTCTCAACAATTCTATGTCTGACAGGATAATTTTTTTTTTTTTTTTCCACCACCTATTCCATTGCTTCTACCTGTCTTTAAGA
The DNA here is from genome assembly GCF_964270905.1 of Leucopleurus acutus. Classification (NCBI taxonomy): domain Eukaryota; kingdom Metazoa; phylum Chordata; class Mammalia; order Artiodactyla; family Delphinidae; genus Leucopleurus; species Leucopleurus acutus. Next base: position 65,250,299 of record NC_139156.1, read on the forward strand.
AAGAATTTGGGAAAACATCAGTATTACTCTAGGTGACCTGTTACCCAAGGTCACAGTTCTTTGTTGATTTAAGTGTAAACCATAGAAATGAGCTCGTGACTATTTTCAGTATGAATAGAGGGAAAATGAATCATAAATTTTAAAAAGATATTTATGATACTGAAGTTTTTAGCATGTCCCCCACACTCTGGAAGTGATGGAATAGCCAGTATCAGATACCTTGAAATACCATATGGCAGTATCTGCTTCATACTGCTTTATTGTCCAGTTGGTTAATTGGAACTAGTTTTCCTTTTCTTTCATTTTTAAATGCTGATTTAATTTAATATTTAGAGATTGTATTGAGCATTGTATTGTGTTTCCAGCTCTCTGTGGAAGAATTTCTCGCATTAATAATAGTGTAGTGTTTATAGCCAAAACGTCATACAGAGTGAAGTAAGTCAGAAAGAGAAAAACAAATACCATATGCAAACACATATATATGGAATCTAAAAAAAAGGTCATGAAGAACCTAGGGGTAAGACAGGAATAAAGACAGAGACCTACTAGAGAATGGACTTGAGGATATGGGGAGGGGGAAGGGTAAGCTGTGACAAAGTGAGAGAATGGCATGGACGTATATACACTACCAAATGTAAAACAGCTAGTGGGAAGCAGCTGCATAGCACAGGGAGATCAGCTGGGTGCTTTGTGACCACCTAGAGGAGTGGGACAGGGAGTGTGGGAGGGAGATGCAAGAGGGAAGAGATATGGGGACATATGTATACGTATAACTGATTCACCTTGTTATAAAGCAGAAACTAACACAGCATTGTAAAGCAATTATACTCCAATAAAGACGTTAAAAAAGAAAATCACTGAAAGTAGTTCTACGTCAACATCTGCCAGTTCCCTCAGAATTCTGGGATATGATTTGTCTAGCCTAGAGGCTTGATACAATTTAGAGCAGCCAGGTACTTTTATTATACCACCAATTGGGTGGGAGAGCTCTTGCCGATCGATATTACATGGGGCCGGGAGGTCTTTGGTGGTCCAATGTCCTGATCTCGGCTCTCCCACCTCAGAGGCTCAGGCCTGACAGCAGGTTGGAGCACCAAAGCCCTGTCAGCCCTGTCAGCACCAAAGCCCTGTCAGCCACATGGCTCAGAAAAAATGGGAGAAAAAAAGAAAGAAAAAATAATGATGAATTTTTTTACATTATTAAAATAAAAAATTAAAAATAAATAATAGAAAAAAAAAGAGAGCAATCAAACCAATAAACAAATCCACCAATATTAGCAAGCAGTATAAACTAAACTAAGATAAACATAAAAATCAGAAACAAATCAGTCACAGCAAACCCCAAGTCTACAGTTGTTCCCCAAGGCTGCCACCTCAGTTTTGGGATGATTCGTTGTCTCTTCAGGTATTCCACAGATGCAGGGTACATCAAGTTGATTGTGAGGTTTTAATCCACTGCTCCTGAGACTGCACAGAGAAATTTCCCTTTCTCTTCTTTGTTTGCAGAACTCAGGGGGTTCAGCTTTGGTTTGGCCCCACCTCTGCATGTAGGTTGCCCTCAGGCATCTGTTCTCTGCCCAGACAGGAAGGGATTAAAGCAGCAGCTGATTAGGGGGCTCTTGGCCATTCAAGCCAGGGGGAGGGAGAGCTACAGTAATAATTGGAATGAGGGGTGAGCCTGTGGCGGCAGAGGCTAGCATGACTTTGCAATGGCCTGTGGTACACCGTGTGTTCTCCTGGGGAAGTTGTCCCTGGATCACCGGAACCTGGGAGGGGAGGTGTGGATAGTGACCCGTGCTTGCACACAGGATTCTTGGTGGCTGCAGCAGTAGCATTAGCGTTTCATACCCGTCTCTGGGGTCTGAGCTCATAGCCGCGGCTCACGCCCATCTCTGGAGCTTGTTTAGGTGGTGCTCTGCCTTCTCTGGGCAGATAGGGAAGAAATCCTCTCTCCTCATGCACCTCGAAACAATGGTCTCTTGCCTCTTCGGCAGGTCCAGACTTTTCCCGGACTCCCTCCCGGCTGGCTGTGGCGCACTAGTCCCTTCAGGCTGTGTTCACGCAGCCAACCCCAGTCCCCTCCCTGGTATCCGACCTCCGAAGCCCAAGCCTCAGCTTCCAGCCCCACCCACCCCTGCTGGTGAGCAGACAAACCTCTCGGGCTGGTGAGTGCCGGTAGACACCGATCCTCTGTGCGGAATCTCACCGCTTTGCCCTCTGCACCCCTGTTGCTGCGCTCTCCTCCGCGGCTCCGAAGCTTCTCCCCTCCGCCACCCGCAGTCTCCGCCTGCGAAGGGGCTTCCTAGTGTGTGGAAACATTTCTTCCTTCACAGCTCCCTCCCAGAGGTGCCGGTCCTGTCCCTATTCTTTTGTGTCTATTTTTTCCTTTTTCTTTTGCCCTACCCGGGTACATGGGGAGTTTCTTGTCTTTTGGGAAGTCTGAGGTCTTCTGCCAGCGTTCAGTAGGTGTTCTGTAGGAGTTGTTCCACATGTAGATGTATTTTTGATGTATTTGTTGGGAAGAGAATGATCTCCATGTCTTACTTCCCCGCCATCTTGAAGGTCCCCCCGCTACTTTCAGTAATTTTTGCAGAACCACAGGCAATAACAATAGTGCTAGAGAACTGAAGAGGGGGAAAGTGCTCTTCCAGTTATCAGAAATGAGGAAAACATAGGTGTTTGCTATCATTAATTACTGAACTTTGACAATTTTCCAAAACAGAATTTTAAGCAAGTTATAATTATCTACAACAAAGAAGATGGTAAATTCACTAAGAATTACCCAGCTTCCTACTTTAAGGGTATAGTCTTCTATTAGTGTTGCTAGAGTAGATGAAGGGATTATGCAGAAATGGATGGTGCACAGGGGTTACAGGATACTTAGTATATACTCATTATTTCCTTGTGGGTCATGTTGAGAAAGGTAGGAATGGGGGTTTGCAATTTCATAGTCAGTGCTAATTAACAAGTCAGTTCCTGTCTGGGGAGAGGAGGCTAATACGTGTGCAACAACTGGTGAACCATTGAAGACTAAATGCATCGTAGTGAGGGCAACATGACCAGAGAGAGGATGCAGGTGATTCCTGGTGGGCTGATTAGGAAATAGTTCAAAAAAAGAAATAGAGTTTGAAGTGGGCCTTGGTGGCTAGAAGCCACTCAAAAGACTAAAATGGGGAAGAGGAGAAAAATGTATTCAGAATAAAAAGAATGGCATCGTGGTCACTCATGGTACTTATTACACACTGCCTTGTATTTATTTGTATTCATCACTTATTTAGGTGGTGGTAAAATTAGGAATCTCTTTCCTTTGGGATCAGACCATACTGGGATTATTTTTATTGCAGTTTTTCATATGCCTTTTATTTTCTATGGTTTCTATCACATGCATTATTCAGAGATTATCGATACTGTTTTTAGCCCTTTGCCTGAAGGCGAGAATTTTCAGTTGTCTAGCAGTCCCAGAACTGCTCCTGTGGTGGCTAGGGATGGAAGGCAAAGGGTTATCTGTAAGCCTCTGTAGTTCATGCAGACTATCTGTCTAAAAAAGGGGAGAACTTTTTCTAATCCTTTTAATTACTCTACTTATAACAAAATTAGGCTACCATTTGAAATCCTATTGTAACTCTTTTTGAATTTTGGGGATACAAAGAGACAAGTCTTGCCCTAAAATTCATTTAAGGTTGTCTATTTATCAAAAAGTTAAATGGATTCCTAAAACAAAAGAGCTTAAAACAAGGGATCAGAGATGATACTTATTTCTCACAGGCAGATATCTCACAGGTAGCTACTCACAGGTAGCTTTCTTTCACAGCAGATGCATTTTAAAAAATTAAATGGTTATTATACTTAATTCTATGCATTCTCTTTAAAATAAATAAATACATCAAAAAAGTGTTAACAGGCTTCTCCCACCCCATTTGGAGAAAATTTTAAAGAAATTTTATAAATTTTATAGCTAGACTATATCGTTCTGGAGAACGAGAAATGCAACCTATTTCTTAAATCTTCCACAAAGCCCTATAACCCATCTTTGTATGTGATAGGTTCTTATCAAATATGTGTGGAATGAAACATGAAGCTATTACAGGGCAAGCCTGTGGAGTGTAATTTAGTATTTGACTAAAATAGGAATTTAAGAGTTATCCATGGCAATAGTGGTGTACTATTTTTTCTTTTTTTTGGTGAGGGGGAGCAGATTGAGAGCAACAGAACTATATATAAAATAGTTAAAAGCAGAGTAGCTCTGATTGACATCTCTAAATGTCTAAGGTTCTGCAATAGTTTCTTAATCCCACCCTTTTTCTATTACCTATAGCCCTTTGTTTTAGGACCTTGAGGACTTTGAGAAATTACAAAATATCAACATCGTAAGATTTGCAGAATTGTGTCAGGCATGACAAACTAGGTTATACACTGGTAGCAAACAGTGAAGCAAGTCAGCAGCTTAAAATGAAAGGCTTATTTCTCACAACATTATGGGTTCATTGCATGTCAGCAAGGGGGTCTCTGCATGGACTCAGAGATCCATACTGATAGGGGCTCTATCTTCATACAAGCTTCCTTGTATGCAAAGGGACAAGGAAAAGAGAATGTGGAAACTATATACCTACTTCCGGGAAAGGAGAGTGTGGGAACAACACACATACTTCTACTAAGAAATGCTGTTTTGCTTACATTTCATGACTATGCTGCCTGAATTCAAATGGGCAGAGAAATTTAATCTTTGTGACAGAACTGACCTTTGAGAATTGCCCTAATGATACCATGGATATATTCTAAAAATTTTCTGTTTCCTCAATAATAATTTACTCATCTATGGTTCATGAATTTATATAAATTCCTCCTTAGGTTTACATTTTTAACCTGTATTAGATCATAGAAAAATAAGCTTATATATAGATTACACTGTATTTAAATAGATAGTGATTCATGGGAAAAAATTGACTTCTAACAAATTCATGGATTTAAAAATTGGTCTCAAAGCATGTACAGTGAATAAAGAAGGAAGAACACAAAAATTAGAAGATTAAAAAATTATATGTAATTTACAAAGTTTATATGTATGTATTTGTATGTATATATGTATATGCATGTATATGTGAATATATGTGTGTCTGCAAGAGATGCCAGTTTTCACTGCAATTTCTGGCTTAATGTGTAGCAGTGACAGAGCATTTAGAACCACAAGCAGAGCATTTTTGTAATTCTTCTCTGTTCTTTTCTTCTTCCTTTAGTTTCTTCCCTTGTGGTTTGATGATTTTCTTTAGTAGTATGCTTGTGTTCCTTTTTCTCTAGCTTTTGTGTATTTATTGAGTTTTTTTATTTTTACTTACCATGGGGTTCCTATATGTTGACCTATAATTATATCTACTTGTTTTAAACAGGTAGCCACTTAAGTTCAACTGCTCAAAGTTCAACTGTTCAAAGATCTAGATTTTTACTCCCCTCCCCAACATTTTGTTTCTAGTGTTTATATTTATCCCTACTCTGTTCTTTGTAGTTATACTTGGTTTTATAATTTTTTTGTCTTTTAAACTTTTTACCAGCTTAAGTGGTTGATCCTCAGCCTTTGCTACATATTTGCCTTTACTGCTGAGGTTTTCTTTTCCTATAGA